>NC_067160.1:2763750-3085000 GCF_903995435.1 Acomys russatus | reverse complement strand
AATGGAGCCATTGTGGACAAGGGTCTGAGGGTATCTCGGTGGTAGAAAAGTGACCCAGGATGATCAAAGTCCTAGATTCAATGTATTTATACATTCCTTTATATACACAAAAATAGATAGATAGATAGATAGATAGATAGATAGATAGATAGAAGGAAAGAAACAATCAAACATAAATGGACAAATTTTCAAATCAAATGTTTGATAAGAGGTATTTATCTTTAATACAGAAAGAACTTTTACTACCAATAAAAAAAAATCCAATAAACAAACACCTAATTTTTTTAAAAAATGGCCAAAATATCTGACACATACCAATGAGCACTTGGAAAAAATACTCAATATTATCAGTGATCATGAAATGCTATTCAAAACCACAATCTGATACCATTTCCCACCCACTGGGTTATAATATTTATGATAAAAGGAAAGACAAGCAATAACAAGATAGGAAGATGTGGAGAAGTGTAACACTTACACAATGCTGGTGGGAATGTAAAATGGTGCAGTCACTTTGGGAAACTATTTCAGAAGTCACAGTATGGATTAAACCTAAAGTTACCATATGGCCACAATTCTATGTCTAAGTACAGACTCAAGAGAAGGGAAAACATGTCTCAACACTTGTGCATGGTTGCTTGTGCATTAGTCCACTGACAGACATTTGAATTGTTTCCACCTTCCAACTATTAAGAACAACAATTCTAGCAGCATCCATGTGCAAGAAATACCAAGGCTGGTTACAAGTAAGCATCATCCTCAGTGACGCCAGTCAATGAGGTACACATTTATGACAATATTTGTGTGAAGCATCTATAGAGAATAGGCTAATCTAAGAAGCTGGAGATTCAATTATTGTTTTCTTGGGACCCGACGAGAATAGCGAAAGAAGTGAGTGGCCATGGGTACAGGCATCCTCTGCGTGATAAAATGTTCTCGAATCAGATCCTTTGGACACCATAAATGAATAAGCTACGTGTTGCGTGGTTTACAGTGTAAGCAACTTTTAAAAGTTAAGTCAGAAGACAGATGTACCTAAGGAGAGAAGATGCTTACAACAACCACTTCTCAGAATCCATCTCTCTCTGTCTCTCTCCATCTTCCCCTCCCTCCCTCTCCTTCTCTCTCCCCCTCTCTTCTTGTCTTTTATTAGAAACTTAAGAGAAATGTTATAAAAAGAAAACAGAGTCACACAGACAAACAAACAACCTTGCTTCCCCTGCATATATCATATTCCAGACTACTGTGTGGAAACACTGCTATACTCATATATGGATCGGTGCCCAGCCCAGTTGTCATCAGAGGAGCATCATCCAGCAACTGATGGGAGCAGATGCAGAGACCCACAATGAAACACCAGGTAGAGCCAGGTGAACCATGCAGAAGAGGGGAAGGGAGGATTGTAGGAACCAGAGGGGACAAGGCCACCACAAAAACCCAGCTCACAAAATCAACTAAGCAGGGTTCATAGGAGCTCACAGAAACTGAAGGGGCAAACGCAGACCCTGTGTGGAACTGAGCTAGGTCTTCTTCACACGTGTTATGGTTGTGTAGCTTAGTGTTCTTACAGAACTCCCAACAATGGGAGTGGTGGTGCAGTCTCTGGCTCTTGTGCTACACCTGGGACCCTTTCCCTCCTACTGGGTTGCCTCATCCATCCACGATATGAGGGTTTGTGCCCAGTTTTACAGTATCTTGTTAAGCTATGTTCAGTGGGGATCCCTGGGAGATCTGCCTTTTTTTTTAATTAAGATAAACAGAGGAGTGGATCTGGGCGAGAGGAGGTGGGGGAGGAACTGAGGAAAGCAGAGGTATGGAAAACTGCAGTTGAGATGTAATGTGTGAGAAAAGAATAAACGTGCTTTAAAAAGAAAAGTGACGTTGATAAATTATCATGATTAATCAAATACAAGAAATTGGAAGGATTAATTCAAAATAGAGAAGAAAGCAAGTTGCTAAAAATTCTAAGTGAGGGAGTTGAATAAATTACCGTGTGCACAGTCAACAAGATAGTATCATAAACGGACAGGGATTCAGTTATAATGTTTATGTTTCTCTTAAGCCCAGTGTCTGAGTTAATACTAACTTCAACATGGTAGCTTTTGAAAGTGACAGGTTTTGATGAAGTCATGAAAGTAGAGTCTCATCAAGGTATTAATGACTTACACAAAGAGGAAATGTAGGAGTGTGAGAGTGTGTGTGTGTGTGTGTGTGTGTGTGTGTGTACATGCATGCATGTTTGGATTTAAGTGTACCATCAGTGACATCATATGACAATAACCAGAGGAAGGTCTTCATTAATAACCCAACCAGGGAGCCAGGGTTCAGCTTTGTGACCTCCTGAACTGAGCCCACATTGATTTACTACAACCGCTCACAGTGACTAAGACACAGAAACATATTTAAATGTCGATGGTGTTAGGAAGCTTTCGTTTACAGTGAGCTGAGAACTTAGTAACTTAAAAGTATAGGTCCTACCCAGAACTGGATATTGGGTATCAGAATAAGAACCAACAATAAGATCCAAAGACTACAACTGAGAAAAGAGTTGGTGGAGAAATTCCTGAGCCTGGCACAGACATTTTACAGAAGAATGATTCCAGGAGCATTGTCCTCATGATTGTAGAGATCAGCAAACGAAAGGGCCTTGAAACGGGAAGTTCTCACCTGTCATCCCTGGACATTTGCTCTGGAAAGAGCTGTCTTTAATACAAAGTATAATAATTGTGTGCACAGATGACTATAGATCACTTTCCCAGACCTTAGTGTCTAATCAGCAGCTCCCAACCGATGGGTTGTGATCCCTTCGGCAAACCTCTTCCTCCAAAGCTATTTACATTACAATTGACAACAGTACCAAAATTACAGCTATGAAGTAGCAACGGAAACAATTTTACAGTTGGGGCTCACCACAATCTGAGGAATTGTATGTATTAAAAGGCTGCAGCATTAGGAAGGTTGAGAGCCACTGGTAATGAATTCAACGTCAGTAAGAATATGTAGGAGCAAAGGGGTAAAGAATCCAGCTTTCTAGGGATGAGGATCTAGAAACAGCAAAGGCAAGGATGCAGGAGTGAGCCAGCCAGTGTGACCGGAGAAACAGGACACTGTGAGAAGCTTGAGGTCAGCCGGGCGTGGTGGCTCACGCCTTTAATCCCACCACTCAGAGGCAGAGGCAGGGGGATCTGTGGGAGTTCGAGGCCAGCCTGGTCTACAAAGCAAGTCTAGGACAGCCAGGGCTACACAGAGAGACCCTGTCATGAAAAACAACAGCAAAAACAAAAAGAAGCTTGAGGCGCTCAGGGGAATCCACCAGTGCACACCAGGGTGTGAAGCTTTAGGCATCAGCTGCGCAGGCTCTCATGACACTCTGTGAGAGGTTGTAATTTTGCACATCCCAAGCACTGCTTAACTTAATGATCAACTCCGGGGACTATGTCTGGGTTGTGATTTAAAAATAGGTTTTCCAGTGTAAAAGAAGCCCACAGGAAGGGACTCCTTGCTGAATTAAGCTACGCTTAAGTGAGAAACGCCACTGAAGAACAACACGTTCCCTGTGAAAAAAGATGGCAAACCCATTTCAGTGGCTCTAACCTTTACGAGCCGCTATTATCAACCCAATTGTATGTTTTTTCCTGTTGCACAAACATGTTCCCAAAAGACTTTTAAAATAGCTCTCTTTCCTGCTAAATTGTTGTGCCAAGCACTTTTTTTTTCTGACTCTCAGCTCTAAGTGGACCAGGATGTGTTAAAGAAGAAGAAAAGGAAAAAAAAATGCCCTGTCACGCTTGACAGGGTTTAATAGGCCTTAACAATATCGAAGTGTTTCCTAACGTTGCAGCTGCCCGCCCCACTCTGGGAATCTTCCTGAAGAAACAGATGCAACACCTTGCCAACAGCCCCACTTTCATCCAAGGCATCCAGCGAAAAGGCTGCATGCCCAAGTGCAAAAAGCAAAACAAAACAAAACAGAATGTGACACTTGTTTGTCAACATTTAAATACTCTAAAAGAAAAAAGAAAGAAAGCAATGTCCTATCGATAGGCTAAGCACCTTGAGGCCAAGTAGGGATGAGCTCTTGAACCCAGCAGGTGAAGACCAGCCTGAAAAGTGTGGCTTCTCTACACAACTGAACGAACACAAACATCCAGAGTTGTTCTTAGGTGCTTAGTACTTCTGAATATACCTAACTAGTCTTTTCCTCACCTTACCTCTTTCTAAACATCTGTTCCTGCCTTTGAAAAAGCAAGTAAGTGTAACCACAAACACACTGTGTCTGTCTCAGCCATTTCGAAATGGCTCTGCTGCTCCATCAACACATCTCACTGTATGGAACCTTGTGCACAGTCCTCGAGCACAGTTTCCTTGACAAAAATAAAAAAATAAAAAATAAAATAAAACTTTCTGGAATGCAAAACAGTGGTAATCCCAAAAGGAAGTAGATGAAATTAAGCAAAAGATAAACACTCTCTAGCCAATATTTTGGTAGTGACCATGGCTGGAAAACTCTCTGAGGCATTTTGGGGCAGGAGTCAAAATGATTATTTGGACAATATGGCAATCTGTCATTTAAAAAAACAATTAAACATAACACTAGAAGTCATGTATTTGAAGGGGAAGGGGAGATATCGAGCAAACAGTAGAAGTGAGCCGCAGGGCAGAGCACAGAGTCCATGCAGAAGGCCTCAGGCTCTGGATGCCTACAGCCATTTTTGTTTGTTTGCTAGTTTGTTAGCAGCGCAGTCTGCAGCCTTTCTCTAGGCTTCAGCAGTTGTAAGAGGGGATACCGCACGGGCACGCAAGCACGCATGGAGTCACTCACAGGGCGTAATCTCCCCAACCACCAAGTGAACACAGTGCCTTGGGAGATGCTGCCTGCCCAGCAAGTGGTGGTCTGTCCTCAGGGCACTTACAGTACAGTACACCTTTGCTCACTCTGTAACTGGTTACAGTTACAAGACCAGTAATGTTGGGTCAAGGAATACCTGAATCTTTGTAAAGTAAACTTTGGGGGCCACTGAAGACAGTGGGGCCTCAGACAACTCCAGAGTGAACAGAGATGAGAACTGGGTCCGAGTCATTTGTTTCTTACCAAATGACTTGGCAGTGTGTGCATAATGCAACTGCTTTTAGCTTTGTCGGTGCCTTGAAAAATACATATTAGCCCTGTCCTTTAAGAGAAGTAACAAATAATAATGCCAAAATGCCTGTCACTCTCTGTGCCTCTCCCCTCTCTGTCTCTCTCTCTCTGTCTTTCTCTCTGTCTCTCTCTCTCTGTGTGTGTGTGTGTGTGTTGTCTCTCTGTCTCTGTCTGTCTGTCTGTCTGTCTGTCTCTCTCTCTCTCTCTCTCTCTCTCTCTCTCTCTCTCTCTCTCTCTCTCTCTCTCTCTCCCCTCACCCTCCTCCCGCCCCCAAGATAATATTATTAAGAAGTCTTTCACACTTGGTCCCATCGGACTGAAAGGGGCCTTCTGCATTCCGAGCTATCAGCTCTTGTTTTTGTTAGCTTCATCCATTCCTAGATAAAACTAGTGAAATTGGAGACATTAGACAATGTGGTCTGCAAATAAGCAAATAATGGGAGGTTATTAGTTAGAGAGAAATTGGTGTAAAGAGATGCAAGGTAAATGGTTCAAAGGGAAAGGAGAACCTACAGCACTCATGTTTAAAAGACTAGATCCTACAGACATTGCAGTTACTTGTACCATTTAAGACTGAAATGTGTCTTACACAGGTATGTGTGTGTGTGCGTGTGTGTGTGCGTGTGCGTGTGTGTGCTTTTGTCATTTTAGACATTCTAATGCTGTTTGTGTTCCTATAAAATAGTGACAATGAAAAAAACAAAAATAAATAAGAATAAAATAATTTAAAAATAGTGACAACGAGTGACTGAGAATCGGATAAAAGTTATCACCTTATTTATGGAGTGTCTTGTCAAACACTTTTTCTTTTAGCTAGGTATAGTGGCATACACTTTGATCCCAATATTCAGGAGGCAGAGGCAAGCAGATCTCTGTGAGTTCGAAGCCAGCCTGGTCTACAAAGTGAGGTTGCGGTGGTTTGGGGTTTTTTCTGTGTCACTGTTGGTGGTGGTGGTGGTGGTGGTGGTGGTGGTGGTCTGTTTGTTTGACCAGACCCCATTAACATCTCATTCAGGGGCAGAAGATACTTGATGAAAGTAAAAATCATTATTTTATTTATCATCTTAGATGACGTTTTATCTGAGTGTTTGAGATAACTTCCCAAAAAATAAATAAATAAATAAATAAATAAATAAATAAATAAATAAATAAATAAGATCATGGTGACTCCTGCTTGTTCTCCCAGCACCTGAGAGGCCTGCGGGTGGCCTGCCTCCAATCTGAGGTGAACTTGAGCGAATGCAGTGAGATCTATGCCAGAATGGCTTGTAGTGAAAGGCCATGTATCAAAAAGGACAGAGGGTTGGGGTGGACAGTGGAGGAGAAGGCCACTCTCACTCACCAAAAACTCTCCACTGCGCACAATTCTTACACTGCAGGAATAAATCTGGAAATGACTCCACCAGCCCTATTCCGTACAGAGGGAAGCACAGTCTTCTGCAACTGTTTATGCTTCAGTTTGGGATATTCCAGATTGTTTTATTATTTTATTGGTGTGTGTATATATATATATTTCTACAGCTTATAAAGCAGCCAGTAACCTTTTATTAAAAGAATATGATCACCATACAGTTGAAGGAAGTAATTATATTCCTGTGATAATTGAAGACTCCAAGACCAAGAAAAACGTTTGGTTTTCCCCCCACCCCATCATTTTTTATCCAGTTTTCTCTTCTCTATAGTCTAAATAGTAATTAGATCAATTTTGTGGAAGTGTTATGTGTATTTGTTATAAAGAAGTAGCAATCGTGTTTATAGGATTTAGAAGTAAATGGTCTCAGAACACAGAAAATGGCAGCAACTGTTTTTGCTCAAAGGTGGAAAGTCCCTTCTCTTCCCGGCATCACTGTCTTTCTCCCGAGGCTGTCAGGGGCCTGAGTATCTGTCTGTCTGAAGGGACGTTTTACATGTGAATGCCTTTAATTGGCCCTGTTTGCCCAATAATGGTGGATAATCGCCTTGCTCTCCCTGGGAAAGTGTTTACACACAAATGCTTCTTTCCTGATTCCTAGGGCTTGCTTGTTGTGACTCAGGGAATAACCTTCTGTGGGGAGTAGGAAGTGCTCTCTCTCTCTCTCTCTCTCTCTCTCTCTCTCTCTCTCTCTCTCTCTCTCTCTCTCTGCCAATAAAGGAGACACCAGGGTCTACCAGCTGTAAGAAAATACATTATTTTCTATGTATTCAAACACTCAGCAAATATTTACTGAGAAACCAGGAGGGCTAGATATGAAGATGTAATGAGAAATGAAAAGAGATAAGATAAAAGTTCTTATAAATTACACTGCAGAAACGGGAATTAAATACTTGCACACATTTAAAGTTACAAATGAAGATAAGTGCTATGAAGGAAGGGAGATGATTTCATATGGTGGCTCAGGGGATGATTTCCCAGAGGAAGTGGTATTTCACTAGACATCTGCAGTTGGAGGATGGTTGTTGAGAAACACACAAAAGCAAATGGCTTCTATCAGAAGCCGGGTAGGGGCAGAGGACAAAAGAGAGTGTGCTATGAGAAGGGGCTGTGAAGGCAGGTGGAGACCTAACAAGTACATTGAGCTTAGAATTGGGTAACTTGCCGAAGACTCTGATCTGTGTCCTGTGACACCTGCAACCATCTGTCTCCAGCAAGGAGAAATGATTTTTGGCTTATGTGCTCATCAAAGCTCAGATGCAGCAGGGTGGGTGTGAAGCAAACAGTAAGAGCAAAGACTCCTTCTGAAGAGCTTGGCTTTTGAAAAGGAGAAGAAAGAGGCTTAGTGGCGGGTGTGGGAGGACCTGTGGAGTGGCGCTTTATTTTTAGATAAGACTGACATCAACGTTTTACAATAATAATCAGGGTGTATGTGTGCATGCAAGAGTTTGACTATACAAAAGACATTTAGATTTCTCTGAGGACTGGAAAAAAATAGGATGCCAAGCAGCATCAGGAAGGACGGCCTGGCAGGCTTTAAAATTGGGACAGAGGCAAGCAGGATAGCAGTTCTGGTGACCATGGTGTTACAGAAACAAGGTGCGAGCATTCTGTCTACTCCCTCCTTTCGTAAAAGTAGTTACTGAGAAAGAACAGAAGGAGCTGATGGGATTCACGGAAAGTATAGATGTTGGAAAACCTGGAGGCAGTGGAGTAAAGGATTGACTAAGCCAAGTAGGAGCCTTGAAGAGGCAAATACCAAGTCTGAGCTAAGATTTAAGTTTGCTGATTGGGGGAAGAACATCATTCCCACAGCTCATAGGAAAAGGGTTTACAGGCAGAGAATAGAAGGTGGAGCCAGGGGCTTACAGGGGAACCGGCTAAGAACGCATGGCCCTAGCGGGCATCCATAGTCTAAGTGCTTCCACTTTAGAGATAACAGCACTGTAAATATGGCATTTCAAATTTTGTGGTTGGATAATGTTTGTGTGATGAAGTTAAATAGTATCTTCTTTTTTCCTGTTGTATCCTAGAGATTTCTAGAGAAAAGACTAAGTGAATAATGTGTTGAGTTTTTCTCCTGGTATTTGATAAAAGAATGTTTGATGTAATAATAAACTTTAATTACTAATTAAATTTAAAGAGAAGACACTCTTTTATAGGTCAAGCTTGGCTATTCTGTTCTCCTTTCAAAACTCATGCCTTCTTCAGTGCGTGGAGTCAGATAGCCCTCAAGTACTGAAAGTAGTGCATAAAAGTACATTAAGAAAATTATATATATATACATATATATAATGTAGTTCATGCTTGTGCTCTAACGCTTTTGCCTTATTCCTTGACAACAGATCTTTCACTAACCTGGACCAGAAAGCCCCAGTGATCCTGTCTCCACCCCTCACCAGGCCATGCAGCCATGCCTGGCTTTTTGTATGGATGCTGAAGATTTGAACTCAGACCCTTTACTTAAATGTCAAGTGCTCCTACCAGTGAGAGCTATCTCCCTAGAGTTCGACATAGGCGATCGTAACACAATCAAGACAAACTCGTCTACAATAGTTTGGTGTTGTGTAATATCTCTACAAAACTAAACAAAGTGTGTTTAAAAGGGATATAGGTAAACTGTTGGAGCACAGGCTTAGCATGCAAACAGGGTAGGTATCAGTCCTAGTATTGTCGTGTGTATGTGCGTGCACACACACACACACTAAGAAAGAAGAAAAGGAAGGCAGGAAAGGGGAAGGAAGAAGGCAAAGAGGGAAGGGGAAAGAAAAACATTGCAATTGCTATTAAGTTGACTCTCACACATATATCTTACAGTAGAAATAAAGGCTTATTAAGGAGGGGAGGAAAACTCCTTCTCGTCAAGAGAGTACTATTGCTGGTCTTGGTGAAAACTCACAAAGGGTCAATCACCTGGCCAAGGGGCCACCCACCCAAGGGAAGTGGCTTCTCCACACTGTGCTAAAGAGATACGTGGGATGGTTTTTCCTTTAAAAAGAAACTGCTGTTCTTGCTAGAGTCCCCACCCCTAACACAGTAGATTATTTGGCTGTAGCCAAGTAGCTTCATACATTGGCCCACTTTTCTAAACTATTTAGAAAGTATAACTTCTCTTCCTCTATCTATTTTCTAAGTATGCTTTCTCCTAATAATTTGGCCATCCAAAGATAAGGATTTGTTTGTGTCAAGCCTCAATACCCTCAGGCTTAACGTAAAATGAAGTGGGTAGATTAGGTATTTTTTAATTATTTTATTATGTTTCTTTTTTAACATATAAATTTGTTATTACACATGAATACACTACATACAGAAGGAAGAGCCAAGAGACAATCATGAGTTATATAAATGTTACATTCATAATGATTTGGTTATTTGTATTTGTCAAACTTGAAGTATATCTTTTTTATCTTGTTGGGTCTTAGTTTCTGAATGAAAATCAATATCTATCATATCTCATCTCTATTATATCATCTATCTTGATCTAAAAAGATCTTATCCCCTAACCAACCAACTTGATTGTAGAACTAAACTATCTGGTCTTCAAGACCCTTCAGAGACTTGAGAAGGAATAAAACTTAAATGCCTAGGTAAACCGGAAGTGCAGGTTAGCAGCTTCCAAAGTGAAAAAATGACTGAGACAGTTTACTGCCTGAACAGTCACCCAACACGCTCTGTAACACTGGAGCATCATCTTCGGCATTCTAGCCCAATATCTCTGCCAGATAAACTTGCAAGGCAGGAACTATTGAGGACTTGCTTACCCTGTCTTGGCAGAGTTCAGCCTTTGACTCTCCCTGCATCTAAGTTTGCCCATTTTTAGGCAGAATATTGTCTGTGGCAGCAATGAGGACATTTTGCCCAGTGGCTGGTTTGCCACATTTGAAGCCAACTCCATAAGGAAGTTCTTTGATGTTGAACATCTTCTTTGAGGTCGGCTGGGTGTTGCCAGGAGTTAACCTGTCTTGTTGTCAAAGAATCTTTAGAATAATAAAAACATCTCGGCATGCTGTACACTGACATGCTGTATCTTCCTTGTTCCAGCCCCAGGTGCCTCAGTTGCTGTTACCCATCAGAACAGGACAGCTTCCAGGACAGCGTTGTAGAATACTTCTGATCCCAATTGGCCCAGCATTTCAGTCTGTCCCACACAGGACTACTATTAAACCTGGAATCTCTCAACATTTAAAAACTAGACCACAAATGAGATGCCTGGCTTGCTTAACCATTTTCTCCAGTTTGGGGGAGGGCCTTCTAAGGTATTATTTGCCCCAAATCACCCTGAAGAAACCTTAAGAGAACGGTGTCCCATTTCCTCTAAGGGGGGTTGGGTAGATTTGCTTGCCCTCTTGGGCTACAGATGCTTATTTTCATTGCAAGGTGGTTATAAGTTAGTATTGGTCTTATACAGAGAGAAAACTAGATTGGATTCAGGGATGCCTCCTTTTCCTTTATCTTTCTTTCATAGGTAAGGAGATAGAAGCTGAAAAGAAAGAAAGGGCGATATAGAAATAGAGAGAGAGGACAGAACAAAAGCTAGATGATTGAACCTACTTCTTAACTCAAAGCCTTAATTGTTACTTACAAAGAAGATTATGTTTAATTCATTGGTATAAAGTTTTGTATATTGATGCAAATCATGGTCATGCCAAGTACTAGTCTAATTTTATCACAAGGATATATATTCTAGGTCTAACAGATAGATATGATTCTATAGACACATAAGGTAAAATACTTAAATAAGGTCTTCAAAAGCCTCAGAGACCTACAAAATATGACATTTGAAGGTAGACGAAGTATTGTGAGTAGCTTTTGGATTTCAAACTCTGTGACACTTCAAAGTATTTGCTACTTGGTGGTTTTCAATAAGTAATTCTACAAATAGCTACTTTTACTGATATTTTCTATCAGTTATTATGCCCATAACTAGTATATGTGATAAGTGTACTGTGTTCTCTGAGGATCTAATACAGGCAGCGAAATAAACACAGTCAACATTTCCTTGCAGTAGCTCCCCTGCTGCCTGGAATGCATCCCAACACCGCCAGTAGGTTTTTTTTTTTTTTTTTTTTTTTTTTTTTTTTTCCATACATATATACAACTCTGATAAAGTTTAATTTACGGCTAATGTACAACAAGATCAGAGTAATTAACAACACTAAACATGGAACAATTATAGCAAAATACTGCAATAAAATTGACAGCATCGCTACTCTTACGCTTTCAGGGGCATACCGTGTGAAGCAAAGCAAACTCAAATACAAGCAGTGAATGGTGTGACCTCTGACCTGGTAAGCAAGGCAGATCCTACCAGATTAATGTGCCCTCAGTGGACCACACATACATAGCATGATATGCTGTAGAGAGGAGTGATTAACATCCTGAATTGGACAGAGCAGGGCCACACGAGATCCTAACCCTAACCCTAACCCTAACCCTGCTACTCAGAACAGCTGCAGAAGTTAGAAATGTTAACAATTTTTCTTTGCAATGTTCCATTAGTTTCGGCTGTGGATGGCTGAAACCACGGAAATAGAAAACAATGGCAAGAGGAGACTGCTGTTCCTTAGCCTGCGATAAAAAGACTCATCGTTGTAAGGGTTCGGGCTTGGATGTCTCTAAGACAATTGGGACAGCTTGGCTATAAGTAGAAGATGGGGAAATTATGAGAGAGAATAGATGCCAAATAGGAGAAATAAGATGAGCAAAGGCAAAAGACAGGAGCAAGCGTGTTGCTTTAATACCACGTTCATAGAGCTGTTTCCAGGCTGCAAGTGAGATGCTGGCCGGACCCAACTGCTGCTGTCCTTGTGGTTGGTACTCTTTCCCACCAGTTAATTTAATTGCACTTGTTCATCCTCACATAGGAAGAAAGTAGGAGATGCCTCTAGACTCTAATGATATTTAAATCATTCTTATTAACATGGTAAAAAGGGAAGATTGGGTTTGGAGCACTCCAGATAACAATATAAATAATTATACCATTCGGCACTTAATGACCTGATCTTCAAATACTCCTTCCTCTCAGGCCCTAGCTCCGTGTACTGGTAGTGAAAGAATGGGCACGCACAGAGAAAACTGTGATTTGTGTTTGAGGAGCTGAGAAACACCAGTGAGGAAAATTCAGACTTGCTTTGCCAAGACCTAGGTCTGGAGGAAGCCGGAGTCGGGTATTTGCAAAGAAAGGAGTTGGCACCAGATGTAGTGCAGACACTGCCTGGGGATGAGCTGTGCTGATTAATCATACACGTATGTGCCTGTCTTTGTAACCTGGAGATGATATTTAGCTCTTCTGAACTCAGTGCTTACATAAATAAAGCATGAATATTTTGCTATCCTCTATATACTATTTATGTGATCACAAAATGAAAAATCAGCATGTAGTGAACCGAAAACATTTCCTAGCAAAGCATAAGCACTCACTGGATGTCAGCCATTACTGTGATGAAAATTTTATATTGGATGTAATTAGTTGATCTAATCTAGCAGGAGCAGTGGAAAGCACTGCATCTAAATTGAGAGAGTAGTGTTACAAGGGTTGATCCATATGATATACAAATTTTGCCTGTGAGAAGGAAATTTTCCTTAACGTGCTTCGAGTATAGGAAAGTTGTATAATTATAGTTGTTTAACAAAGTCATTTAATACATTTTCACTCAAGAAGTTTTCTGGATTTCTCAAATTACTCAACTGTCTTACATAATAGTAACTTTAAATAGCAAGATTATCAACATGGGCACATTTTTAACCTATTGCTAATATTATTATGTACATCACAGCCAAATCAAAAGGGGCTCATTTGTTAAACATTCTGTCTTGGACAAAATCCATAATTATCAGAAACCTACTTTATAAGAGACTGAAAAAATACTATATTTTATCATTATAAATAAAATTAATAATACCATTGGGTGGTGGTAGCACATGCCTTTAATCCCAGCACTTCGAAGGCGAAGGCAGGTAGATATCTGTAAATTCAAGTCCAGACTGGTCTACAGAAAGAGTTCCAGAACAGCCATGGCTATAAGGAGAAACTCTGTCTTGAAAAACCATAGATAGATAGATAGATAGATAGATAGATAGATGAGATTTTTTTTTAAAAACCTTAGGTCAAACTACATATGTGTATTTTTTTCTTTTTGGTTTTTGGAAACAGAGTTTCTGTGTGTTGGCCTCAGCTGTTCTGGACTTGCTTTGTAGGCCAGGCTGGACTTGAACTCACAGAGATCCACCTGCCTCTGCCTCTGCCTCCTAAGTGCTGGGATTAAAGGTGTGTGCCACCACGCCCAGCTCAAACTACATATGTGAAATGGCTAAAGATGCTATCTGCTTGCACCCGACCATGCAACCTACTCCTCTCATACTTTTGTCCCCATCCATCCGGGAATTGAAACTCATAGGAAATGAAAGTGTTCTCTTTTTGTATTGACTAACTGATTGATTTAGTTAGAAACAGAAAATGGTGCTGCAGAAATATTATCTGGCTAACGTCACAACCACAGGCTGGAGGTAAAAGTGCTTGTGCAACACATCAAGAAGAAGAGGCTCCAATGTACCGCATCACAAGAGTATGAACTCGCTAACGACGGACTATGGCTTACAGGAGAGAAGAGAATCCACGCCAGACAAATACAGATGAACATGTTCTAAATGTGAAGCACTGGCTAGGGGCTAAAGCTGGCGTGTATGTCATGGAACTTTTCAACAAAAACGGGCTTCCAGTGGTACCCTAGAGAACAGTGAGCAGACCTCAGATCCGTTCTCAAACGTGTGCCCACACATGGGTGAGCAGGTAAACAGTAGGCTATGAGTACAAAACAAAATAAAACAACAGCAAAGGCAGAGTGCCTTGAAAATGTTGAGAAAGAAAGAAAGAAAGAAATCCCTCTGAATAATGAGAGGAAAAGAATCAGATCGGAAGTACATGAAGACATATTGCTCGCTGTTTCAGTATCTGATGGTGTCTACGGCAGGAAAGTTGCTGTGGCTCTGGCATCTTTTTCATTCAGCCACAAAGGTATCTTAAACTGTGATTTTTAAGGATAAAATATTGGCTGAAAAAGACTTTGGTTGGTATGTCAAAAACATATTGTCATTGATGATAGTGCGTACACTATGACCATACCCTAGACGCGTGTGATTTTTTACCCTTTAATCAGTGTCTTCCCCTCCCCACGGTATCACCACCCACTTGTTAGAATTCTTATGATGAAAGAAGAATAATGATGTGTCAACATGGCGAAAAAGAAAGTCTTGTCCATTATGAGTGAAAATATAACTAATATAGACATTATGAAATTAGGATTTCCTTTAAAAACAACAAAAATAGAACTCTTCTATGACCCAGCTATAACATCAGTGAATATGTCCAATGGACAGGAAGTCTGCAGCAGTATTTACAGCTATACGTACCAACCAAATTAAGCATCCTGTAATTGCTGAATGTCTAAAGAAATACGCTACACACACACAGGGTGCATCATTCAGCCATAAAAGAAAGAAGTCACCTTATTTGCAAAAAGAACATTGATGAACCCAAAGGACATCATATGAGAGAAGTAGGACAGACAGCAGATGAGAGACACTACATGGCCTCAGTCATGTGGAATTTAAAATAGTTGGTTTAGGCCCAGCGTGGTGGAGCACGCCTTCAATTCCAGCACTTGGGAGGTGGGGGCAGGCAGATCGATGGGAGTTCGAGGCCAGCCTGGTCTACGAAGTGAGTCCAGGATGTCCAAGGCTACATAGAGAAACCCTGTCTCAAAGAAAACAAAAAATAAAATAAAACAGTTGCTTTTACATACCTGGATGGTACATTATGGCCCCCAAAGACCTTACGGGGTTGATAGAGTTGGTGGTTGGGGAGAGGTTGGTCAAAAGGCATGTAATTATTTATAGACCAAGTATAAGCTCAAAAGACGCCTTGATTGTTCAGCATGATGATTACAATTAATGGCAATATAAGGAATCCTTGAGAAATGCCAGCAGAGTCCCCATCAAAAAAAATCATATGCTAATTGGCTGGATTTAGCAATCCTAAGCCAACTGCTTCAAGACACCACATTTCACGTGCCAACTACAGACAATTAAATCTGTCAATTCAGAAAGCAGCAATGATGTGAAATTTAAAGATGGTTAGCTAATAAGCATGGCTACCTGAAGCATTCTGTGCTAATCATTTCTGATTATAAATCTACAAAATTTGAATGACATAGAGCTGCTTGCGGTATCGTGTAAGAAGGCAGAGAGTATCTCATTTTTTTTTTAACTAGCATTAAAGCTAAGGCTTTGTGCATACCAGGAAAGAGCCCAGTCACTGAACCCTATCTCTAGTTTTTCTCTTATGTCTTTTATTCTAAGATGAAGTCATGATAAGCCACACAGGCCTTAAATTTACAAGTCTCCTGCTTCACCCTCCCAAATAGAATAGCTCAGATTATAGGCCTAGACCACCAAGCCTAACTCTGTATTTCACTTGTACACTATCTTAGTCATAAAGTCAAATACATGAGTCTAATTCTCTCCTGATTGAATCTAGTTAATGCAGTTATGATGACATACATGAAAAGGAAGCGAACAGAAACTAAAATGTTGACATGTGAAGAGGAACTATGAAGGAGGCTGAAAGGTCAGGTGTGTCATGACTCTTTAGAGCTGGTCTAACATTTTCTTGTTTTTTGTTTTTCAAGACAGAGTTTCTCTGTGTAGCCTTGGCTGTCCTGGACTCGCTTTGTAGACCAGGCTGGCCTCGAACTCATGGAGACTGGCCTGCCTCTGCCTCCTGAGTGCTGGGACTAAAGGTGTGTGCCACCACTGCTGCCCTGCCTGTTTTGATTCTGACTTTTTAGCAGATCAAGTTTCCCAATGTACCATCCATGGGACGACAACTAACCAGCTGCTGGAGGTAATCTGCTATTGCTCTCCAGGAGATCTTCTAAAGGAACATATTGTAACAACATTACATTAAATTCTATTTACCCATTGGTTTAGAGCTGCCTTTAGCCAAAGTGTCCGTGAGAAGCAATTATGGTGTGTCCTTCAGTCTATTAACTTGATTTTACCTGGGAACAGATTTTGATCTAAGTATATTTTGAGTAATGATGATTGGGGGTGGGGGTTGAGACAAGGTTTCTCTGTGTAGCCTTGGCTGTCCTGGACTCACTCTGTAGACTAGGCTGGCCTTGAACTCACAAAGATCCACCTGCCTCTGCTTCCCAAGTGCTGAGATTAAAGGCGTGTGCCGCCACTGGCCATCACTGATGAATTCTTAAAAGAGACCTGTTTGGGGATTTGGAGGTGGCTCAGGTAACATGTAAATTGCATGTCTTCAAAGAATTGATAACCTGAATTTCATTCCCACACCAAGTGAAAAACACAGGCATGGTGGTACATTACTAGGTAGGGGGCTCACCAGCCAGCTAGTCAGCATCCTTGTCAGGTAAGGGCCAGGCTAATAAGAGATCCTGACTCATAAAACAAGATAGAGACCTCTGAAGGAACAATACTCAGTGTTGCCCTCTCTCCTACATACCAACACCCACACATGTATGCACACACACACACACACAGGCACACACATATGAGTGGGAATATATGTATTTTTTGTTTGTTTGTTTGTTTATAACAAGGTCTTATTGTGCAGCCCAGAATGTCTGTGAATTTTTATTCTCCTGAGCCAGCTACCCAAATACTGGGATAATAGTTATATGCTACCATGCTGAGCTTTAAGAAAGATTTTTAAATTAGTATATTTGTCACGCATGGTTCTTGACAAATATTAAAGAAAATTTCTTTTTTAACTGAAGTTAAATTTTTTTCTTATATCTGAGCTGAGCATGGTGGTTCACTACTCCTCAAAGCCAGGTTTGAATGCTCCAAATGCCTGCCTATATGTGACAGCTGCTTTTTTCTTCTTGGTATTTTTCATGCGATGTGGTGACAAATCACTTCTTAAAAGACTTGGGAGGTAGAGGCAGGTGGATCTTTGTGAGTTTGAGCCTGGTGTACAAAGCAAGTCAAGGACAGCCAGGGCTACACAGAGTAACCCTGTTTCAGAGGGGGAAAAAAACTTTTCTCTAAAATGAAGTTCATTTATTTTCTAGAATCGCATGGATTTAAAAATTATGCCAAGGAAATGTTCTTGAAAACTAATATATATGTAAAGAAAAACAGTTATGTTCCAATGATCTACTCAAAGTAGCATGGCAGAAATAAGGAATGAAACAACAAAAACTAATACTGGAGTGCAGCGGTAGCTGGTTTTTGGAATCCCTCCCAGAATAAATGAAATGTGAAATTTAGGCCTGAGTAATTTTTGAGTTTTGTTGGATTTCAACCCAAAATTCAACAAGACTAGAAAGGACATTTCATGAGCTGTATGCCTGTTTTAGATGAATTGATGCCACTTGTTTTACTCATTAGACCTAAGTTCAAATACCTGTATATAGATGACTTTGGCCATATCAAAGATGGAGCAGTAGGGACCTAGACAGATGGCTTAAGGGTTAAGCGCACTTGTTGCTTCAGCAGAGGACCTGGATTCCATTTCCAGAGCCCACAGCTTGGGTCAGAAGCATGTGTAGTTCATGTTTCAGTGGATGCAATGCTGTCTTCGGAGCTTGCTCGGCACCAGGCATGCGCATGTTCAACATACATGCAGGCAAAATACTCATACACACTTGAAAAGTCCAAAAGGGGGAGGGGGTGGGATACCAGATGATACTAATAATAGAATAGAATAGGGAAAAAATGTTCTGATTGAAAAGAAATAGGTCTTTCCAAACAACCACTATGAATGTGGACCAAAAGCTAGGGCTTAACAGTACTACCTGCAGGCTAGCTGAGTCATAGCTTTACTTTTCTTTACATCCAAGGTCTGTCTTTCATTGGAGGAAGGTTTTTGATCCACCACATAAAAGGCTGCAAATATTTGTGTTTGGTCTTTCTTTATGAGATATGCATAATAGTCTGAGAAAGTAAAGAGCATTTAGCTGCAGCAGGAACTTCCTATAAAAAAAAACAGTGAAGAGCTCTGCCCCCTTTATAAACATGCCCTTTGTTTCTTTATAGGTTCTAGAAATCTCTCAAATGTTTAAAGTGGAAACTTGCTTACTTGAACAGAAACACATGTGTTGCATGTGTCTTTACTGACCAGTAGAAATATAAACAACACCTTTAAACATATGAGTAGGAATCTAAAAGCACCTGAAAATGAGGGTCTGAAGTAGGAAAAATTGGATAATTTTTGAAAGATATGAAGATGGCACAGCCAAGAAAGCTGGCATAACTATGACAGACATTTATGAATTGTAGATAGGCAGGTGTGTGGCTCTCGTACAGCATTTTCCTAGCATTTGTGGGGCCCTGAGTTCAACACCCAGCATCAAAACAGATACATACATAAATAAATAGAGTAAAATTATATTTTATTGTATTCACCATAGTATATCATATTTTAAAAGAAAATATTTGGTCAAAATTGATGTAGTTGATAAGAGACATCTAACCTGCTTTGACAGAAAGATTAATTAAGGCCAAATAGAAAATAAAACAATAATAAAATATGTATCTTCATATTCCAAGACCAAGATTGGTTAAAGATGCTATTTATCTCCAATATAACATTAAGCATAGGGGAATTAACAAATTCTAGTGTTCAAGTTAACAATGGTCAAATGGAACCTAGAATTCAAACAGCTTGGCTGCTATGGCTTTGTAATAATTTTTTAACTAAATTTAGTCGATATGGTCATGATAAACTAATGAAGGTATGTGAAACAACTGTCTTTAATTTGTGGGAAAATTCAAATTAGATAAAAGTAAAATGTGAAATATACCTAGGAAATATTTAGAAATGTATTAGAACATTGATGTTTTTACCATTTTATGTCAGAAAAAAATTTTGAGCAAGACCATTAAACTCGGCAATAGGTCTAATTAGATCCCTCTCAGAATGTAATCTAGTCAGAGATGTTGCTCCTCTTTCTCTCTTATCAGTCACGTTTTAGAATATGCAGAGGGACTGTGTAAACTAAGCATTCCAAAATGCTTAAAGTTAGAAGACCAAAACTGTGATGGTGCCGTTACTAGTTAGAAAGGTATGCATATGGTGGGCTTGGTTTTGCTTGTTTGTTTGTTTGTTTCTGTTTGTTTGTCTCATCTTTAGGTCCAAGCATTTTAATCAGATATTCCAGACTCTCAAAGCTGGAATGGACTTGGAAAATCTTGCAGTATAATCTGCCCGGTTTACAGACTTAGAACATAGGAGCCAAAGGAGTTAGTGGATTATGGTACCTTCCATAACAGTGGCAGTGAGCTAACAACAGGCATCAGGTCTCCTGGGTCTCAGCTCTGGGCTATTTCACTAGGGCCAAAACTAAACCACTATTGATTAACTGATGGAATGCAAGGCTATTGCTACTTCTAGCTACATGTTTCATCTCCATGAGGATGATTTTGCAAACCTATTTATTGCTGGAATTAAAGATTATTTGCACTTTAAACTTGATTGTTAGAAATAAAAATAATTACAAAGGCACCCAGTAGTAACACACAAGCGCACACACACGCACACACACACCTTTTATCCATGCTGCATAAGTCATATGAGATAAAACAACTAAAGAGGCGGCAGTTTAAACTTGGATCTTTAGGTGCAGTTCTTCCAGTTGGAATGATATCATACAATCCTCCACAGCATCAGACTTTGATAGATACACACATTGGGAAGCCAAAGCCAGTTATTTTCTATTTTTAAAAGGCTCTTTTGTTATAGATTCTTCCCTACATATCATTGTGAAGCAAAATTGGAGTCTTTTAAGAAGTGATTTGGCACCACATCACATAGAAAATAACAGGAAGAAAAAGGCAGCTGTCACATATATGTAGGCATTTGGAGCGTTCAAACCTGGTTGTGAGGAGCAGTGAGTCATCTGAAAGTGTGATGTGCAAAGGAAGCTGACACACACCAGGACAGAACAGTGACGAGTTCCCAACCACAGGCAGTAAGACAAAGAACATTTACAGATGGTCTATTTTGAGGTCTAGCAATGTAACTTGGGAATTCTTTTTTTAAAATCGACAGCTTAAAAACAGAAGAAAGGGAACCATCCCACAAAGGTTTGAATTTAAGATAACACAATTTTATTTTCAGTAGTATTATTGTACTTTAATAGAAAAATCATTATTGAATTATTAAAAACCTTTTAAGTTAAGGCAATGAAATCTAACTAAATATTGTGGGAACTATCAGGTGTAGCAAGTAGATGCATAATTATTTTATTTTTCCATAGCACTGTAATGACTGAACACATCTGCCTTTTTGGAAGCATCAATACCCATGAAACTTGTTGTTCTTTGATAGAATAAAGTTCACACTCTTTTCTAAGGATTCCTAAAAATAATGTCCAGAATACTTCAAAATATTGGAGCAGTTAATTTTCCTATATACTTGTCCTTTTATTTACATATAAGGTATCCTCTACTTTCTAATTATAAGAAACTATTACCTCACACCATTTACAGACATATAGTGTAACAGTGATTATGTGGTTGAGAAAACAAAGAATCCTATACAAAGAAAACATTTAGTTCCAATGAATAAACTTACATGTCACGACATTTAAAAATCATCTCTAGATCAACGTGAGATGCATGTATGTATATGGTTTAAATCATTAAATCACTAGAATAAAAATATGGCATGTTCAAAATGAACTCATTTCTAGTCATATGGCTAAATACAATTATAGGGTTAAATCTATTCCCCAATGTCCTGAGGAAATAATTGGAAGATAAAGGTATGCATAATTCCACCTTTATCGGTAATTTATTGGGTTGCCATTCAAGGTTTCTTTTTATTTAGAAGTAAGCTATGCATTTTTTGTAAAATTTTGTCCCCATAATTAATGCATTATTAATATTCTTGATTTTATTGGCAATCCAAGATGTTACTTTAAATATCGTGTTGAAATCTATGCAATACCTGAGTGTTAGACCATCCAAAGTTTTGACAGTTGGTAGCACAAGATGTTGGTGTATCATCATAGGGCCCTGGATGACAAAAAAAATTCCTGTGAATTTGGTAACATTATAAATAGAAAGTGGAATTTTACAGAACTTAACTTAGAAGCATTTAATAGTGTGTTTCTCTGTTAAAATCATAATTTTAAATGATGCATTTGAAAGAGAAGTTCAGAGTGGACACATTTGTCATATTTAAATTACCATTAAGCTAGCCCAACAGTTTTTTTTTAAAGATCTGTGTTTGTAGCATGGCAACATATACTTATAATGGGGTCATTGGGGCATGAACCACGGAGACAGATGTTTCCTATTGCTTGAGGTCTTAGCACTAAAAAGGTAGAGTCTTCATAAGTGCAGCTTTGCTCTGTAGATTGAGGACACCATAGTCCCTGGCCTGCTGAAGCTATTAAGGAGAAAACTTACCAACAAATAGATATGGGAAGATCCAGAGGTAATAAATGTAGCAAAGAAAAATAAAGCAGATAAAGGAAGTGTAAGGAGAAGACTGTAGCTGTCATGAAAAATCTCCAAGGAGGTGGCATTGAAGCAGTGACTTGGGCAAGAAAGGGAGGATGCTGTGACTGCCCTAGGGATGGTCCTAGATTGGTGGTAACAGTTCTGGGACAAGAATGACTTAGCTGGTTCAAGGTAGGTAGAGAGTTAGCATCATCAGAGTGGAAGGATTAGACCTGGTCAAAGAGCAACCCAGATGCTTACAGGGTCAGAAACAAACTTGAGTTCTTTTTACAAGGAGTAAATTATTACTTAGTAATAAGTAAATCTACTGCTAAATAAACTGAATGCGCATGTTGACTCGTATATATCTTTCCAGGTCAAGTGAATGTTGAAAGTAAGATGAAATCATAATATAGTTTTCATAGTTTTACATTCACACTACATTAAAATTTACTGAACTTCAAATATGTCAGATTTGTGTTTTGTGATGTCTCTAACCCCCTTTGTGATCTGAGAAACTTTTGCTGGTCTTGCTCTCATGACCCATTAATCTACTGTGATGCTTTAATGATCACCTAAGCCATTGCCAAGTGTTTCTATAAGGACAAGGCAAAAGCTCATGTGAACATTCAAGCATATTAAGAAGATTATTTTTAAAAGCAATAAAGTGCCACGGTGGTGCCACACGACTTTAATCTCAGCACTTGGGAGGCAGAGGCAGGTGGATCACTATGAATTCAAGGCCAGCCTGGTCTACAAAGCAAGTCCAGGACAGCCAAGGCTACACAGAGAAACCCTGTCTCAAGAAAAAGAAGGAAGAAAGAAAGAAAGAAAGAAAGAAAGAAAGAAAATTTTTGTGAACCAAAACTTATTTTAATTACCTTGTAATATTGCTCTATAATTAAGAAAAACTTATCACATTTCAAAAATTTCTATATATAATTGTGACCTAATATTGCTATTACTAGAGTCAAGATCTGGTCATAGTAAAGAAATTTATTTAGAAGCCAAAGCTTTCTAAATCTAGAATTGGCATTTTTTCTAAAAATGTTTTTGAAAAAAATTAAAAGCTCTTCAGTCTCAGGCTTTATTGGCACCCACATGGAATTCAGCAGGTTCAAAGTTGAAGTTTATTTTGAATATTTTCCCAACTTTTTAGAAAGCGCCACTAGAAATAGAAACAGCTGAGGAACATTGGGGCTTTTTCTCAATATAATTCTAAAATTTTTCATTTTTTTATTCCAGTAAAAATGACCATGGAAGAATATTTTAAACCCTAGGGTAATTAGGTCATAAAACTAATTAATTACCCTAGTTATCATAAAACTAAATATGGAGCTAATTTTGCTCGATAAATATCCTGCATATATTAACAAAATTATAGTGTATGAGTTGTCATGTAGTTTCTTCATTTTATATAATAGACATTAATATATATAGTACCAAATAATGTAGTAAAGTAAGTTAATATCCAATATAAAGTTTAAAAGTGTTATTACACAAACATCATGGAAATATAAGCTATAGAGATAAAAATGAAAAAAAACAAGTAATTTTGTTCAATAAAATTAAAATGAACTAAATCAGTGCTGGAGCGATGGTTCAGCAGTTAAGAGCACTGACTGCTCTTCCTAAAGACCCAGGTTCAATTCCCAGCACCCACAGGAAGCTCACAACTGTCTGCAACTCCAAGATCTGACACCCTCACACAGACATACATGCAGGCAACACAGAAGTGCACATAAATAAGAGCAAATTATTAAATGAACTAAATCTTAAGAACATAGCAAAGAAACACGGCATGTACACACAGCAAATAAACTTTCTTCATGAAATGTTGCCATTTTTTGAGTCAATATTTTAATATCCATATTAAGTCAA
Organism: Acomys russatus; assembly: GCF_903995435.1. Lineage (NCBI taxonomy): Eukaryota > Metazoa > Chordata > Mammalia > Rodentia > Muridae > Acomys > Acomys russatus. The sequence continues at coordinate 3,061,091 of NC_067160.1, read as the reverse complement.
TAATTAAGCTAAGGAAAATTAATTTATACCTAATTACATTAAGAGGAAATCAAGCCTTGAAGAAATAAATAAAATAAATTCAACTGATTGTTATAAAGGCTGTTACGTAGTTGCCGAATTATGATTTATGTGAAAGACACAAACTCTAGTGCCTTCTATAATGTTTTAATGAATAAGACGTTAATATTACAACAGTGGGGAAAGAAATAGAACATATTTCGATGATTTGTAAGCTCCATAACTTACTTTCAATATTTAATAGAATTTAAATATATAGAGGATAGATGATTGATATCTATGATAAATGACAATCAAGCCAATGATTGATAGGTGGTACACAGATAATAGATAGATGGTTGATAGATAGACAGACAGACAGACAGATAGATAGATAGATAGAAAGACAGACAGACGGACGGACGGACGGACAGACAGACAGACAGACAGACAGACAGACAGATAGATAGATGGATAGATAGATAGATAGACAGACAGACAGACAGATAGATAGATGGATAGACAGATAGACAGACAGACAGACAGATAGATAGATAGATGGATAGACAGATAGACAGACAGATAGATAGACAGATAGATAGATAGATAGACAGACAGACAGACACATAGATAGATAGATAGATAGATAGATAGATAGATGGATGGATAGATAGATAGATAGACAGACAGACAGACAGATAGATAGATAGACAGACAGACAGACAGACAGACAGACAGATAGATGGATAGACAGATAGACAGACAGATAGATAGATAGATAGATAGATAGATAGATAGATAGATAGAAAATAGATTGAGTGAGTGAGTGAGTGAATATTGGTGATATATAGATGATAGATATATAGATAATCCACAGAAAGTGGATTAATCACAGCTCCTTCAAATCAACTAATTATTACCTAATTTGAAACAAATGTTTAAGAGAAAAATTTTTATTGTTTTTACAAGCAAATTAACCATGATTCGTGACTAGACAGAGGCAAATCAAAACCAGAATGAGATATTATGTTGCACCCTCTATATGGGCAAAAAATTACAAAGTTTGACAATACCCAGTTTTGGAAACTCTATGATGCAATAAATATCTCATTTACTGTTGGTGAGAATTTAAATTAGGTCATCACCATGGATTGCTTGGAAATACACCTTATAAATCTTTTCACACACACACAAAAAAATCATGCTGGTATATGAAGAGATATGTAAGAGTGTGCCTCCCTACATAAAGGGAACTGTTTACAACTTCCTGGTGTGTAAAAGCCAAATGTTGGAGACAACCCTAACATTCCTCAGCAGGAGAAACCGTAGGTGCATTCTGATATACTCATGCAGTGCAGTCTGCAGCAGGGTTAAATAACCACACAAGACACTCTAACAGTGAGATGTAGCTCAAAACCGCTACGTGAAAGAGGCAGTCGTCACAGATGACATGATTGCACGTTCACAAAATTTAGAAAGTCATGCCAAGGGTAAGTATGTCCAGATATCTAAAACTTTTTATAGGTTTTACAGGTATGGCTGCATGTGTGAATCAGTGAGGCAAGAACTTAATGCTCAAACAAACCAGGTTCTAGTAAAGGTGTGTTTGTTTACTTAAATAGGATTTTTATTTGCTGGGCGGTGGTGACACACACTTTTAATTCCAGCACTCTGGGAGCAAAGGCAGGGACATTGTTGAGTTCAAGACCAGCCTGGTGTACAGAGAGAGTTCTAGGGCAGCCATCAGTACACACAGAGAAACTCTGTCCAGAAAAAAAAAGGCCAAGTCACATATAAAAGCAAACCTATCAGAATTACACTTGACTTCTTAACAGAGACTATAAAAGCCAGAAGGCTCTTGACAGATGTCATGCAGACACTAAGAGACCGTGGATGGCAATCCAGACTACTATACCCAGCAAACTTTTCAATCGCCATAGATGGAGAAAACAAGATATCCCACAACAAAAACCAAGTCTACACAGTGCCTAGCCACAAATCCAGCCCTACAGAAGATACTAGAAGGAAAACTCCAACCCAAGGAGGTTAACTTTACACAGGAAAACAAAGGAAATAACCCCACATCCACAAAACCAAAAGAAAGGAAACATGCACACACTCTACCACCACCAATATCAAAAAACAGGAACCAATAGCCACTGGTCATTAATATCTCTCAACATTAATGGTCTCAACTCCCCAATAAAAAGACCTGACAAAATGGATGCGAAAACAGGACCCATCATTCTGCTGCATACAAGAAACACACCTCAGAAATAAAGATAAACATTACCTCAGAGTAAAGGGCTGGAAAAAAGTATTCCAAGCAAATGGACCTAAGAAGCAAGCTGGAGTAGCCATTCTAGTGTCTGACAAAATAGACTTTCAACCAAAACTAATCAAAAGAGATGGGGAAGGACACTTCATACTCATCAAAGGTGAATTCAACCAAGATGACTTCACAATTCTAAACATCTACACTCCCAATACAAGGGCACCCACATTTGTAAAAGAAATACTAACGAAGCTTAAACCACACATTGGTCCCCACACATTAATAGTGGGAGACTTCAACACCCCACATTCACCAAAGGATAGGTCAATGAAGCAGAAACTAAATCGAGAAATAATGACACTAGCCAATGTCATGAATCAAACGGACCTAACAGATATCTACAGAACATTCCACCCAAACACAAAAAAAATACACCTTCTCAGCACCTCATGAAAAAAAAATTTTAAAGGATATTTATGATAGATACAATCTGCAAGTGAGATACAAAGCTTAGACAGTAAACTTTGTAAAACACTGGCATAGTGTGACTACCTAGAATTGTATATTTTGAATTGTTGATTCAAAGCATGGAAGCACAATGTATTGGAAGATTATGGGGAATTGAGAGTAATGGTTTTGACTCCCATAGTAGCAAATCAATTTGAATTTTTTTCTTCCTTTTACAGCCAAAATATTACAATATTCATGGAATATGACAAGTATTAGGTTTTTTCTTTTTGGTTTTTGGTTTTGGAGTTGGTGGTGGTGGTGGTGGTGGTGGTGGTGGTGGTGGTTGTTTGGTGGTTTGTTTTGTTTTTGTTTTTTGTTTGTTGGGGTTTGGTTTGATTTGGTTTGGTTTGGTTTTGGTTTTGGTTTTTTCAAGACAGGGTTTCTCTGTGTAGCCTTGGCTGTCCTGGATTCATTTTGTGGACCAGTCTGACCTCGAACTCACAGAGATTCACCTGCCTCTGCCTCCCAGAGGTTGGTATTACAGGCATACACCACCACACCCAGCCACAAAGTATTGTTATATGACTAAATTGTGTACTTGGAATTTAATGAGTATGATTTACTTGTCTGAATTCTAGCCATCTAACTTTGACTTTAAAGTCTATACCATACTTTTTTCTGAGTCTTCTAGAAAACTAATGATGGAATTTTAGGTTACCAATGATGAAAAAACTTTTGAGTCTAACCAACCAATGTCTGATTACCTTTCTGACTTAAGACCCACTCCACAAAATAGAACCAATATCCAACCAATGCTTGGATGATGAAGAACCAGAAATTAGATATCCCAAAGACCTGGGGTAAAACCAAATACTGTTTATTTTTAAGTAGAAATTAAATTACTCCTAACAATATTCTGCTATGTTCAGATCAGTGCTTTATCCTGCCAGCATCAGAGAAGCTTCCTCCTGCATCAGATGGGAACAAATACAGACCCACAGCCAGACATTATGGAGAGAAAGAGAGAGAGAGAGAGAGAGAGAGAGAGAGAGAGAGAGAGAGAGAGAGTCCTTGGAACACACAGCTCGAAATGGGATGTCTCCATCAAATCCCTGCCCTCAGAGCTCAGGGAACTCTGCAGAAGAGGAGGCAGAAACAGTATAAGAGACAAGGAGACAAAGGACGCCAGGAGAACAAGGTCCACTAAATTAACTGAGCAAGCCTCATATGAACTCATTAGATGCTCTGTAAATATATTGTAGCTTTCAGTTTAGTATTTTTATAGGACTCCTGAATGTGTGCGCAAGTGGGCCTCTGATTCTTGTGCCTTTACTTGGGGCTCTTTTCCTTCTGTTATTTTGCCTTGTCCAACCTCGGTGTGATTGTGTCTGTTTAATCTTATTATATTTTAATTTGTTTTAAAATGGCAAAAAAAAAAAAAAAAAAAAAAACAGAAAAACTCTTGAGTTAATGGATGCTTTCATATCTGTGTGTGTGTGTGTGTGTGTGTCCTATTGTATGCATATCTGTCTGTGTGTGCATTTGCATGCATGAGTTTCTACCTCTGAGTCCAGTGAAAGCATAAAAGTTGTAATTTGCATTAATAGAAAGTTTCTCATCCTTTTAAATTATAGGGATCCATAAAAGGGAACTGTGCTTCTGAATAACAATGCTACTTACTCGGAGCCAAGGCTTTAAAAAAAAAAAAAAGTCTTGCATGTGTCTTTGGAAAACATTTGGCATTTCAGTGTGAATGCTTAGAGTTTAGTTGTTTTTTAAAAAGATAAGTCCTCAATCTAAACACGATCCTTCTAGTGTGATGACTAAGATAGCCCAGCTTCTAAAATGTCTATTCAGAAATCATCCTGAGAGACTGGAAAACGTCAACAGTTTAGACTCTGTGACACCACCACTTACAAGTGCAGCCATTATCTTGAGCGGTTGAGTTCAATCCCTTGAACAAGACAGTAAATCTATTTGCTTCTCACAACCTAATAGACACTTCTTGGAGCACTTCAAGGCACCCAGCCTTGACTTGATTTTATATAAGACTTTTTACTCAGTCCTTAACAGTTACTGCTAGTTTAGGTGAGGTGTCCTGATTAGCACTACCCTCTTTAATTTTGTTCCTTTTGTTTCTAATTTCATCAACTTCTAAGCAAGTCTCCAAAGTTTCCATTTACCTTGCTACTTGTAGCAAGTGCGGTGCTCTGGATTTCCTGGAACGTTCAGTTCATAGGTCTTAAGACATTTCACCAAACTATGACACATAGAAAAGCTTTTCTAGAACTACCTGAAGTGAGTTGTTCCCAGCATGACTCTTATCAAAAATAATAGGTAACATTTGTTTGTACGTAACATTGTGGATTACAAAACTGACTTGGATAGGATTTCACGTTGTAGGCAGTTAGTTACTTAGTCACTGGAGCTACAACCAACCACGAGCACTGCGAGCACTGGAGATGCTTCACAGAGAGCAGTGAGGGAGTCCAGCAAAGAGAGCAGTAAGGGAGTCCCGCATAGAGAGCAGTCAAAGGGTGCTGAACCTTATGATTTACCATCCACTTTATGCTGTCCCAAAAATCTCTCTATGCAATGAATTGCACATTGCAGCAATTATGGTATTATTCAAAATGTACAGCAAGAATACCCTATGAGCATATACAGGGGGAGGTAATCCCTCTCAGGAACAGTCATAGGGGAGGGGAATAAGGGAAAAACGGGAGGGAGGGAAGAATGGGAGGATACAAGGGATGGGATAACCATTGAGATGTAATAAGAATAAATTAATTTTTAAAAAAGTACAGCAAATTTTATAGGTGTAATTTGGTGATAAATATATTTAATAGACTGTATTCAATCTATAGGAGTATTCTGTTAGAGGCTCTTATAAGTATTTGTTGCCTTTGCTAAATCTAGAAGAAAAATAATTTTATCAGCACAGTGTTTTTCTGAACAAGGATGCGTGGGAAATTCATTTACCACTGTACAGTATGGGGCTATCTTGAGAAAGTGAGATGGTTTTGCAAATTGAGAAATTAGTTATTTTTGCACTCAAAAAGTACTTGACTTGAAATTTCATTAAATTGCTTACTTTTTATGGGTAATTTTTTAAGGGCCTTTTGCACAGTTTAATCAAATCAGCTTTTTAGAAATTGCTGTCATTTTGTCTTTTTAAAGTAATATTGGTGCCGGATTATCTTATTGTTTCCTGGTATGTGCTACCTGGAATGAAGAAAACTATGTTGCACAGTATTGCATTGTTTTACTCAGCATATGTGCCAGCATTTATGGTCTTAGGATACATTATTATAAAAACTACAAAGTAAAAGCAAGCAGAAATCTTTTGAATTCAAGAAACACTAATGAATATTAAATTTTAAAAGAGCATGATTTTCTCTATACTTTATGATGATAAAGTTAATCATAAATACAGCCTTTGATAACGAGCACTGCAAATAAATCCAGAAAGTTTAAGAAGTAAATGACAAAAAACAATGGCAACAAGTCACTTTAGTTTTGATTTTTAGCTTCACCAGTACAGTCCAGGGCAGTCCATTGTTTACAGATTAAAATGCAGTCACTATTAAAGAATAAGGGTAAAATATGAACTATGGCACACACTTCACCCATTATGCTCTGAGTGTACACTGTATATATTCAAATATAATGGGCATCACTCTTTGTCCTCCTCAAAATTACTGTATTTCTGAATTATATAAATATCTGGGCTCAGAGTGAATGCCACTATGATATTTCTTCATGAATAAATGGTTAGCGCTAAGACTTTCAAGCAAACGGGAATCTAAATTACAAAAACATAAATATATTTTTATAATTTGTCAATTATATCAACTCAAAAGATACATTTGGTGAGAGTCAAACATGGAGCATTGTGATAAATCAAGATTTTATTTAGACATGACTCTGTGTGTGTGTGTGTGCGTATGTATGTGCGTGTGTGTGTGTGTGTGTGTCAGAGTCTGTTTCTGTACATATAAATACATATTCTGAATTTATAAAATAATGCCTTGGCTTTAAGTTTAATAAATCTACAAAACTGTACACATGTAAAGGACATTGAGAGTTAGCATTCTTTTTAGAGTTTTTATTAAATACTTGATCAGTGTTTAAAAGCTCAACAACTCACAAATAAGAGCCATGTAATCCTATGCCTATTAAACATTTTTTTGCTGTTAAACTAAATTTACATTCTCCCACATGTGATTTTTTTTTTTAATGCTTGATTTACTTTCTTTCATCTCCACTGCTAAGCTCTTTGCTTTTGTAGACAACCTTGCTCTATTGTCCAGAAAGGCAGTAAGTAATGGAATAAGGTTTTGTCAGGAGCCAACAGTTGGCAAGTTTGCCAGTTTCAACAACAGCTCTGCCAGTTTCAGCCATTGTTTGGCCTCTTGTGGAAAAGCTTCAGCACTTTGGGTCAAAATACTGGGCTCCATTCTCATTTATATGAGCTGAAAGGGTCACTTCTTGGTACTCAGTGAAACCTGAACAGCAAGCTCATTGCAGAAAGCATCTTTACTAAGTTATTTCTCCTCACAAACAATGCAGGGATTAATATTAGATTAACCTGGGAATAATAAAATATTAATTGGTTCCTGAACATTTTCTCTTTAGAGAAAAGGCAGCTATTCTAACATATTCAGAATTAAAGTTCCAGTATCTAAAACCATGAAGTGAAGTCAGGGTACAGTTTCCTGTGATGTAGAATCCAGAATATGAAATCTAACCGTTTAATTATTTATTAAACAACTTTAAGTCCCATGACATACTGACACTTCTAGACAAGTTTTTAGAATATTAGTGAGATACCTTTGTACATGTCGAGGAACATTTTAAAGGAAAAGGCAAAATTCAAAAAATTTATAGCAATTATATAAATTACAATAGACTATTTGCTGCAGGACACTTAATCCTATAGGAAAATCCCATTTAAAAGTAATTAGAAATACCTACTACAAGGCAGTCTAAAAATCCAAATAACCAAGATTACCTTTAATTACATAATTGAGTTCATTGCATCATTCTCAATGTCCTTTGTATTTTAAGCTTCTGTGGATGTTATGGTACTCACAGCTAAAACTTCCTTGCACTCATGACAGTTAGTATTTACTTATTTTAGACAGCTTCTCGCCCTCAACCCATGCTATCCTAGAACTTATCAGCTAGCCCAACATGCCATCTAAGCTGATGAATCCTCCTGCCCCAGCTTTGTACATGCTAGCATTACACATACAAGCCATCATATCTTGCTGTCTTCTAAGTTAATGCCGAAATGACAACTAAGATTTTGCTCTGCTACGTGTTATATAAAGGCAGCAAGATAATCCCTTTGAATACTGCATTTGTAAACTCCCCTTGTTCATCATGCCCCGTCATCTAAGTAAGCTGTACTCTCACTGTCTGAATGCTGGTTTTAAGAATAAACCTTTGGCTATTTGTATTTGGCATGTAACACTTATATAATTCCTGATTGTTTCATGGTTCTTCTTGCTATAGGTAGTTTATTGTATATATGTGTAATAATATAAGTGTATATGTAAAAACTACTTAATAAAAAATTAAATTTAAAAAAAAAAGAAAAAGAAAAAGCCTTTGGGGCTGGAGAGATGGCTCAGAGGTCCTGAGTTCAATTCCCAGCAACCACAACCATCTGTAATGAGATCTGGTGTCTTCTTGTGTCAGGCAGGCGCACATGCAGGCAGACTACTGGATAAATAAGAAATAAATCTTTTATATATAAGTCTTTGTACAGGTACACATTACGGGTTTCAGTTATATTTCAAAAAGACCTGATGACTTGCTACATTTATTGAGCATCTGCTTATAGCTAACTATTCTGACAAACATGTCCCATGCATTTTCCCGCATGCCTCACTCTAAGCATTATTGAGCAATGTGATTATCACTTACAGTTTGTCAGTGATGGGGTTCTAGCAAGTGGTAAACTTGAGATTGTCATGTGGATGCTTTAGGACTAAATTCTGCCAGGCTGCATGTGTGTACAGACATAACTGAGTTTCTAAAGCAATTGTACTCAGTTGTTTGCCTTATCCAATAAAGACTATTGGAATGTTCTTACAAAGGTTTTTAAAATATAAGCTTTATTGAAATTAAGTTCTGGAAGGAGCACACATAGGCAGTCTGTTTTACAAAATACTGAGCCTACTATTTCTAATATTAGGTTTCCATATACTAAACTAAGCAAGTGTATCTATTGCCTCACATAATGAAAAATAGCTGCAGAACTATTAATAATAGTTTGTATTGATGAAATTATTTCTTCATAACTTTAACTATCATTTCCTATTATTGAAAAAAAAAAAGGTAACATGTTCCTCCCTGATACTTTGACCAAAGTCTCAATTTTCCCTTCAAATTATACTGAGAAGGTAGACTTGAGTTATATACACAAAGTAACTGCACAATCATTCATCTCAGACAAATTTATACTAGTTTTCATTGTTAAAGTCAACCTTATTTATTCAAGGACACACAAAGGATCTTCCAGGAAACTGAGGTGCCCTAAGGGCAAACAAACCTGTTGCTTATTTAATAATTCAAATGAAACTATGAATAGTTGCTAGTTTTTATGAAAAACACAATTGGACTCAGGTTAAGCTAAGCACACATTGTTTTTTTACAAGTGTGCTCTATACAGGTAGTTTCTGGTAGTTCAACAAAAATGGCATAGTGTTGAGAGGAAGAAGAGTTCTGTGAGAAACAGGTTCCGTCCAAAGACTATAATAAAATAGTTATAACTTCAATGTCATAGGATTATTAAGTAATTGATTATTGATTATATTTTACTTTGGCTTGTGTCGCTTTGGGTGAGTTTAAGGTTTTGTTTTGTTTTGTTATTTGTTTTGTTGTTTGTTTGTTTTGTTTTTGGGGGTTTCAAGACAGGGTTTCTCTGTGTAACAGTTCTGGCTGTCCTGGAACTCATTCTGTAGCCCAGACTGGCCTTGAACTCACAGAGATCCGCCTGCCTCTGCCTCCCAAGTGCTGGGATTAAAGGCATGCACCACCACCGCCCAGCCTGAGTTTACAGTTTTGTCCTTTTAGTTGACTAAAAGGCTGAAAATGTCACATGTTTTAATAAAACCATATATGGATTAAATTCCTTTACTTTCAAAAACTTGAATACACTATTTTGACAATATTAGCAAACAGTATATTAATGTGTCCATGTTACATAATAAAATGTTACATAAAGAAACTAACTAAAGAAAAATGAAAGAAATGTGTTCTATACTAATATACTTTATTGCTGGGTGGTGATGGCAACAACCTTTAATCCCAGTACTCAGGAGGCAGAGGTAGGAGGATCTTTGTGAGTTCGAGGCCAGCCTGGTCTGCAGAGCAAGCCCCAGACAGCCAAGGCTACACAGAGAAACCCTGTCTCGAAAAACCAAGCTTAACTCCTGACTTATTCTGAATTTTAGAATTTACACTGAAGGTGAGTAACATGTACACAACTGCTGAAAGATCAGACATTTCTCTGGGTGCAGTGTTAAAGTCATGTCTATGGATGAACTCTAAACATGCACTTTTTTTCTTGTGTGTGTACACACACACACACACACACACACACACATACACATATATATATATATAAAATCACATGATAGTAATTCTAGCAAACTAGGAAACCCCAATTCAGTTCATATTTAACATGGCCTTAAAATTAAAATTTTTCCCTAAAATAACTTGCTAATTTAAAAACTGAAATAATTTAACAAGTATTGAGAATATTTGACTTAAACCAATTTACTGATAAATATTATAATACTAATTACACAAGAAAAAATAGCCACCTGGATTTATTGAGAAGTTTCTGCTTTCCTGGGGATTACAATAGAATATAAAAATATATTCCTTTTGTCAGATGAATATTATGATATGATTTGACCTAAATTTCACATTTTTTTGCCTTTCCTTAAGTATGGTAACTTCGTATTTATTATTTAACTTTTACAGTTAATTGTATTCTACCTATTGTTCCACTTAATATTCAGCTAGGATCATATATATCCAAAATTACACACAAACTTAAAAGGAACAAAACCATTGAGCTATTTAACATATTGTTTTTTTTTTTTTCTCCAGTTACCTAAAAATTAAAACAGGCAAACTACAGGTCCCTGGAGCTTGTATTAGTCAGAGGTTTGGGTAGGCAGAGAATTTCCATGAGAATCAGTGGGGAGCTAAACGGCTGACATAACTGGTTAGGATGCAGATCTTATGTGTAGCTTTGCAAAGTTACATCTCTACACAACTGCATCAGAATAATTTTGCATGTTAAATGAGATTTTTTAAAAAATATATAGTTCTTTTTTAAAGAAGGAAGATTATATTCAAGAAAAAAAAAGACGTTTAGAGTTCATCCACAGACTGGACTTCCACACTGCGCCTAGAGAAATGTCTGTGCTCATCATGCGTGTACCGTTACTGTCTTCGTGTCGAGTTCTGAATTCAGAATAAGCCAGAGCCATGTTTTACTACAGACTTGACGCCACAGCTTCCACTAACAATACTGTAAGATATAATTTATGTTAATTTTTAGAAGTTTTCCTAAATCCCAAACAAAGACAAGCAGTCAGGCTCCTGGATTACCTCTGTATTCCAAAAAGGTGACGTCATCGTACTTGAAGAGCAGAACTAATTTTACTAGATTCAAAATAATTTATAGAGAATGAAATGCATTTTGTTTAGTGAATGTCTATTTTGATACTTTAAAGGTAATTGTACTAACTTATCTACAAAATTTAAAAACAATTCTGAATGGTTGCTATCAAAATGTGTAAGCAGAGATAAAACTGATAATGTGCTATTGTTTTACTGTCTCCAAACAGGCATCTAAATATATCAAGTTACAAACAGAACATTTGAGGTAAATGTATTTCAGATCGCGTGAGACATGACAGTTATGAATTCTGTGTTTTTATTTGACACATTTAGAACTTGTTTAAGACCATATGCATTGATTTGTTTGATGCTACAAGAAATATCCCTGTAAAGTTAAACCAGCTTTGTTCTTAGACATTGGTTTACTCATTTTTAAAGGCACATTTATTCTAGAATAATATAAATTCTTATTTTAATCTGTTATTAACAGATAATTTCTTTGTGTAATGGCCGTCAATATACATTGCCTGGCATTTTTCTACTATGGTTTTCATAATAAAGATTGTTTTAAATGATGCTATTAATACAGATGAAACTATAAAATAAATTATACAAGACGATTATGTGCTTTGGGAAATTATTTCAAGAAAAATCAAAAAAGTTTGCGGAGTTACTAACTTAAAATATTGAATTAATATAATACCCAATTTAAGGAAATAATATCGCTTAGAATAATACTTTTCAATTTCTGTTACTATATATGACAGTAGGTTATTTAATGTGTTGATCACACTTGCTTCTCCAGTTACCTAACGACATTTGTAACAAGCCCTATCTCAAAAACACCTTGTCCATTTCTATTCCTCAGGGAACTCAGTGATACAATTTTTTTAAAACCCTGAAAACATAAATTAGCTGCAATGCTTTCAAAAATTACAAGTGTGCAAATTAATGTTTCCATTATACTGAAAAACGTGTGTGGAAACTGAGCCAAAAATCCCTGAGGAGTTACTCAGGATGAACTTATTTGCCAAACTAATGGAGACTATGCTCAGAGTACTAGGGCATCTTGCAGTGTATAATTTCATTTAAGGAAGAAAACACAGAATTGAATAGTTATGCTAATAAACACAATTTGAATCCAAAACTGGCGTCTTACAATCCCTTCACGGTAATCTGTGACGCTGCTCTAACAGCCATATGTTAATGAGGCACTAGGTCCTTAAGTTCTCAGGGCAGTCTGTGCCGTGGCAGAGAGCATTACAGATGTTCCCTCTCAGCGTCATCCTTAGAAATGCTTCTTTTAATATCTAGTTTAATGAGCTAATGCACTTGCTTATCGTGTCTCTGTGGATATGTATGACAGACGGCTCCTATCACACTCTTTCCCACAAGTTTGCAGAAGGATAGTTGAAGTGACACAACCCTAAGCTTAAGAGTTTAAAAACCGTAAAGTGATACAGAAATCACTACATTATCTTAACCTTGGGCAATTGTGGAGGATTTGGGGGAGGTTTCCCCCTTATTTGTAAGATACTCATGATCTTAATACAGTGGAAACAGTTCAGGAACACTCCTTCCAAAAAGACCCAAAACAATCACAAACAAACAAATAACAACAACAACAACAAAACAAAACAGACAAAAGGTATTCACACTTATCTGGCAACAAAGACCAGTGAAAATTCCATTGGTCCGTTAGATAGAGATGGAAGTGTCAACAGCAGCAAAAGGCAAACAAAAGTCCAAGCTGTGGCTTTTCGCTTTAATTCTGCTTTGTGTTCAGCCACACAGGAAGAGTCTGGGACCCGCGAGCCTTCTGCCTCCCCGTCCTTACAATACCGACTGCGTGGAAATTTTAAAGATGTTTCCTAGGCTGTCAAGACTTGAGCTGGTAGTAGAACTAACTTCAACCAGCAACTGTCTCCTGATTAAGGCATTAGTTCAGAAGTTTGCCTTTTAGTCTATCCACATTGTTATTAGTTGGTAAGTTTATTTTCTAGGCTATCACTGTAAATACTCTTAGGAGCTTGTAATAGATTTTGTACGAACTGAGTAAGACTCCCTAGCTTCCCTATATGTAAAATACATCAGGCGGTTTCAACGTTATTACAACGCCTCTTGGAAACACTGTCGAACTACCTGAGACTGTGCAAGCTGATTTTTTTTTTTTTTTTTTTTTTTTTTTTTTTTTTGAGTCATACACTTACCAGTCACAGCTCCTAAGGAAATTCTGTGTGTAATAGTCCCAGGATGGAATTCTGAGACGCCGCCCCGAAGAGTTTCCCCAAGGTGTGGAAGAGCCAAAGCCTTGCAATGTGGTCCAGCAGGCAGGGTGAGCTCCGGGAACCGCTGCTGCGGAGAGAGGGCTTGTTCTGAGTGGATGCGGAGTGCAGAGTGTAAGTGATCGGCAGGCAGCAGGAGGGAAACATCACCGCTTCCTGTTACATCACCCCGCCCCGCCTGCAGTTAGTGTTAGGTTACTCTCTTTCTCAAATAGCTTATCCCAGGAAAGGAGCAGCGACTCCCTCCCCACTCTGACAAGAGCAAGAAGCAGCCTGAACCGACAGAGATCCTTAGCTGTATGAACACATTGTTACCAGCGAAAGCTGGCTGCCTTTCACCTGGGCTGAGTTCTGTTAGAACTTGCTGCCTGTGATTTGAAGGCAGTCTGAGTGTAAAACAATCAAAAGGGAGTTAGGAGTGTGGGTGTGGGTGTGTGTTGAATTAGAGTTCGCGAGAACAGCGGGCAGAGTTTTATCTGTCACATCGTTCCTCTTAAATGTGCATGGACTTTTGAGCATCAGAATGACTTTGGACTCAATAATTTGGGGCGCTGACATGTGATCCAGTTCCACAATCAATTTTGCACATGGAGATGAAGAGGCTCTGTGCTGTTCTTTCTAAAAGTCCCTTGGCTGTTCATGACGTAGTATATGTGTATGTATCATAAAGCCATTTTGTGTATTGGGTGTGAAATTTTCGTACAGACTTTTAAAGCTTTGATGTAATTATGTCACTGTATATAATATAAACATTATGTTATATGTGCATCTCAACATAACCTCTTTAAATGTGGTTATGTTTTAACATGAGACTATGAAATAATTTTACATGGTAAGTGAACTTTAATTAAAAAAAACTTTACCTCTAAACATAATTGGATCATAAATATTTTTAAGTATGAGCAGAAAAAAACTGTAGAAAAAACAAGTAGAAATATACTTGTTACTTTTATATATGATAAATTGTGAGATTTGGCAATAATCATAACCCCTGAGCCAGTCGGCACTAAAAGTCACATGATCTTTGCATCAGATTTCTCACATACAAACTGGAAAAGATGGATAACAGCTGGATTTTTTTTAATCGTTTAAACTTTAAATCAGTATATTTTGTAGCATTTACAACATGGTAAGCCACTCTAATGAGCAAGCGACTCACTCTCCTTAGCTACTCTATCTCTCTGAATTGACTCAGTGGCCCAGTCTAATCAGTAAGCTACTACAACTAAGTAGCAAGCTGAGAAGCCCAGCGTCCCGTCCCCGCACCCCCCAAAGATTAATAACGGCAGTAAAGACAGAGCTTTAGGGTCTAAGAACATCATGTTCTGAAAGACTGTGCTCTTTTTTTAACTTTTACTATCTTGATCTGTGGAAGAAATGTATTGCAGAATCTTTACTCCTATACATGTACATAGAATAAGACATATCCATATAAAAATAAGAGACACAATTGACAATCTCAGGCACTGATAACGGCAAAGCTATGTAAGACACCATGGAGCTAAACTGGGAAGTTACTGTGCATAGATTTTAGTTTTGCTTTCTTTCAGGAACTGTTGGATTATATTTTTTTGTTGTTGTTGTGCTGTTTCCTTCAACTCGTGAGATGAAACGTCAACACTGTAAATCACTACTGCCTCCTAAAATAATAACTCATTAATCAGAAAGACAGCAAAGACATTCTTTGGTGAACACTGCGCAGAGAGCCAGGAGAGAAGAATTAGCGAATAATTACGTCCCAGCACAGGTGCTCACACTTGCTCACACTTGCTGATGTGGTGTTTGCCGCTTAAAGTTCAGGGCAAAATAAAAACAAGATCTAACTTCCAAATGGTCACAGCATGTGTCCATGGGTCCCAGTCTAAGCATATCTGACCTTTGAGACGGAGACAGACATGTAGAAAGCTACACACATTCCCAGTAAGTGTTAAAGCATTAATATTTTTTTGATGCACTCATTGGATCTGTTCAAACCTATCAGAGTCTTAGTAAGTAAAGGAATTCTTTCTTTGACATGATGCCTGAAAAGTTGCAACCCAGCGACCATTTTTCTACATGGTAGATAAACAAAGCACTTTTGTAAACAGAGAATTTAATACAAGTTGTAGTGTTTACAAGAAATTATTGCTTGAGCAGATAGGCTTACAGCTGTGGTCCGTGAAGATTCTGGATAATTCTTATCAGTATCATATGTGCATCTTTCTTAGAAAAAAAGTAAACATAATTTCCAATAATAAGGTCATCCAGAGCTATCATTTTATGAATATGGAAAAATATGGCTACATGCTATATTAATCCATGCTATAAGGACTTCTGGGAAGCTAGACTAAGCCGGCATATGTAGGGACAAGTGAAGAGACTGAGTGAAACTTCTCAAGCGTTTGCTTTAGCATGACAACCAATGTTGGGACAGCTATGGCAACACTGGATGAAGCTATTTCCAGAAATCAGTTATGTGGTTCTGAGCCAGTGGGGTGTTGGTGATACATTCATTCAGTCTCATATATTCTACGTGTGTTTTGTATTGTCATCTTTCCCCAGAACACTCTGAAGCTGCTTAGAATTATTTGATTAACGGTGACCAAATTTGTATTTTCAGATAAACACTCAAAACAGTTCCTTTTCAGGAAATTAGGATCAAATAAGAAATGTCTTCTATTTTGACCCTTTAAGGAGAGTTGATAAGCCTGTGAGAATGTTGCCAGCTCAACCACACAGAGCACAATCCATGCAGAGTCCTCCTACACCACGTTTCTGTAAAGTGGGGAGCGATGCACAGATGAAAGGCATTTTGAGGAACAGTCACATTTGTTCACATTAAACTTTTACTGCAGGACGTATGGCCTCTTTCGTGGTCCTTTATAGCACTCAAAGATGCCAAGGCTTCTAAATGAGGCTATGGGATGTCCTAGGAAATGGGCCTTGCCTCAGAAGGGTGCCAAATCAGTCTTATTTCCACAAGTGAGACAAATTAGACCAAAACTGTGTGTGACAAATTTAGGTTTCTGCTGTCTAAACTGATCACTTAAATTTCTGTAGCTGCTACTTTGAAATATGGTTCTTTAAAAACAACCAAAACAAAACACTTTTACAAGGAACATGTTATGGATAGACCACTCCCAGTGAAAGTGCCAGAGTGGTCAAAGAAAGAATTTTAAAAATTATTTTGTGAAAACTTAGTTGAGTGGAGAGTGGGATATGGCTTTCTCAAGTACTCTGGTGCCTCACATTTGACCATGTCCCCTGGAGGGGGAGACCTGGTGGCACTCAGAGGAAGGACAGCAGGTTACCAAGAAGAGACTTGATACCCTATGAGCATATACAGGGGGAGGTAATCCCCCTCAGGAACAGTCATAGGGGAGGGGAATAAGGGGGCAATGGGAAGGAGGGAAGAATGGGAGGATACAAGGGATGGGATAACCATTAAGATGTAACAAGAATAAATTAATAAAAAAAATAAGTAGAGAAAAAAAAGAAAACTTTCAGCTACCATATTCTGAATTAGCAATTCTTTTGTGGTTTTGATTATACTAACCCATTATTCATCTTTAAATAATTAATGTATCTAATATACCCCATCCCTGACAAGAACTCGCTGTTGAGAAACATGTATTCACACGTTACACACTTACATCAAAAAGAAAATTTATTAAGAAACTAAGTTGACTTCATATTGTACCGTTTCGCCTAGCAACTGCTGTTAGGATTTTTTTCAAAGGAAAGGATAATTAATCGCATTTGGTAAAACAATTTCTACCCAATACCATGCCTACTGAGCGCGTGCCTACTGAGCGGGTGCCTACTGAGCGCGTGCCTACTGAGCGCGTGTCTACTGAGCGCGAATGTGCCACTAGTACAATTAAAGGACCAATTTTCACTATATTTATATGAACTGTTTATTAAATGTAAATAGTAATGTTTTAATAAGCTTTACTGTGCGTAAGATTTTTCAAGCTCAAAGTGAGATTTGAAGTGAGCACTCAGCCTGTCATCCATGCAGTGATACAGCGATTCACCAGCCTGTAGTATTTCTTACAGTAGCGCGTGATGTGTTTCCCACAGGAGAGTCAGAATCAGCCAAATATTTACCTATTCCAAAAGCTTCATCCTTGGTGGGTCTGAACTCCTGTGGGAACTTTTCTAATGGGTGGTGTCCATGAGGGTCTGGAGAGAGGTTACTGAAAGAAGAAAGAGTGCATACCGGCAGGTGACAGAACAGGTGAGGTTTAGATGCAGCAAACTTAGAAACCCCTGGTTTCGGCAAGGTGGAGCGAGCTCTAGAGATCTTACATCTCAGTTTTGAGGGAAGTCCCCCTTCCATGCTCAGGAGCATTCCTGTTTAGGTGAAAAATTATATGTGGACGAGAAGCAAATAAGGACCAAGAATTACTAGTGTATGTGCAGTTTATTTGAGACACAGAAACCTTCTTTCCCAGGAAGCTTTGAAAATAATTCTATTGTTGGAACAGAGATCACATTGAAAATGATGCTTTTCTCATCTTGTTATACTGATTCATACTGGACATTTGGTGAAATGCTTCATATTTTGAATACTAATCTTGATTGTGAAAATGAAAGTTGTATTCAAATTTGTATTTGGCATCTTGGCCCATGGGTCGTTTCTTTTAATGACCAATAGGTCATTTTTTAAATGACTAAGATTATATTTGCAAACAAATTAATCATTAAATTCAAACTGACAGTTTTAATGTTTTCCAATACAAGAAAACAATATTATTCACTTGTTTTCATTACTATAACTTGGGTAAGTTTTTAGCAATTTGTAATTTATTCTATTGTCTTCAATTTTTTTGTTCATTTTGTTTACCACAACCCTGTTCTCTAGAATATAGGCATTTATAAATATAAAAGGATTTGTAACACATGTAATGCATAACTTAAAAAGCATAACATGATGCACATTTGGATGAGAGCTCTGAAGACCTGTGGAAAGGTACGGAGTATTTGGTGCATGGCTGAGGGATTAGGTATCTGCAGTCTTAGCCTGCCACCTAGTGTTAACTGTTGTCAAGTTATAAACCATACCTGGTTACCAAGTAAAAGTAAAGTCCTGTTCCTCCCTTTTCACTAATGAAACAAATCTGAACAACTAGAAAAGATATGGTGCTCGCTTCTCTCTCTCTCTCTACACACACACACACACACACACACACACACAGAGACAAAACACACACACAGACAAACACAGAGACACACACACAGAGACAGACACACACACACAAACACAGAGAGAGACACATACACACAGACACACACAGACACAGAGAGAGAGAGACACACACACACACACAGAGATACACACAGAGAGAAAGACAGACACACACACACACACAGAGAGAGAGACACACACACACAGACAAACACAGAGACACACACACAAACACAGAGAGAGAGACACACACACACACAGACACATACAGAGAGACACACACACAGAGATACACACAGAGAGACACACACACACAGAGATACACAGAGAGAGAGAGACACACACACACAAACACAGAGAGAGACACATACACACAGACACAGAGAGAGAGAGACACACACACACACAGAGATACACACAGAGAGAAAGACAGACACACACACACACAGAGACAGACACACACACAGACAAACACAGAGACACACACACAAACACAGAAAGAGAGACACACACACACACAGACACACACAGAGAGAGACACACACAGAGATACACACAGAGAGACACACACACACAGAGATACACACAGAGAGAGAGACACACAGAGATACACACACACACACACACACACACACACACACGCACACACACACGCACGCACACCAATGTTCAGCTGGGTCAATGTACATGAACTTCTAAACAGCTGAGAGGAATATAAATCAGATTTTCAACTACTCCTAACACAATGGTAAATGATCCTCACATTTTGATAAGCAAGCTTCTTTTAAGTGTGAAAAGTATTCATTCAAAACAACCTGTCCAAATTTTTAATCATTAATCAGCTATAATATTGCTCCAACTTAAATTTTAGCTGACCTTTCAGAGAGACCTATTTTGTGCATATTCATTATCTTCCAGATCCAGCTCTTCAGACTTTTCATTACCTGAATGAAGTCTCTGGGCAGTCACCCACTGAGCACAAAACAATTGATCATCTACCATGTTAAACATTCATACAACATAAATTGATCATATCTGCCCCACTCCGTTCCTCCAACTTCCCCAGAGGCCTCCAGCAGATTCTGAGGCTCACACCTTCATGGCTTCCCTCCATTTCCTCCTCCTCCTCCTCCTCCTCCTCCTCCTCCTCCTCCTCCTCCTCCTCCTGTCACAACGCACTGTGTCTTCCCAGTGCTGCTCGCGTGCACAGGTGTATCAGGGCTGTCCTTTGGGGCATGGGCATCCATCAGCGTCCTCACTCCTAATGAGGGGTGACTCCCTCTTCCCCAGCACCCATCAGCAGCCATTGATGCCTCTCCCTCCTCCACGCTTGCTCTTGGCAGGTGACTACAGTGGCTGAGTCCACCAGAGTGACAGCCGGGTCACGTCACAGAGGACAGCATTTCACCATGCTTCTCCAACCCTCTAACTTGATATGTGTTTCCACTCCTCGTCCTTGCTGTTCCCGGAGCTTTGGCCGGTGGTGAGATGAGGGGGTTCAACACATGTGAGGAGAGGATGAATTCGAGTTGATGTGTAATGACGGTGTAGTCGAGACCCCAGGGCCTCAGACCCATGCGAAGGGCAAAGCCTTTCCCAGGTAAGGCTCAAGGGAAGGGTTGAGCCTCCCCGTAGTGAGTGTGTGTCAACAGTGTGAACAAAAAGCCTGAGGGAATATTGAAAAAAACTACTCCAGTATCTAGTCATCCTCTTCCTCGGGTCCTCCCCAACCACGGCCGATAATTGATCATCTTCTGAAGAGCATTGTGGTGCTTCTGTTCGTCTAGGAATCAAAATGGCTCAAAAATGTGAGAAAGTGAGCATCATGTCCACACATTCTCGAAATCAGGGGCTCTAGGTTTAATAAGTGTTCTTCTGGGACCACGGAGCTTTCTTGGTTCTTTTTAATTGTGATAAACATATGAAAAGAATGTTGGCACAGTAAGCCATTCACAACTAATTTCTATACTTTGTCTTTTTATATTCACTACTAAAACTAAGGCTGTTAGTGAGCATTAAGTAGAAGGAGCAATGGGGAAATTTTAGTCCATTTTCTCCACTCTAATTGGATCGCTAAGCTACGTTACTTACATTTTGGTGCATATTCCATGGGATGAGCTGATCTATATTTTGCTGCGTTATTATTCATGAAAAAGTGTTGAATTTTATCAAAATTTATTCACTCATTGAAGCTGATGCTTACACTTCCCTTTTTATGTTTTTCCCCCACTGGATCAAATAATGATCAGATGTAAACTATTGTTTGGTGAGAATTGCCCCCCCTCACTTCTCAGTTACCTTTGTGACCCACCCCCCGCCTCTCTGCCCTGGTATACTTTTATAAAATAAACTACTATGAACCACCCCACCCCAGTTCTCCCTTTTCAATGTTCTGAGAGTGAGGGGTTTATGTGGCATAGAGAACGCGTGCAACACAGTTATGCCCCTGTGTTCAAGCCAAAGAGCCAAGAAAGAATGGGACCCCCCCAAAGAGAGTGGGGGAAATGCCAACTTCATAGAAATAAGGTAAAATAACTGCTGGTAGAAAAATCAACACCTCCAAGTAACTGGCTGGTTTTGCAGCATTTTCTCTTCCTTCTGATGTGGAGATGGTCCCAGTGTACTAAAGTAGTTTGAGCTGGAGGCATTTTCATAATGTACAGTTAGGCAATTTTTACTTAATAACGTGTTTAGTTTTATACAGTCATTCATGCAATCATTGGTGGAGATGCAAATATAGCGTACTTAAGTCCTTTTTAGTCTATGTGTCCGTGTGTGTGTGTGTGTGTGTGTGTGTGTGTGTGTGTGTGTGTGTGTGGTGTGCCACGTGGGTATGAATGACTGTGGAGCTGGAATTACAGGCAGCTGTTAGCTACCCAGCGTACATGCTGGGGAGTGAACTCGTTTCCTGTGAGGAAGCAGTATGTGCCCTTAAGTACCTTTTGTTCGGCTCCTCTGCCTTTCCATGGATTCTTAAGGCCAGTGGACACTATCATCTTCGACAAATAAGAAACTATAATGTGTGACTGCACTTTTGTAAAGAGATTGTCAGCAAGTTCTAAATAAGGAAGGAGATGCACAGTGAAGCAGGGACAATCATTTTTACTTGGTTTTACAACTCTGTCTCTTCGTGATACTCAACAAGGGATCTTTAGTAAAGACCAGTGTCACAGTCAAGTTTATTGCTCAGGATAAAATATTTATTTCTTACATTGTTAAAAACAAAATCACTTGAGAAGGTTTAGATTATCCAGGGTACATAGTGTTCATTAATCATAACAAATGAAAATATATCTTCCAGTAGATGGTCACCAACGGAAAGAAGAAAACTGGTTCATGTGGTTAGTAGGAGAAACTATAATCAAATGAAAATATTAGAATGCGATCCAGATGAAAGTCACAGTAGCCAATTAAAAAACTGTAGCTTTTTTTAAAAAGTACATTGGCTAGGTTAGAAAAGCAACTTAATGACAACTCATCCAGACACAATGGCCTGGAAAATTAGCTATTAATGTATTCATTAAAATTGTTGTAGAAGAAGAACAGAAATCATAGTGAAAACACCTTATGGGAATATTTGGTGAAATTAATGTGAAAATATAATGTGTTTATATCTTAACACTAATCATGTCTTCATATAACACCTTCACTGAAGGCTCCTTTCTTCTTCGGGATTTAATTACTCTTTTTGATTTTCTTTTGATGAAACCTACAATAAGAACAATAAATGATAAGATAATAGTGAGAATACGTAAGAATCAAAAATTTCCAAAGCCTTTAATTTATCTCTGTATTTTTATAAAATAATCTATTTTTTAAGTCATTTTGTGGCCAGGCGTGTTGGCATGTGCCTTTAATCCCAGCACTTAGGAGGCAGAGGCAGGTGGATCACTGTGAGTTCTAGGCCAGGCTGGTCTACAAAGCAAGTGCAGGACAGCCAAGGCTACACAGAGGAACCCTGTCTCAAAAAAAAAAAAAAAACAAAAACAAAAACAAAAAGAAAAGAAAGTCATTTGCTCTGGAGAGTGGTGGTGCAGAGGCAGATGAATCTTTGTGAGTTCAAGGCCAGACTGGTCTACAGAGTGAGTTCTAAGACTTCCAGGCCTACAGAGAAAAGCTCTGTCTCGGAAAACTGAAAAGAATAAAAAAGAAAGAAAGAAAGAAAGTCATTTTTGCATGGGTGAGAGTCACCAAAACTGAGTAAGTATACTTTAACTCAGTTAAAAATACATGCTCTACACCCCACTCTTAATTGGATTATTTTGTTTGTTGGTGTTTAATTTCTTGAGTTCTTAAAAAAAAAAAATGAGGTGGAGAGCTAAACAGAGGATTCTCAACAGGGGAATATGGAATGGCTGAGAAGGACTTAAAGAAATGCTCAATGTCATCAGGAAAATGCAAAGCAAGCCAACAGTAGCCCAGCAGCTGAGACTCACAGCCAACCATTGGACGAAGCACAGGGAGTCTTGTGGAAAAGTTAGGGGACAGGTAGAAGAAGGACCTGGAGGTGACAGGAGCTCCACAAGAAAGCCAACAGCCCAGAGGGGCTTGCGGAGACTGAAGCACCAACCACGGAGTATGCATAGACCACATCGTCCTGGGCCCCCACACAGATGTAGACAAACGGGCCGCTCAGGTTTCATGTGGGTCCCCTAATAAGCGGAGTCGGGGAGGGGAGTCTGTCTCTGACATGGACTCTGTTGCCTGCTTTTTTATCACTTCCTCCTGGTGGGGCTGTCTCTCCAGGCCACAGGGGAAGAGGACTCATCAGTCCTGATTTGACCTAACAAGCTGGGGTGGGCTGGGGAATGGGGGGGGCTCTCCAATTCTCTGCAGAATAGGGGAGAATGGATAAGAGAAAAGGGAGGGGTCTATGATTGAGATGTAAAGACAATTAAATAATTCATTAAGTGTTTTAAAAAGATGCTCATCTTCATAGAAGGATAGATATGTGGCTATTAGTGTAACTTTTTTTGTTTGTTTGGTTGTTGTTGTTGTTGTTGTTGTTGTTGTTGTTGTTTTTCAAGACAGGGTTTCTCTGTGTAGTCTTAGCCATCCCAGGCTCACTTTGTAGACCAGCCTGTCTTCAAAATCACAGAGAGTCCCCCTGCCCCTGCCTCCTCAAGGGCTGGGATTAAAGGTGTAACCCACCATGCCCAACTTTTTTTTATTTACTTTGTTATTTGTGTTCTATTATATCGTTATTATATTTAGGAGAAAAGCAATCAAACTGTTAAAGTTTTGTGTATTAAAAGAGAACTTGCAGCTAGCTGGGCATGGTGGTGCTTGCCTTTAATCCTAGCACTGCTATATTTATTAAAAATAAATTCTTAGCTCTTACGCATTTAAGAAAGAAATAT
This sequence comes from Acomys russatus, assembly GCF_903995435.1. Taxonomy (NCBI): domain Eukaryota; kingdom Metazoa; phylum Chordata; class Mammalia; order Rodentia; family Muridae; genus Acomys; species Acomys russatus. Next base: position 3,036,905 of record NC_067160.1, on the reverse strand, counting down.
TGGGGCTGAGAGATAGCTCAGCCATTAAGAGTGCACTCTGTTCTTGCACAGTCCGTTCCCAGCACTCACTTTAGGCAGTTCAGAAAACACCTTCAATCCAATTCCAGAACTGATCCCCTATTTAGACTCTGCAAACGCCTGTACACACATGGCACACCCACATGTAGATGCGCACACATAATTAAAATGATAAAAACATTTTTTAAAAAGAACTAAATTTTTAAATATGTTTGAAATGGATAATTTTTCTGTACTACACCTGCAGACAATACAGCAAGCATGCCTACCAGTATTGTCTCAGTTTAGGTGATGGGAGGATAGCCATTAGCCAAGTATTAGCTCTTACAAGCAAGAAAATTTTTGTTATTTGATTAAGTATTTCATAATTTCAACATAATCATCATTTCAAATATTAGTACTTTAATGGGAAGCATATCTTTCATACCTTTTTTACATGCTCTAACACAGTCTCTTAGAGTAGTAAAATTATTATTATTTCCCCCACATCCAGTGTACTTAAACTGGCGACATTTCCAAGTGACTGAATCGTAGTAGAATCTTGTTTCATTGGCTCGACACAATCCACTGTCTACTGGCTCAAGACACCATGAAGGGCCATGATATTCTAGTAAACAGATAGGTAAAAATAAATAACAAATAAATAGGATTTTTTTAAATCAAGAAAATACAGTAAGCTCTATGCATAGTGAATCTGAGCCTTCTTATTGTGTGTTCCTCGCTGATTAGCTTTGTGGTATTGTCTTCAGAATAAAGCAGAATCTTACAAAGATCAGTACACAGCAAGACCCAAGGGTTTCACCTTCCAGAATATGCTTAAACAAATTGAAATGTCCATAATTACATGCCCCTTCTCCAGTGAACAAAACCCAGTACATTTGACAATAGGAAAGCTTATGCACAGTGTTTACATGAGCAAACTAGTTATACACAACCAAAGCATGTCCTACTGGACAATTTGTCTTCTGAAACTTCAACTACATATTTACAGATACATGTAAATAAATTTTGTATGTACATAGTACAGTAAGACACTGGTTTGGAACAAGTAGGTTGGTGTGTCCATGGGACTAACAGACATTCCAAAACCAGGAACATACAACTAGGTTAATGATTTCAATAACAGCGATAATAATAACTCTAAGGAGAAAAAAAGGTGGAGGTTAGTGACATATTTTAAACTTCTTTGGTGGTTGCTCTCAGGAAAGACAAGCTGGTACTTCTCAGCTCTCCAGCTATGCTTGGTGGTTGTGAGGGCTGAAAGTAAGGTGTTGGATGGTGAGGAACTGCAGAGGGACACTTTAGTGGCTTTGGCAGATGGTGACATGCAGGGGAAGACTTGGTAAATGCTCGTGACAGAAAATATGACTTTGAAGACCCCAGCAGCCAACAGAGGCAAGCAGGTGTGCAGGAAGCAAGAGCCAGTCTTTTGGCATCTAAACCCTAAATGGAAAAAGACTGTGAAAGAAAACAAGTAAAATGAAACAACAAGTTAAAAAAAAAAAAAAAAAAAAGGCTTAATTTGATCAACGTATTCTTATCACCTCCTGCCTTCTAGACAGAGACGTGGAAATCAAGATGTCTGGACATAATAACAGGCACGCTGAGTGAAAACCTGGAAAACTAGAGCGGCACTGGGGATGAGGGAATAATGTGAGAGAAAAACTTATAAAGGTGATATGAGCAAAATGGAAGAGTTATAGTCACGTGGAGAATAGCTAGTCTCATTTAGGTCTTTGGCTAAGTACATAGACACTGTTTTTTAAAGAAATCCTCATGATCTTCAAAGCGAGGTTCAAGCAGTGTCCAGTGTGCTGTCTTATACCCTGCTACTGGGCCCCTTTACTCACGGGCGCTCTCCATCGGAACCCAGGTCAGGAGCACATGATGGGAGTGGGCTCCGGTTTCCACCACGCACTAGCATTTTCTGTCATGAGTACTTTAAGGAGGTAAATTCTAATCCAGGTGGGTCCCCCTATTGTCCAAACAGCTCCAGTGAGGCATCCTGTGTTTTCCCACCACTCCCCAGTTTAGATTTGAATAGTGAGCAACCCCATGGCCTTTGTCGCCTGGACTTCCAAAGCCACCACTCGGGTTCAGAAACAAAAGTGACAGACTAGAAGTAACTGAATAAAACTGAGAATCAGAGGAACTTGTTACTTGTTTTATGTTTTCCTTTTTCTCCCAGCAAGCAGCAAATACATTTCATAACAACTTGTAGGTAGAAGTACATGTAATGTACGCATATCTCACTCTCACTTTGGTGTTCTCTACACAACGTGTGTCAGTGTCCGTACTAAGTCGCAGATACTGTTTGTTAATGTAGTGGTGACTATAATTGTAATGTTATTGGGTTTTGTTTTGTTTTGTTTGTTTTTCGAGACAGAGTCTCTCTGTGTGGCCTTGGCTGTCCTGGACTCCCTTTGTAGACCAGGCTAGCCTCGAACTCACAGAGATCCGCCTGCCTCTGCCTCCTGTGTGCTGGGACTTAAGGTGTGTGCCACCACGCCCGGCTGTAATGTTAATTACAATGTTTTAATAGCGATGCCCACCCTAAGGCCCCTTATGTCAGGACGGAGAGAAAGGTTCATTCTCTGAGAGCGACTCCTCCTCCACTTAACCTGTGACGTGATGCACGTTCAGCTTCAGAATCAAAGTCGCGCGTGTTTCAAAGTGAGGAAAAGCTGGTTTGACTATTTCCCCCAGGCTAGAAGGAAGAGGGAAGAAGGTGACCAGAAACCAAAAGCCTACATCCTAGGTAAAAACCAGAACCGCAGCAGGCATTTCTAGAGGAACACAAATTGTGGAGGGTATGCACAGATATAACGGGCACACGGGCTCTGCCTTCTGTCTTTAACCATGTAATAATCCGGAAATGTTTGTGAGTGGCCAGTGAGGTCAGAAGCCAGTGGAAACAGTTCAGTGCAGCGCAGGACAGCAGGAGGCAGGGGTCGTGTGAAAGCAGGCATTTTAGGAGCACAGGCGCATCAGAAAAAAGCTTCGTTGCCAATTTAACCATCCAAGACATCACGTTTCTACTGCCTCTACTCAGTGACTTCTGCAGAAGGGTCTAGCATAGTTCTGGGAGCTGAGGTCTGTGTGCAGGTGCACCCGCTGTTATCGCGCACTTGCTCCACTGGGAGGCGCCGTCCCCAGGATAATGACATAGCAGCTGTTTCTTTAATCTCAACTTTGTTGGTCCTGACTCCAGCCCCTGTCTACACAGATCCAACACAACACGCCTTTGGCCACATCAACAACCATGTTCCCAATGCTAGAAAGAGTGCTGCTTTCAGAGTGGACTACAATTTGGAATTTATCACTAGTTATTTTGTATTATACATAATTGAGTATTAAAAAATACAAAATGATTTTCAATTTGGGAGTCTTTTTATAAGGTATTTGTTTTCCTAGAACATAAATTGTAGGTTAAAATGAAGTGAGTTTGTTGTTTTTAAGATTAGTTTAGCTCTGACTATGACTTAATTACTTTTTCATAAATTATAGGTAAAATCAAGCAGTTTCTGCAGGATGTTTGGAGTCCTTGGCTGCCATCTAATTAAATTTCCAGAGGTGAGAAAATGGAATAATTTTGTTCCCCATGAAAAGATAAGTTTTCCTAGGTGCCGTTAACAAATTTATTCTAGACATAGGTACACACTCACCTATTTAAACTCCAGACATTGATATCTACAATAAAAAAAATACGTTTTGAAGTAGTCCCATAGTGTAATTTCATTGGTCGAAATAACAATGAGTGACAGAAATTTAAGATAGAATAAAAAGACACTGACCTGGCTGGTTTCTGTCATGTTCCAAAGGGACTTTAGTAGCCAAACGCATTTTATCTTGGTCCCGCCATCAGTAACAAACTGGGTTGATCCGTCTAGCAGGCACATCGCCTCCTTTTCCAGCTTTTGTTAGAAAATATTACTATCTAGTGTGACTGCTAAAATACAAGTTGTGGCCCAAGGCCCTTTTTTACATAAAATGTTTAATGTAAGTTCACTGTGGGACTCATACAGTAAACTTTGAACTTGATGCGCTAAGACTTTACTGCAATGCCTTATTCTCACAACCCGTTCTTGTGTAGCTCTTGCTGCATCAAGCAGTAAGTGTTATGAACCACCTCATGACCTGTGGGCTTGTTTTCCTCTCACATATTTATTGGGAACTGACTAACAAGTCAGTCCTTTTTTTCCCTATAAGTTGTAGTAGATAAAAACATTATCTTATTACAACTTTTTATGAAAATTTAAATATTACCAAAGCATAAAAGATATCAAACAAAGTATCTGCATAATTCCCCACTCCCACTTAAATTACTATTAATGATTTGGTAAATATTTTTCTCTTGCATACACAAATATATATCCAAATACTACATATTATTACAATCCTTAATAACTTGTGAATATATTTATATTTTATATAATTATACATTCTTTTAAATATATGCATAGTTTTTCATTTATTTCACTAAACATCATTTATATAGAATCTAATGCCTTTGGTTGTTTTCGTTTTGGTTTTTTGGTTTTGTTGTTGTTGTTGTTGTTGTTGTTGCTGTTGTTGTTTCAAGACAGGATCTCTCTGTGTAGCCTTGGCTGTCCTGGACTCACTTTGTAGACCAGGCTGCCCTCGAACTCACAGCAATCCGCCTGCCTCTCCCGCCGAAGTGCTGGGATTAAAGATGTGCACCACCACACTCGGCCTATGCCTTTGGTTTTAACATGAACTATTTTGTGTACTACTACTAAGGAAATCCTGATTTTATATTTATATGTATATATACATATATGTTGTTGTTGTGTTTTCTCTGTGTAGTTTACACATATATATATATGCTGTTGTAGTTTTCTCTGTATGGTTTCTCTGTGTAGCCTTAGCTGTCCTGGAACTCACTCTGTAGACCAGACTGACTTCGAACTCAGAGATTTGCCTGTCTCTGCCTCTGCCTCTGCCTCTGCCTCTGCCCCTGCCCCTGCCCCTGCCCCTGCCCCTGCCCCTGCCCCTGCCCCTGCCCCCGCCCCTGCCTCTGCCCCTGCCCCTGCCCCTGCCCCTGCCTCTGTCCCTGCCTCTGCCTCTGCCTCTGCCCCTGCCCCTGCCCCTGCCCCTGCCTCTGTCCCTGCCCCTGCCCCCGCCCCTGCCTCTGCCCCTGCCCCTGCCCCCGCCCCTGCCTCTGTCCCTGCCTCTGCCTCTGCCTCTGCCTCTGCCCCTGCCCCTGCCCCTGCCCCTGCCTCTGCCCCTGCCCCTGCCCCTGCCCCTGCCTCTGCCCCTGCCCCTGCCCCTGCCCCTGCCCCTGCCCCTGCCCCTGCCTCTGCCCCTGCCCCTGCCCCTGCCCCTGCCCCTGCCCCTGCCCCTGCCCCTGTCCCTGTCCCTGCCCCTGCCTCTGCCCCTGCCCCTGCCCCTGCCCCTGCCCCTGCCCCTGCCTCTGCCCCTGCCCCTGCCTCTGCCTCCCAAGTGCTAATTTGTATTGCATGTCAAAATATCATACATGAATACATATAGAACCACGTACATAACAATAAAATGATATATGTTATTTATTGGGCAAAACACTGAGAGACTATTAATAAATGATTTCTATAAATAGTTGTATCAGGCTGTAAGCTGAGATGTTGGCTAGGCTAAAGTTCTACAGAGTGAATGTTTTCTGGTGAGCATATTATATGCTTTTGGACTCCTTAAATTTACAGTCTTTCAATCATTTTGCTCCGTGATAATTTTTTTTAAGTAAAATAAAATTTATCGACAAATCAGCTGGAATATTTTTCTGTATAATGTGATTATGGTCAATTTTCACTGCGGGTCCTTGTTTTTCTAAATGCTTAATATTCCTAAATGCTAATGCTCAAGTTACACAATAAAAAAAACTGACTAAATTATTAATTACTAATAAGCCCAGTTCCTTAAAGTGTTAAAAATAAAAACAATTAAAAAGCAGAGCAGACTGAAACGAGCCCTGGTTGGCAATGCACAGTAAGGCCGCCACCTCCTCTGTTTCACAGAGAGCGTCCACTCACGGGAGAGCAGCCACTGAACTAACAGAAAGAGATGCCCTCCCTCAATGCTAAAGGAAGGCAAGGGCTTGCAGGAGTATTTTCCCTTCCCTGTGAGTACTGGTCCATTTAGCAGAGGGTGAAATGAAGAGGTCGTACAGCCGGGGAATTTGAGACTGAAAGGTCATAGGAACTGACCGTCAGAAATCTTTCCTGGACAGAAAATCCTACACAGATCAAAAAGGAAAGAGGGAAACTAAAGAAGCATCTGCTTGCTTTTGTCTAGATGACACAAATTCGTACTCAGGGGTCACTGAGGTAGCTGCTGCGCTTAAGAATTTCTCTTAGGGCTGGAGAGATGGCTCAGCAGTTAAGAGCACTGACTGCTCTTCCAGAGGTCATGAGTTCAATTCCCAGCAACCACATGGTGGCTCACAACCATCCACAATGAGATCTGGTGCCCTCTTCTGGCATGCAGGTATACATGCAGGCATAATACTGTATACATAATAAATAAATAAATTCTCTTAACAATCCAAAATGCAAAATGGCTTTAAACAATGACAATTATGAACTTTCTATGAACATATTACTTAATTGTGCATTTTATTAGAAAATATGTTTGGGAGAGAAATATACTTACTTACAATCAGTACCACCATATGAGTGCTAGTGTTTTCATCTTAAACACGTTGTGCAGAGGGGCTGGAGAGATGGTTCTACACTTAAGAATACCTGTTGCTTTTGCAGGGGACCCAGAAGGTGGTTCCGCTGCACTTCCAGGCCAGGAGCGGCTGCCGGCTGCCTCAGGCATTGCGCACACAAGATGTGTAGACATACATGCATGAAAAACTGCCTTACACACACAATAAAAGAAATAAGCCTAAAAATATTATATTGGGAATCCTGTGTAAGAAGCTGATAGATCATGACTCCTGACGTAAACTGTGTATATTGTAGACCTTTGTCATCTGTGCAGAAGACCATTTCTTGTCTTCAGCATCAAATCCAGTTAAAATCTTTCAGAATGTTGATATAATTCTTTCAGGATAGTTTCGAATCTGAGTACATTTGAGGCGATACATGATGGGTGAAATAAAAAAAAAAAAGGTAAAGATTAAATGCTTATTTAATGTTGCTCAGCTTTGATAGAAGAACGGGATTTTTAACAACCAGAGACAGTAGAATACAAGTGAGGGCGCACTATTTCCAGTTTATCTGAGGGAGTGTTTTAGAACGTCTCGACTAGCTAGAGAACAGGGTAAAGCAAACAGGATGGTAGATTGTGAATCTGGAAACGTGAATACAGAATGTGCACAAAGAACAATTAGCACCTGAGGAGAGCTGGGCGTGGGCAGGGTGGTCTTCCCCGGGGAAGACTGGGCAGTAGATACCCTTACCCCGTGACCCATGCCACTGGTACCCACATTTGAAATTTTGACTCAGTTTACTCTGACTCTATGCTGCCATACTGCCTATAAGGTACCACTACTGAAGCCATTTACTTATCTAAGTTCTACCTGACAATAATTGTATTGGGGGGGGAGCCACAAAATCCCCTTCTTATCTTATTCTTCTATTTCCAGGTTCTAGTACAATTCCTATCAGCCAGGCTGATAGGAAATTGATAAATTTCACTTAAGTTAGGAAGTACAGAAATCTATACCTCAGGTCATAACAGCAGATAGACAGATGTTTCATGCCCCCAATGATAACAAGTTCAAAGATACACATGATAAGATTTTATTTAGTTAATTATGCTTGAACTTTGCAGCCACTGCATGATAATTCAGATAACTGTAGTGAGTTATCATCCATCAAGGTTACAAAGCTAGTTGCATTAAAACATAAGTTAGTTTCATAAGACATGCATAAACAACGTCTTTGAGCCATTTCTTCTATGCCTAGAAGCCTTAGGTGCGTTGGGGTCACAATCATCACCACCAACAGCCTTAAGATCAGCATTCTTGTTAATGGCAACACAGGATGAAGTGCTAAACGCTGGTGTTGTGCTTTAAATACTTTATGACACACTACATGCCACAGGTAACAAAGAAAGAACTGGAAGCTGAGAGAAACTACATGCCTTTTCCCCAAGGGTACAAAACAAGTCAGGAAATTAAAGAGCTGGAATTAAACTGACGTTCCACTCATAGAGCCAAAGTTCTTGCCCACTCTAAGCCATCAATCTAAAGCTCAGTAGGAAATCTTTCTAGACTAACTGGGCAAGTATTTCAATACCTTTGCCAGATAAAGTTTGGAAAACCTCATTATTTCTCATATCCAAATCCCTTCTTCCTTTAGTCTCCAATCAAAACAATCTAAATGTGCGCCTCCCCACCCCGCCCATGCGTAGTCCACACACCGCACGCATGGGCTGATGCTCATCAAGTGTGAACAAGAGAAAGCTGGCTAACTCAAACAGAAAACCTAACAGAGAGGCTGGAAGCCAGCCTTGGGGGCAATGGTGCTGGCCAAACAGCTCTCCATCATCTGGAGGCCGAATCATTCAGATGGCACGTTGTTCCCGCTGGCCTCACTCTACATGCCACGAACCCCAGTCCAGGCCTGATGCGCACCAGCGCCTGTGCTCCTGGCGTTCATAAAGTTGGGAAGTAGGAACACAGAGGGGGGGCTCTTTAATGAGAGCACCTCACTTCGTTTCTACAGAGATCATCCGATCTTTAAAGAGAAAAGCAATGCTCGGAGAATTATGACATGGAATAGTATAGATTTTTCTACACTAGTTCTCATTCTGTGTCAATCTTTTTGTTGTCAGTAGAAAATTCATATTCCAATACGAATTTTAAGATGCCCTACTGTTTTAAGAAAAAGGAAATTTAAACAAATTAATAGTATTAATTAGTTTGATTCCTTAGTAATATGCAACTAAGCTTTTGTTGTAGCTTTATAGTTGTCACAAACTTAAATTTCTTATTTTATTCAGTACATATATCATTTAAAATAACCGGCTGACATAGTTCAGTTGTCCATTTCATCTCTGTAAAAGCATCTTGTAAAAATTGTTGTTTGAGAAATGTTTCTCTGGAGGGCTCTCCTGTCTGGGGCATTGCCTCTGACTAGACACAAGACTTCTGTGGATAGATTTACCAGGTAGGTGGGGTGATGTCCATGTTTCTGACAGAGGAAGCACCACATTGTTGTTTCTTGCCAGAGCTCCTGACAGGAAGTGGCAGGGCTGACATGAGCTCTGCTAACGCTGTCTATTTATGGAAAGCCAGCTTGCCAGGGTGTCAGCACAGGTCACCAGACTCACTATGCAGGAATGCGCAGGTTATGGGATGTGTTCACTGCGTCTCAGCAGGAATACGTTTGAAGGCCACCATACTTGCTTCAGATTGTGTGAGCTTGCTGATGAAGCGAGGTTTGCAGCATTGTCCACAGCACTCATGATTTCACGGGTATGCATCTAAGTGTGCAATTCCTACACTGGTGGAGGATATTTTCTTCCCAGAAAATTTACATGATTGCGATATTCCTCTGCATGCGGTCAATATCTTCTAAGAGTGTCTGTGTGTGTGTGTGTATGTATATATATGTAAAAGTATTCTATTGCAGATCTCTAACATGAACACATCAGTGATGATGCTTGATTATTGAATATTTCCTCTGTCAACAACATTCCTCTTCCAGAAGGCCAATGGTTTTACATATATATGTGTGTGTGTGTGTGTGTGTACACACACACACACACACACACACACACACACACACACACACACACACACACATCTGTTTCTTTTCCACCATTTTCTATGTATGTGGAGTTTGGCCCTAGGTCATTTATTGGATAGAGTCGAAAAAGAGTTTCAAGTGGCCACAGGTCTTCTTTTTCACATCTAGCCATTCTCCCCGGGCCTGGAGCTGGCGTGAAGCAGTAAGGCCCTGGGTCAGGACTTAGACGCTGTGCTCCTTTTCTCATTCAGAGACCAAGTGCTGGAGACTGAGTTAGCAGTAGGCTTTTGAAGTCTAACCAAAGATGAGTTTTTTCAAAATATCATAAAGATGATATAGTCCCAAGGCTGCTGTTAAGAGATGATGTATAGAACCAAAGTGGGCTATGAGAATTTGGAAAGTAATTTATTTTGTTGCAAGAATGATCAGATATACCACAAAGACCACAAACCAATATGATTGGTCTTTCTTTCCTAGTTATAAGTTATAAGCTAGACATAATAAAAGAATATGTTAACTATGAATGTTAACATTAAAACTTTAATAATAAGTGTAAAAGCATCAAGTATACTATCTAAATAGTAAATAAACCCAAAGGCAACAGGTAATAGGATGTACACAGAATGCTATCCAACCTTAAAAATAAAAAATGTAAGAACATGAACAGAGAAGACATTCAGAAAGACTTGGTACATATAATCAGCACACTTCCAACCACCACTTGTTCCTCCTTTTGTAACTGCAAATCACAAAGTTAACAAATTTAAAAATATAAGTCATCTACCATATGCTTAACATGGAGACAAATGCTGGAACAAAGGCAAGCTATGAATTATTATATCAAAACCTTGTAGCATAGGAACAAGCAAAGTAAACACATAGTGACAGCCATATTAAGTGACTCTGACTGGACAGCCAGAGTAAAGGCAGAGGAGGAAGAACTCTGTGCGGCAGTGAATCTATGCAAAAGATGAGTGGGCCAGTGAGTACCAGTTTGGGGGAGGGGACGATTTACAGAATATTCTGTGGAATGAACATGGATAACTTGTGATTAAGAATAATTTCAATCACGACAACCGTGGTGGCGCACACCTTTAATCCCAGCACTGGGAGGCAAAGGCAGGCAGATCTCTGTGAGTTCGAGGCCACCCCAGACTACAAAGAGAGCTCCCAGACAGCCAGGGCTATAACACAGAGAAACTCTGTCTCAAAAAGCCAAAATAATGATGATGATGATGATGATGGTGATAATAGTAATAGTAATAATTTCAATGGACAGAAAGTCATATTTAAAAGCTAGTTTTAAAAATCTGGGATAGGTTTAAAAAAAAAAAAAACCCTAACAGAAAATGTTGACAAATTCAGACTGAGTAATAACGCTAAATTAAAACAGACAAAGAACGCATCAAGTACACATTTTCTACATGTTACACACACAGAAGGCCTACTTCAAAGTGCATTCTAAAAAAGACAAATAAAAATGGCTACTTTTATGAGATTAAATGCCTTAAATTTATCAAATGTTTATATTTTAACATACCCTCAAATAATAAAATCATTATTTTTTTAAAAAGGTAATTCTAAAACACACTCCTTCTATTGTTATCAAAATATATTCATAAAACAATTTAAAAAAAAATACAATGCTTACCCCAATGGCTGGGCACTCTGGTAGATTGGAGAGTCACAGTGTTATTTGCAGTATTGAGATCAGCTGTGGGGACATCCTTCTGTAGCTCGTTCGCTGGGGAAAAAATACAACAGAATTTCATATCTTTATACACAAACAAATGCAATAGTTAGGTTATGAACAGCAGACTTGTTGCAATTATTCGCAAACAAAATATTTTAAATACATATGCAAGTAAGGATTCCCATTACTTATTCTGTGGCTAGTGACCAAAATCCTGCAACAGTTAATGCATAAGGCTTCCTTTCTCTCTCTCTTTCTCTCTCTCTCTCTCTCTCTCTCTCTCTCTCTCTCTCAGAGCAGTTAACCCTCATATTTTATAAGAATAAGAGATTTCAATACTCCTACCATTTTGCAGAATGTATACTGCAGTACTCTGAGGAAAGGAAGTTAAGCACTATAGCTAAAAACATCATGAGATTTAGGGTAACTGTATAATTGTGTTAGCGCTCTCTCTCTCTCTCTCTCTCTCTCTCTCTCTCTCTCTCTCTCTCTCTCTCTGTGTGTGTGTGTGTGTGTGTGTGTGTGTGTGTGTGCGCGCGCGCGTGTGTTTTAACCACAATGGTGAATATCTTTCAGACCTAAATTTGGATTATGCAGCTTAAATAGAACTGTGTACATTCTAAAAAAGTTCTCATTTTAAACTATATCTGTAAATGGACCCAAACGAGATGAAACATGAACATACGCGTGTCCACGCAGGTCTTCCTGCATTCGTCCACAGTCTGAAAGTTGTTCCTGTTGCCCAGGCACCCTCCATACACGAATACCTCACACTGCTTTGACTCGTTGTTATAAAAATACCTAGAAAAAAAGCCTCGGCAGATTCCGGTATCGTGTTCCAAGAAGCAGAAATCTGGCTTTTCTAGAAATTGCAAGGTATGTCAAAAATAAATATTTTCCTTTTATAAATTATTTAGTTAGTTTAATGACATTCATACTTAACTTATTTAGAAAAAAAAACAGTTTTAAATGTTTAAAGACTAAACCAGAAAATATTTCTTATCTCATTAAAGGTAAATAAAATAACTTTATTAAAAACTGAACCATTGGGGCTGGAGAGATGGCTCAGCAGTTAAGTGCACTGGTTGCTTATGCAGATGACCTGGGTTCAAATATCAGCATCTATATGGCAGCTCACAGCTATCTGTAACTCCAACATCCAATACTTTCACACAGACATTCATAGAGGCAAAGCACCAATACACATAAACTGGAAATAAATTGATCTATTTTTTAAAAGAGTATTTTTTAAACAATTGAACCATTAACTGGGAGAAAATGAAACTCTATCATATATATATATATATGGTATTTTACCTCTAGATTTCTTAAGTTACAGGGAATTAATATCAACATTTTCATGAAACAAGAAAATAAAGGGTTCTATGTTATTTGATAATGTGCTGACCTTGCTTTAGAAGCACAAAATATTTTAAGTTTTGCCTTAATTGTTTCTGTTGCTTCTTGAGGGGTGGTCTGCTGAATATTGGGGATAATTGGGGATGGAGAACTGTGTTACTTCATTCAGAAGGCCGTAGGAAAAGGAGGAAGTCAATTTATCCCTATTTGCAGATGATATGATAGTATACATAAGTGACCCTCAAAATTCCACCAGAGAACTACTACAGCTGATAAACACCTTCAGCAAATTGGCTGGATACAAAATTAACTCAAAAAAGTCTGTAGCCTTCCTATACACAAATGACAAGCTTGCAGAAGAAGAAATTAGGAAAACCACACCCTTCACATTAGCCACAAGCAATATAAAATATTTAGGAGTTACTCTAACTAAGCAAGTGAAGGGCTTGTTTGAAAACAATTTCAAAACTCTGAAGAAAGAGATTGAAGATGACATGAGAAGATGGAATGATCTTCCTTGCTCATGGATCAGGAGAATTAACATAGTAAAAATGGCCATTTTACCAAAAGCAATCTACAGATTCAATGCAATCCCTATCAAAATACCTACACAATATTTTAAAGACATTGAAAGTTCAATTCTGAACTTCATATGGAAAAACAAAAACCAAAATAGCTAAAACAATCTTGTACAATAAAAGATCCTCCAGAGGAATCTCCGTACCTGATCTCAAACTGTACTATAAAGCAATAGTAATTAAAACAACATGGTACTGGCACAGCAACAGGCTAGTTGATCAGTGGAATCAAATTGAAGACCCAGATATGAATCCACACACATATGGTCACTTGATTTTTGACAAAGAAGCCAAATCCATTCAATGGAAAAAGGATAGCATCTTCAACAAATGGTGCTGGTCTAACTGGAGGTCTATGTGTAAAAAAATGAAACTGGACCCATATTTGTCACCTTGCACAAAACTCAAATCCAAGTGGATCAAAGACGTCAACATAAAACCAGAGACACTAAGTCACTTAGAAGAAAAAGTGGGGAAGAGGCTGGGACATATTGGCACAGGAGACAACTTCCTGAACAGAACACCAACAGCCCAAGCCTTAATGTCAACAATTAAAAAATGGGACCTCATGAGGCTGAGAAGCTTCTGTAAGACGAGAGACACTGTCAAGAGAACAAAGCGACAGCCTACAGACTGGGAAAAGATCTTCACCAACCCTACATCTGACAAAGGTCTAATATCCAAAATACATAAAGAACTCAAGAAATTAAACACTACCAAACCAAATAACCCAATTGAGAAATGGGGCTTGGAACTAAACAGAGAATTCTCAACAGAGGAGTATCAAATGGCTAAGAAACACTTAAAGAAATGCTCAACCTCCTTAGTCATCAGGGAAATGCAAATCAAAACAACTCTGAGATTCCATCTTACACCCATCAGAATGGCTAAGATCAAAAATTCAAGCGACACCACATGCTGGTGAGGATGTGGAGAGAGAGGAACACTCCTTCATTGCTGGTGGGAATGCAAACTAGTACAGCCACTTTGGAAATCTATCTGGTGCTATCTCAGAAAACTGAGAATAGGGCTTCCTCAAGACCCAGCTATTCATCTCCTTGGAATATACCCAGAAGATGCTCCAGCATACAACAAGAAATTTTGCTCAACCATGTTCATAGCAGCTTTATTCATAATGGCCAGATCATGGAAACAGCCTAAGTGTCCCTCAGTAGAAGAGTGAATAAAGAAACTGTGGTACATTTACACTATGGAATACTACTCAGCTATTAAAAACAAGGAATTCCCAAAATTTGTGGACAAATGGATTGACCTAGAAATGATCATAATGAATGAGTCTACCCAGAAGCAGAAAGAGTCAAATGGTATATACTCACTTATATCTGCATACTAGCCCAAGGGGTATGTCCCATGAAAGTGTTCACTTACCAGGAAACTGGCACAGAGGGGAGGACATCCTATTGGGACTCTAGATGAGAGAAGCATGGGAGAATAGCAAAGTAGAAGGATCCAGAGGGTCCTAGAAACCTACTAGAAGAACATTATGATAAGCAGATTTGGGCCCAGGGGTCTTGCTCAAACTATGGCACCAGCCAAGGACAATACATGACATATACTTCAAACCCCTACCCAGATCTAGCCAATGGACAGGACATTCTCCACAGTTGAGTGGAGAGTGAGGTATGACTTTCACACGTACTCTGGTGCCTCATATTTGACCATGTCCCCTGGAAGGGGAGACCTGGTGGCACTCAGAGGAAGGATAGCAGGCTACCAAGAAGAGACTTGATACCCTATGAGCATATAAAGGGGGAGGAAGTCCCCCTTAGTCACAGTCATAGGAGAGGGGAGTAAGGGGAAAATGGGAGGGAGGGAAGAAGGGGAGGATACAAGAGATGGGATAACCATTGAGATGTAACAAGAATAAATTAATAAAAATAAAAATTAAAAAAAAAAAAAAAACGAAGGCTGTAGGGGCTTTAGACACTGGAATGGATCTTCAAGGTCCGGAAGCCAACCTGGCTATTCTTGGAAGTTCCTGAATCCGTACGCTGGAATTAATATCTGTGCTCGGAATGGTGTGCTCCACTGCTCTCCCTCCCACCCCACACTCCCTTTTCTTCTTCTTCCAAGCACTAGACTGAACCAACAATGTAGAGGCAGAAAGGAAATACGTGTTCAGGGATTAGAAGAGCTTTTGCAAAGTCTAATACTCTTTCTTTGATCCCATTCCAAAACAGGCTAAGCACAGCTGTCACAAAACTTGTAATATTATGACCTACGTTACAAGCTCCATCTACAAGCTTACTGTGGAGGGAGTCGAGTTAATGCTCAAGTGTATTTAATCAGCAGTCTTACCACACTTGAACATTTGGAACATAGTTGCAGTTCCTCCCATTTTCTCTTGTAAATATATTTCTGTGCTAGTAAAATGAACTATGATATCTTTCCATGTCTTAAAGCAATGTGTTTTCCTATATCATGAAGTCAGTGCTCACACTATCAAAAGAACATGCATTGCATGCACTTCAGTTTAGTTCCCTGCACTGGGAATGACCTGAACGCCTCCTCCCTAAGAATTAGTTTTCATAGTACCAGAAGGCATCAGTCAAACTTCCAAAGGAGGGAGGTGACCAACAGTCCTACCAGCTGTCACGTCTATGACCACCAATGGCCAGCGTGGCACGATAGCCTTAAGGGTGCCGCAGTGGCACACATTATCTTCATGGTAACCAACAGTTCTATAATTAGACTTAAGACCCACTAAAGAAGAAATCCTGCCTTCCAGAAACCTCTTGGGTCCTAGAGGAAAATCTATAATCACCACTTTCTGGAAACCAGCACAATCCCTGCCTGCGTGCCCAATATTCACAGATTAGAGGAAGCCTCATCTTGCATCAAGGAAACTCCTATTTGCAACCAGAGACCAAGAAAACCACATCCAAGCTAAAGGCAAATTTATGAAGATCAGTCCCAACTGGCGCATCTACGACAGAAACCCTGACCTAAGGCCAAGGGCTCACTGCAGAAGAGCAGACAGAATGAATTTATAATCCAGAGCGCAATGGGGAGTTTGCTATAAGATTGGGTCCCCTAGAAAAGCCAGAAGCTACACTGATAAAGTTTCACCTAGAACTCACTATGTAGACCAGGCTGGCCTCGAACTCAGAGACCTGCCTGCCTCTGCCTCCAGAGCGCTGGGATGAAAGACCTGCGTCACCATACCTAGCCTAAAAATCTATTTTCTATAGCTACTCAACATGCAAATTGGAAGTCAACTTTGTTTCTTACTGACTCTTACATTGCTTCCTTTTTCTTTTTTTTTTTTTAAGATTTATTTATTTATTTATTATGTATACAGTGTTCTGCCTGCATGTATGCCTGCAAGCCAGAAGAGGGCACCAGATCTTATTATATAGATGGTTGTGAGCCACCATGTGGGTGCTAGGAATTGAACTCAGGACCTCTGGAAGAACAGCCAGTGCTCTTAACCGCTGAGCCATCTCTCCAGCCCTGCTTCCTTTTTCAAAGCTAAGTGAAGTTATTGTACAAAATGATGGCTTCAAGCATATATATTATGGGATGGTTAAATCTGAATAATTAATAGATGGCCTCACATGACTGTAACTGAGAACACATGCAGTATCTGCTCTCTCAGCTTTCACAAGAGGTAAATGCATGGCTTGCTAGCTGTAATTTCACACTATATGACAGATCTTTGGAATGTTCCCTCCTATCCAATGACTATATCTCCTCAGTCATCTCTCATCTCTCCACCATGAAGTCATGGGTAAAGACAGTGCTACTCTCCACCTTTAGATCACCCTTTCAAGGGTCTATGACTGCTGGGCGTCGTGGCACACTCCTTTAGTTCCAGCACTTGGGAGGCAGAGGCAGGCGGATCGCTGTGAGTTCGAGGCCAGCCTGGTCTAGAAAGGGAGTTTAGGACAGCCAAGGCTACACAGAGAAACGCTGTTTAAAAACAAAAAAAAACAAAACAAACAAAAACAAACAACAGTCCATGGCTGAGACTATGCTGTGTATTGCGTTCAGCGTGCTGTGCACCAAGGCCAGCCATGTGGTTGCAAATAAGAGTTCTCCCTTCTTCTCCGCACTGTGTGAAATGTTTCCCTTACTCATTTATTGGTGGGTTGAAGCTTCAGTTTATTCCATTTCACTTCCACGAATAGGACATGCAGCCTATTGATTTCCCTCCCCTTTGACATGTCATAAGTGGTGGGGTCTAAATGGTAGTGCTATTTTTAATTTAAAATTGCTTTCCCATGCCAGGCGTGGTGGCACACACCTTTAATCCCAGCACTCGGGAGGCAGAGGCAGGTGGATCACTGTGAGTTTGAGGCCAGCCTGGTCTACAAAGTGAGTCCAGGACAGCCAAGGCTACAAAGAGAGACCCCGTCTCGAAAAACCAAGGAAAACAAAGAATGTTGCTGCAAGCCATGCAGCATCGTCCATAAGCCACAGAAGTATAGCGCATGCCTACAGATCAGGAAATTGCTTAAGACTAATCTTTCTTCCTGGGGGATTGTCCTGAATTTTCATTATCTTTTGATTTCCTTTTGATATCTTGTGATATTGTCATTATCATTAAACATGGAAATTCATTTGTTCTATTTCAATGCCATGAAATAATACCCACTAAATAGGCACTCATAACAACTTCAATTTGATAGACAAAATGCATTTTATAAATAAGCTGTTTTCTTCAGTACTAATAATAATTATGAATTTACTTAATTGGAGAACTAAACATTGTTACCAAAATTAATTCACTATCTGAGGGAATATGTTTTTTAAAATTATAAATAATCACTTTTATTTGTCATACACATTGTGACTGAGTTTATTTTATTCTTGTTTTGTTTGTTTGTGTTTGGTTTGGTTTTTCTGACACAAGATTTCTCTGAGTATCTCTAGTTGTCCTGGAACTCACTCTGTAGCAGGTTCACCTCCAACTCAGAGATCCACCTGCTCTGCCTCCTGCGTGTTGAGATTAAAGGAGTGGGCGGCCACCTGGCTACTTTATGCGTTTTTAGATTGAATTCTGGGAAGTTAGTTCTAAAGATTTCCAATTAGGGAAAGATATTTGCAACTGTTTCACAGACAGGTGAGTTAAAAAGGATTTTTTGTTTTTTGTTTTTTGGCGTTTTGGGTTTGTTTTTATTTTTGTTTTTTGTTTTTGTTTGGTTGGTTTTGCACCTTCACTTCCTTTAAGTTACTTAATCTTTTCAGGGTTTTGAGTTAAACAGCTTGATCTTTTGGATATCCTATTCGATTCAAATATCATAAATGGTAATTAGATTAAATCAGCTCCTAGGTTTTTATTCAAATCAATTGAACCTGGGGGTTGGCACATCTCTAAGACTACATAGTGAGTTGGATGGCAAAACCGGCTGTACTGCAAAACTCTGCTATGAAAACAAAGCTGAAAGTGGAGGCAAAAAAAAAAAAAATGGAGCTTGGTTTTCTCAACACAGGATACTATTTTTTAATTTATTTATTATGTATACAGTGTACACCTGCACACCAGAAGAGGGCATCAGATCTCATTATAGATCAGTGGTTGCTGGCAATTGAACTCAGGACCTCTGGAAGAGCAGACAGTGCTCTTAACCTCTGAGCCACCTCTCCAGCCCTGATACTATTATTATAATAGTCTTTTAAAAGAGTTAGATCTACTAAAAAAAAAAATCTTTATTCAAAATATGTGCAGGTACTAATGCTATGTGCACAATAAGTAAGGCAATTCTTGCTAACTTACCTATACTCGCTTCTGCATTCAGGACTGTTAGCAACTCAAGAGCATACACCCATTCGGTGAAGCCTACACAAATCACACAGTGCGGAGACCAACTATGGCTTAGCAAATGGAGAATGAGATAGCAAGGGCTAAATTGTTAGCTGCATGCTATTAAAATAGCCTGTGTGGCCCTAGGCAACGGCTCTCACCCTTCCTAATGCTTCTACCCTTTAACACCATTCCTCATATTGTGGTGACCCCCAGCCATAAAGTGATTTCATTGCTGCTTCATAAGTGAGTGAGGAAGTCTAGAGCAACCAGGACTACACAAAGAAACCCCGTCAAGAAAGGAAGGAAGGAAGGAAGGAAGGAAGCAAAGAAAGAAGGAAGAAAGAAAGAAAATATTGTCTCTGATGTCGTGTAGATTTAAGGTCAAACCCCAGCAGAGGTACATAAGAACTGAATGTCCAGCTGTCTTAGACAAATGCTGCCAGTTTACACGTAAGCGGAAGCTCACCTGCTCCAGATACTGTCTTTACAGTCGCCTCTTTATAACCTGCAAAAGAAAGTATGTGAATTAGTGTCCGTCATTTACAAAGCAGCATTATGAACTTGACCGTAAACTAGAACAATTACAAAACCCCGTCAATATTCTCCTCGCACAGAATGTCTTAATGGATCAAGTTCGGTTTTATTTATAGATTATCACAGCCAGTCATTGTTGTTTCTTTTGTTATTGTTATTATTTGTTGTGTTACTGTGTATCAGAGAAGGGATGTGTAAGTGCAGAAGGTTACTACTAAATTGAACCTCCAGCTTGGCTTCCACTCCGTTTTTTCGAAAAAATTTAACTGATATGCAAAAAATGTAGAATAATCCATGGTGATAGGTGTGTGTCATGTTTCAATACAAGTGTATATTGAGTAATGTTTAAGTGACGTTAGATCATCTACCCCTCAAATGCACGTCCACTTTCATTGCTGCAGCCTCCATGCAGCGTTTGGAACGCACAGTATCTTGCTGCCTGGAGCTCCCCTATGAGTTAGCATTGGGGAAAACTACCAATGACGCAATTTGCAAACATTGCCAAAATATTACAAAATTAATGATGTGACCAAAAAGTAAAAAATGCCAATAAAGTTTAACAATACATTATCACACACTTTATACCCTTACACCAGTAAAGTCAACACCAAAGCTAACTTAGGTAAAGTTTACCTGGAAGGGAAACTTTGTTTACTCTGTAGTCCTACAAAATTCCAATAGGAATGACTCACTTCAAGGTCAGTCTTAGACTTAAGTACTAAGCTGACTCGAATAGTAAAAAGCTGCATATGTTAATATATTTATCTTTGAAGCCTGTCAGTTCTCTGATGCTTTGTCTTCAGAGAAAAGTGATGGAAGACCATTCTGCTTATAAAGGGGCAGCCAAGTCCATAGGAAAAGCAGCCATGTTCCTGCCAACCCAGCCCCCAGGTAGGCTAGCTACACCCATCTCGTCACACCTATGGAATTCCTCAGCGGAGTTCACTGTCCCTTCCCTTTTCACTCTAGAGGAGGCTCTAAGATCACACATGAGTCTTCACAACTTTATGGTAAATGATTGGAAGAAAAAAAAAATTTTAAGTTAACTATGAAACCTACAAATGTAAACTATTTCTTGGAAAATAGTATTGTTTTTTTCTAAAATTACTAAATCTGCTTTTTGACCTCACAGCTACACCAGCTCCTCACAGGCTCCCTGGAAACCTACCTTCTGTGCACGTTTTCTTACACTCTTCCAGAGTACGGAAGCGATTTTTGTTCCCTCCACATCCGCCGTACACAAACTTTTCACACTGTCCAGTAAAAATATTGAAGAAATAACTCCTTATCATGGCTCTGCATGGCCCATCCTCTGCCTTCATTGCACAAAATGAATGCAGCGGCTTCACTGGGAGAAACTCGGAATCTGCAAGGTAAAAATTTTTTAAATAATAATAATCGCATGTGTAATTCTCTACCAACGCTATGATAATGTCCTCGCTGCTGTTGAGCCGAATGTATAATTTTAACTCTTAATTCGTAAATAAAAATATAAACATAAAAGTAAAATTATTATTATGAATCTGTGAAAATAACAACTTGAGTGTGCAAACGTGTTCCATGCATTTGGTGATTTACTTACTAGTGCTCCGTAGAGAAGGCACTCAAAACTTTAGGTGACATAACCTAATTGTCCCTCTAGAGGGCAACAATGCTCTGTTCATTTTAAAGTTATCAGCACACCTAGCAAACAGTGCTTCATTCACTATAAAATTATTTTAAACACTAAAACATGAATTGACATCACGTCAGGGTTTTCACATAAAAAGTACTTTAAACAAAGTATACGTTTTTACATAGATAATAATCTAGTAGTAAAAAACATTTTTTTAATTCCCTGCTTCCCCCCCTCCCCCGCACCCCACCCTCACCCCCTCGTTTTTCAAGACAGGGTCTCTCTGTGTAGCCTTGGCTGTCCTGGACTGCTTTGTAGACCTGGCTGGCCTGGAACACACAGCGATCTGCCTACCTCTGCCTCCTGGGTGTTGGGATTACAAGCATGGGCCACCTTGCCTGGCTAATTCTCCACAATTTTAAAATGTGAATTTTTGAAAAACATTTCATATAAATTTGATTTAGGTTCCTTTCAAATATCTTCTGGACCTCAAAAGGTAGGCTAGGCTGGCTGGCTGGCTCTCTGAACAGTGGGCTCCAGGTCTCTACCTTTCTCTGGCTTCCCACCACTGAGCTTACAAACCTACCCCATCAAGGTCCACTGGTTTTGGTTTTTGGTTGTTTTTTTTTTTTTTTTTTTTTTTTTTTTACTTATATCCTGGAATGAAGCTCAGATTCTGGTCTTACAAGAGTAACTCATTGCTATCTACCCAACACCAGTCATTTATAGGACAAGAACGGTTACAGTGAGCCTTAGTGGCTGGTGTCATTCGTCAGTTTGACTGAAGCAAGAGGCACCTGAAAGACAGCTCCCGAGCAGGGCATGGGGGGGGGGGGGCGGCGAGTCCTGAGCAAGCCCGGGGGGGGGGGGGGGGAGGGGGAGCTGCCCGACACTGACTCGCTGACTAGGTTAACCGACTGGGAACACCTGTCCGCTGCAGTTGGCTCCCCCATCTGTGTCTTTCAGCTCCCTGGCTGGCTTAGGTAAGATCTTGATTTCTGAAACTGGGGGGGTGGGGGGGCTGTTCAGAAAAGCAGAGCCCAAGTTCAGCTATTTAATAATTTTGCCACAAGAGGGTGACAGTGTACCTCAAAAGACTTGCTTTGTCTCTCAAATTGGTCTACAGCTACTGTACAGTAATAGATACAGTAACAACAGCATTTTTTTCTGAGAAATTACAATCTCAAGGAATTTTGTTACAAAATCATCTAATGATCAACAATGGGCGTGGTGGCGCACACCTTTAATCCCAGCACTCGGGAGGCAGAGGCAGGCGGATCGCTGTGAGTTCAAGGCCAGCCTGGTCTACAAAGTGAGCCCAGGACAGCCAAGGCTACACAGAGAAACCCTGTCTCGGGGGTGGGGGGAGGGGTAGCTGAGGATAATGTTCAAAAAAATTAGGACTATCCCTTTGTACCAATGAAACTAGAAAATTTGCAGAATCTGATCTGAGGTAACCAGATAAGCAGAATTATAACTTATATTTAAATATTTGTGATCGGTTGTACATATTTTGTGTCTTTCAGCCTGAGGGTAGCAATCTACTTTCCTTTCCTGTATCTTGGAATGTCAAATAAAAAGCTCAAGGCCATGGGCTGCCCTGACCATTACAATATGACTCTCCTGGAGACTGTGAGTACAGGACCCACGGTAACCTACTGTCTATTGGACCACGTGCTGGGTACCTCTGGGTATTGCAAAATTAATTAAAAACTAAACAGAAACAAAACAAATCTAGATAAGGCTAAATGGTCAAGATCGACGCCCTCAAGTCAAGCTGTAGCTGGGCGCTGAACCTGGGCCCTGAATCCTAGCCCTCCGAGACAGAAGCCAAAGCTCACACACCTAAGGTCCTGGACTATGCAGTGAAACGGCTCTACCAAGCCGGGAGAATTTCAGACTCTCCTCTCAGCCACCACAGGTCCCTCCCTCCCACTCACTCCAGCTTCAGGCTCAGAAGACCAACCTTGTTAAAGGGGCATACGCTGAACAAATTCCCCACACGTGAGAATGGATACAGAGGGTTCTGATATATGTCAGAGCTAAGATATAATTTGGAGACTATCAAGGCGCTAATATTCTCTACTACCAATAGCTTGAGCTCCATCCGTAGTTTTGTATAAAAGGCATAAAGTTACTCTGGGGGAAATAGATCTACAATGATGCCTGCACAAGGTTTGGTTTTTTTTTTTTTTTTCATTATTAATATTTTCATTTTAGACACAGTTTAGGGAGTTGGAACTCATTTCCACATCAGTGCCTTTCATGTCCAGATCGACTAGATTATTACCTTAGTTTCATCTCAGACATTCTTTTTTTTTTTTTTTTAATACTGGTAAGAAGGAGAGAGTGACTGAAGCTCATACTTTCCCTAGCTCGAAGATAAAATCATATTAGCAAGAACCTCCTTCACATCGTTACTTCCTGCAGTATTTCAGAAGAGCTGGTTCTGATTTTTTTTATTAATTTATTCATGTTACATCTCAATGGTTATCCCATCCCTTGTATCCTCCCATTCCTCCCTCCCTCCCATTTTCCCCTTACTCCTCTCCCCTATGACTGTGACTGAGGGGGACTTCCTCCTCCTGTATATGCTCATAGGGTATCAAGTCTCTTCTTGGTAGCCTGTTATCCTTCCTCTGAGTGCCACCAGCACACAACAAGAAAATTTGCTCAACCATGTTCATAGCAGCCTTATTCATAATAGCCAGAACATGGAAACAGCCTAAGTGTCCCTCAGTGGAAGAATGGATAAAGAAACTGTGGTACATTTACACTATGGACTACTACTCAGCTATTAAAAACAAGGAATTCCCAAAATTTGTGGACAAATGGATTGAACTAGAAATGATCATAATGAGTGAGTTAACCTAGAAGCAGAAAGACTCAAATGGTATATACTCACTTATATCTGCATACTAGCTGGTTCTGATTTTACTGTTAACACAAAATGTCTCTCTTGCTGAAGTGACTTCTTTTTGTATAGCCTAAAAACTGACACACTCAACACAAGAATTGTCTTAAGAAAAATTACCATTTTGTTTAAAAGAAAAATAAAGAGTCTACGGAGGCTGGAGTGATGGCTCAGCTGCTAAGAGCACTTGCTGCTCTTCCAGAGGACCCAGGTTTGATTCCCAGCACACCCACAGTGTCTCACAACGAGCTGTGACTCCAGTTCCAAGAGATCCAACACTGTCTTGTGTCTTCTCAGGACACTGAACACACACACACACACACACACACACACACACACACACATACAAAATACACATAAAATGATAAAACAAAAATTGTGTTTGTTTGTTTTTGTTTTTCAAGACAGGGTTTCTCTGTGTAGACTTGGCTGTCCTAGACTTGCTCTGTAGACCAGGCTGGCCTCAAATTCACAGTGATCCTCCTGCCTCTGCCCCTCGAGTGCTGAGGTTACAGGTGTGCACCTCCGCACCTGGCTTAACACAAATGTTTTTTATTAAAAAATCCTAATATAATAAGAGAAATATGAAATTTATACTAAATTGAGAGTTTGGGTCAGCAAAAAAAAAAAAAAAGAATCAATCTTTGCAGTACATTACCCGTGATTTTTGCATCAGCCTCTTCATCAGGCAGAGCGTTAAGAAGCTGGGGGACACCCAGAAGCAACAGACACACAGACGCCCAAAAGGCATGCTCTCTCTTCATATAAGCCATTTCTGAAATACAAAACACAAACACGCTTAATAAGCAATCAGTGTGGATGTGTGTGCAGGCCCGTAGGATCCTTGCAAACTTGTGTGTGAACTTTACCACATCACATTTAATTCACACTCATATGCTGTTGTCAACACATTCTGAAGTTCATCTTTAAAATATGTACATGAAGCACTTAGAGTTACAGACACATCCGTACAGTGTATATCTAATAATATTCAACAGGGGGCCGTCTATTAGCCTTGAAAATACAAGGTAAAGGGGAAATGATGAGAGATGTATAATAAATGCTGGTTGATACGAATTGTTAGTATGTCTCAAATATGAAATCTAAACTTAAATATCGGTGGGAATCACAGACAGAATAACAGTTCAGTGTTTTAAATGCAGCCTAAAATGACTTAATAAAATCTGGTTTCAGCCTAAATAGATTGCATTTCTGTTTGTTTGTTTGTGGGTTTTTTTTCCCCCGAGACAGGGTTTCTCTATGTAGCCTTGCCTTTGTAGACCAGGCTGGTCTCGAACTCACAAAAATCCGCCTGCCTCTGCCTCCCAAGTGCTGGGGCTAAAGGCATGTGCCACCATCACCCAGCTATGGATTGCATTTCTATGTCACTCAGCTACCTTTCTTTCTTAGTCAGAACTAATTGTATTTTATTTTTCCAGCTTTGTTGTTAAGGCAGCCTTCAAATTTTTATTACTCTGTCATCTTGCTTTGATTTCTCTTTCAGAAAGGAAGCATTTTCCCAAATCCCCTCCTTGTCTCTTGTAGTATTCGTGCTATAACTCATTTCCTAAGCAGGTTTTCTGTGAGATAAGGACACAGTGGCTGCACACAGTAGAAGTATCTTTCATCCCAGCCACTCCCTTTCTTAAACTCCTCAGTCCGCTTTCCCTCAGTTTACGGAGTTCTCTGTCTTAAAGAGTGTCACAGGGAAGTGATGAGCCAACACTTTTGTATGCTAAGGGAAATGGATTCCAGCAGGAAGTGAGACATTTCCTGATTCAAAATGATTTAAAGCTTTAGACCTAGAAAGGAAAAGAAATTGAAAAACATGTAGCTTTTTAAAAACAAATAAGTGACTTCCCCTTTGCACTCAAAGGTGACAGGAAACGCACAGCGATCATGGGCACAGATGCTGGAGAGTGGAAAAGTGTGGTCTACAGCTGCACCTTCAAATGTCTGTCTGCACTGACACAGTGCAACTGTCCGCATCAATTTTTTTACTTCTATAACAGAATGCCTAAGACTGCATAATTTTTAAGTTATAGAGATTTCCGTCATAATTCTGGAGTCTGGGATGTGCCAAATCAAGACACTGGCAAGTAGAAATAAGTAAGCAAAAAGACGTGGATGGCCTCCCAGTACATTAGTAATAAGACGTGGATGGCCTCCCAGTACATAAAGTAATAAGACGTGGATGGCCTCCCAGTGCATTAGTAGTAAGGTAATAAGTGCCCTTTTACCTCGAACGTCACTAAAGTCACTGACAAACTATATAATCGGATTTCTCATGACACACTGAAAATGTTAGGAAAATATCTGAATCTTGGTCAGCAGCAATGTTCCATGTTTATAGTTCATACAACACACCACACGCCACCCTCACACAACATACCCCATTATAAGATTCTGATAGACACATGGGATTATGAAGAGCATTTCTACTAAACTTCTAGGTTTTAATTTACTTTTTTCAAACACTTTCAGAAACACGTTGATTCGATTTGACTCCATGAAAAGTCCAATGCAGTTGTATCTTGAAGTAACATGAAACAGGCTTTTTGTCTATCCGGTCCAGAGTGCCGGCTTAGGAAGGACACCTGTTAAACACTCAAGAATAGAGATGCTAAATCTGTCATGATATCTTATTTAACAGCTGCAGCTTTCCCAGCACTCGGGAGGCAGAGGCGGGTGGGTCTCTGTGAGTTTGAGGCCAGCCTGGTCTACAAAGTGAGTGCAGGATAGCCAAAGCTACACAGAGAAACCCTGTCTCGAAAAACCAAAAATAAATAAATAAATAAATAAATAAAACAAAATAAAATAGTTCCTGATAAGCTCAGCTTCCAATAATATACAATTTGAACTTTATGCTTATGAAGAGAAAAAAATAGGTATATAATTCAGTGCCTTTAGTTTAAAATAGACAATTTATCTGAAATCCAGTTGAGTGATAATGGTTTTTATTTTCTTTTAATAAACATCTCTTGGTTTACTGAAAAATCTAACAATTGATTAGAAGCTGGAAGGCAGGCAGTTGATACTCAAAATTCTGGTTCTTGGGGGCTGGAATGACGGCTCAGTGGTTAAGAGCACTGGCTACTCTCTCAACGGACCCAAGTTCAAGTCCCAGTATGCACATGGTGGCTCACAGCTATCTCTAACTCGAGTTCCGAGGTATCTGATAGCCTCTTCTCACCTGTAAAGGCACCAGCCTCACACATGGTACACAGAACACAGGAACAAAACACCCAGACATATAAAGTAAATGAATAAAATGTATATTAAAAAAATTATTTCTTCTCAAAAAAAAAAATTATTTCTTCTCTAAAACAGAAATTGGCTTACCAAAGAGTACAGCTGTTTCCCAGGTTCTGGCTGTTGAGTGCTAAATTGGATGCAAGATAACACTAGAGTTTTGTTATAAATTATTTCTAAACAGGTTTCTAGTGAGCAATGACTTCAAGTCCATATTGCTGAAGGTACCTTCAACTTCAGATACCAGGCCAGAGGTCCCTGAGCTTGAACTGACCAGAAAGCCTCCTCCCTGAGGACCAGCATTCACAATACCAGAAGGTACCACAAAAGCTTCCAAAAGGGAAAAGCAATCAACAGCCGAGCCCAGTTATGGTGCCTACGAACCACGATGGTAACCAGCACGCAACAATAATCCTAAGGGTGCAATGGTGGCACACGTACCTTGACGATAACCAACAGCTCCCTAAATGGGCTTAAAACCCACTCGCAAGAGGGAAATCATGGATGGAACAGGAAGCCTAGTCAACTACCCAGGGCGAGTGACGTCATGAACCTTGGAGGAGAATCCATAGCCAGCGTTTCACTAAAGCACATCATCTCTAACTACAGGATCAATATTTGTTCTTATATCCACAGTTACGTGTCGTTCTCCCTGCTCATCGAGGACACATCTCTCTGTAATAGGCCGAGACCATTACAGAAAAATCCAACCAATGAGAATGCAGCTGTGGAGCCCAGTCCCCAAAGATGCTCTATGATACACCTCGCAAACCTAAGGCGCAGGGATCACCGTAGAAGAGAAAGGAGAACGGTCCTCAGAGACAGAAGATCGGGGAGTTTGCTGTGAAGCTGCGTCTCGTGAGAATGTCAGAAGCTACACCCCAAAAAAGTCTCCCCGTCCTCACTGCCTAAGCATGAGCTGAATTAAGCCAAGGACAACAGGCAAGCTAAAGGGGACACAGGGAAAAGCCCAGGAGGCTTCAGCTCTGTACAAGGAACTACAGGCAAGTAGGGAATGCTGAGAGCTAGAGAGCTCTTCTCAACTAGTTATCCAATCCCAGACGGTCAGCCCGGAACACATACATACAAGTGACACTATGCAGACTGACTGAGTAGGGTGTATTTAGAAGTGCGTGCGTGCGTGCGTGCGTGCGTGTGTGCGTGCGTGCGTGCGTGCGTGCGTGCGTGCGTGTGTGAACAATTATTGAAAATAAAAAGACTATGACTTTGAAAGAGACAAAAAAGGTACTGGCATATGGGGAAAGTTTGGAGGGAGAAAATGGAAGGGGGAAATTATGTAATTATACTATGACCTCAAAAACTAAAATAATAATAATAATAATAATAATAATAATAATAATAATAATAATAATAATAACGATGATAATAATAATAATAATAATAATAATGCTACAAAAAAAGATCTTCTGTCACACTTTTCTTCCCTCGGCAACTTCTCAGAACCTTGTATGTTTGTACTCAGTGTGTTGGGGGCGTGGCTGGAATTTTGCTTGTTTGTGTGATAAGACACAGGGTCCAACTATTTAACCATATGTGGCCTGGAACTCACGAGGATCTTCCTGCCTCTGTACTTGAATACTGGGACTTAAAGGAGTGCACCACCAAGCTCAGTCTTGATGAAATTTTTGAAGTAGTATTAGTTTCAATTATTACCAACTTATTTATAACTCTTATTCTAAAGCCCTTTATAAATAGTGATTATGGAGGCTAGAGAGATGGCTCAGTCGTTGAGAGCACTGAGTGATCTTTGGGAGGACCTGGGTTCAATTCCAGGCACCTACATGTAAGTTCATGGCTGTCTGTAACTCCAGGATCCAGCACCCTCACACAGACATGCATATCGACAGGGCACCAATGTGCATAAAAATAAATTTAAGCCAGGGCACGGTGGTGCACGCCTTTAATCCCAGCACTCAGGAGGCAGAGGCAGATGGATCGCTGTGAGTTCAAGGCCAGCCTGGTCTACAAAGCGAGACTAGGACAGCCAAGGCTACACAGAGAAACCCTGTCTCGAAAAACCAAAAAATAAAAATAAAAATAAATAAATAAATGTTAAAAAATAAAACAAAAAAAAAATGGGGACCGTGTATTTCATTTCCAACACAGAATAGCCGTGCTAACAATACTAGTAAATCAGGTTCAGTATTTTCCAGTGAATGCTCACCCAACTCCCTCATCTTTTACTGCTGGCGACTGCTCTACAACAGCCCAACCCCATTAAACCCCGGGCCAAGAGGGGTCTGCACCTCATTTCAGGCGTGGATGCTGGACATATCAGCAACAACCTAACATTTATTCATTTTTTGTTCTGTTTCCTTCTGCACAAATGAACTGAAGCAACATACACAGCTCCCAGTGGGTTGTGCTAACCAGTGTCATGTCAGCTTGACGCAAGCTAGAATCCCTTTAGAAGAGGGATTTTTTTTTTTTTTTTAACCTTTGAGACAGGGTTTCTCTGTGTAGCCTTGGCTGTCCTGGACTCACTTGATAGACCAGGCTGGCCTCGAACTCACAGCGATCTGCCTGCCTCTGCTTCCCTAAGTGCTGGGATTACAGGCGAAGGCCACTGCACCTGGCTAGAAGAGGGAGTTACTCGTGGGGAAATTCTCCCAACAGATTGTCCTGTGGGCCAGCCTGTGGTGTACTCGCCCCGTCCATGACTGATGTATGAGGTCTCGGCTTACTGTGGATTGCGCCACCCTTCGGCAGGGATCCCTGGATGCTGTAAGAAAGCAGGGTGATAAAGCCATGGGGAGCCAGCCAGCGCCGGCAGCATCCCTAAGCCCCACGCCTTCTCCGCAGCCCCTGCCTCTGGCTTCCTTCAGCTCCTGCCCTGATTTCCTTCAATGATGGGCTATGATGTGGAAGTGAAACCTTTTCCTCCCTGGGTGCCCGTGCCCAATGGTTTCTTTTCACGGTGATGGTAACCCTAAGACAGGGATAATCTAAACACTGGATAAGCCGAAACTGAAAATGGAGCAGGCGTACATTGTTTTTCCCAGAATCGGCCTCGAGTATGCCGCCATTGATTTTGCTTCCCTCCCATTACATAATGCAACTCAGATGACTTGGACGGTTATTATCACGTGTCTTACACCTCAGCTCAACTTTCATGACAGACAGGCTATTAGCCTAGCTCAGACTCCCACGCTTTAATAGTAGGTGGTTGAAGGCCCAGTGTGCCCAAAACACTATCAGCGTGCTTAATGGTCGTCTTGACCCCGCACAGCTGACTGGGTTACCTTGATTACTAGGTTTCTAGGCTATAAAGTCGTGCCCCAGCCTTGCCCTTCTACACTCTTTGGAAAGAAGTCAGTTATGTGCATCCTACACTTAAGGATCCTTTAAATACTGACATAAATTGGAATTCTGTATTCCATCATCCCCTGCTCTCTCGCAAGTTGCTAACCGATTTGTCTACATCGGTATGAAGATGAGGATATTTATTTCATGTTTTATGTCACTATCCATTTCTATTTTATGAACGTTGTTGCTCAGTTTGTCCCATTTTTGGCCGATGTGATGCAGGGCTGATGTGGCTCTTGGACTTCTTTGGGATAGCTCCACCAGTACGGTCTTTTGGTTTCGGTTTTGGTTCATTTGTTTTGTTTTGTTTTGTTTTATTGCCTCAATACTTTCAGTTGCTACAAAATAACTCCAGGCCTGTCCCAGTATCAAAAATCAGCCCTGTTATGGTTTGTTTCACTAGAGATTGCTATTTAAAAATGAGCAGGGGCTCTAGTTATTGCCAGCATCACTGTGGAGTCATTCCTGACAGATTAAAGAAATTCATATATGTCTACTGCTCTGTATAAGGATACATGCTCCTTAAGGACACGCATATACCTTGAGGGTCTGACTTATTTCACTTAGAATAATGTCCTCAAGTTTCCCTTGCATGGCTGCACTGCCAGGGCCTTGCGCTTGACGGCTGCTGTTGTATCACATGTCTGCTAGTGGATGGGGTATTTCCATACTTGGGTTAATGTGGCTCATGCTACAACTAAAATAGAAATGCAGACATAGTTTCGAGATTCTGATTTCAACTTTTCCTTAGGTCCCTAGAAGTGGGATTACCAGAGCACATAATAACATGTTCCATTAAGACTCTTGAGGTACCTCCTTACTATTTCTCTGTATCCTCATCCGCAAATTACCAGTTGGTGTTTTTAAACTATAGACATTCTAAAATGTATGAGGTGGTTTCTCCTGTTGTTTTAACTATCTGTTGCCACCTGTGTTTCTTTTGGGGGAAATACGTATTCATCTGATTACTCATTTGTGCTATTAGGTTAAGGAGTTCCTTATATATTTTGTGAATTGACCCATTATCAGATTCATAGTCTGCAAATACATCCCTGGTTTCTTGCTTGAGGTGAACTGAAGGCTTTTGTTTCATTAAACACCAGCGATGTGTTGTTTCTCCCAAAACAACAGAGCTAATTTGTTGTTAGAATCTCAAAAAATATACTGTTAACAGTTGGAATACCTATCACCAAAATGTTTTTTTGTGATCGCACTGATTGCCAGAGGACTCAAAGATAAAAATCTTCCTGTGCTTCGGCGCAAGACTGTTATTGGAACCAATGGCTCTATCTGGGTGTCACCCATCAGACAAGTGAAAACCAAAAACACATGTATAACCCAGGGCCTCATGGAAACAGATCTGTAGGTGTCTCCTGAAGACATGGCACCTCCCAAGGACCATAGTTGTTACGAGTTTCTTGAAGAGATCAAAAGAACATTAAATTTAAAAAATTAAAATTAAAAAAGAACATTAAATAGACTCATTCCACTAGTGTACCCCACTGGGACCTCAACTTCAACCAGCAGCTCAACATCACCCTTGGTCTCAAGTTCAGTACGTTACTTAGTCTTATTGTGACAGATTTTGACAAAAGTATCTCACTGAAGCTATAGCTATATTATTATTATACATATTTAAAATTATGACAGAAATGCATGAAAACACTTTTACAAAAGACAATGCAAGTAGAACCCTAGCATTTTCCTTCCTCGGCCCCTTGGCTCTCCCGTTCCATAGATAACTTTGCCATTAGAACAAGTCACTGTGTCCTCATCTAGAACTTGTGACGCTGCTACCTGGGTAATACACACACTTTCACACTCTGCATGTGTAAGCAGGAGCCACGTGTACTGTGTATACATTTTTAAATGTTTCATTGAAGAAGCTTTCTGCATACATAGATAGGATAATATGTGTTATGTATAAATCTTAAATTTTCTGTATCATTGAAGAAACTTTCTCTCAGAAATATTATATGAGAAACAACTCAGAAATCAACACAAAACCAAACTCCCTGGCTATAATACATAAGGCACTTCGAAAATGTAGGAGGATTGGAATTGTTCTGAGTGTTCACATCCCCCTGTATTATCTACATGCTCACATCTATGTCCACATTAGCAGACAGTGGAGGTAAATAAAAAAAAGGAGACCTGCAGGTGTCTTAGTTATTATGCAGAGTTGAATATTTACCGTAGTAAATACAAGCTCAAGACCTAAATCGGTTAAAAATATACCCATCTGTCCCTAGAACAAAAATGTTACTATTAAGATAACGACGATATTCCTCAAGGTAACCTACATATATCATGTAACTTCTATGCAATCCCATGCAACATTCTTGTCAAAATTGATAAAGGAAATCTTAAAAGTCATGTGGAGACTCTAGCTATTTTCCATAGCCAAAGCAACCATACAAAAGAGCAAGGTTGGAAGACTCAGACTTTCTGATTTTTGTGAGTGCCTTTGTCATATGAATAGATAAGGAAAATTTGTCACAGGGCTAGAGAGATGGACCAGCAGTTAAGAACACTGGCTGCTCTTCTAGAGGACCTGGGTTTGATTCCCACCACCCACATGACAGATCACAACTCTCTGTAAATCCAGTTCCAGGGGATCCAACCCAGACACGCATGCAAGCAAAACACCAAAGCACATCAAATTTAAAAAAGAAAAAAGAATCAAAAAAGAAAATATGTCATGCCAAGTGTGGTGGCACATGGTATAATCCCAGCACTCCGGGTGGCAAAGGCAGGTGGATCTCTGTGAGTTCGAGGCCAGCCTGGTCTACAAAGTGAGTCCAAGACAGCCAAGGCTACATAGAGAAGCCTTGTCTCGAAAAAACTAAGAAAAAAAAAAAGAAAGAAAGAAAGAAAGAAAGAAAGAAAAGACAAAGGACAAAATGCTAAATATTCCCTCTCACGTCCCCTGGCAGCTAAAGGGTAATCATGTGTCCTGGCCCCCAACAAGCAGATGCATCATAAGAAGTAATGTAAACCACGTGAGAGGCAGAGGGATCGTACCCTGAGAGACAATGTTGGCTCCAAGCATAGAGTGACAACCATACTAATGACACCAACCAAGTCAGCTGCACTGAGGGGTACCCATAGCCAGTTATTTTGATTTCTAAGTCTCACGATAACCTTTCAGTGAGTTTTGTTTTTGAATCCTTCTCAATGATGTGATGGCCCACTCTTGGTTCCTTTAATAAACATATTCCTACCTAAAAGAAAGAAAGGAAGGAAGGAAGGAAGGAAGGAAGGAAGGAAGGAAGGAAGGAAGGGAAAAAGAAAATATGTCACATATACATAATGGGGCTTTATTCATCCACAAAGAAGAATGAAATCAACTAAATCAGTCCCAAGAAAATAAATACACGTGAAAACCATCATGTCAAGTAAACTAAGGTAAACGAATGACTAGAAAACAAAGGGTAGTCTAAAAGCAGGAGTAACAAGGAGGGGAGGGGAAAGTAAGGAGAGGACAGAACGTTTTAAGGAGCGTGGATTTGAACAAATTTTGACATATGTATGTATGAAAATGACACAGAAAATTCCACTCATTTGTATACTTAATGTGAGCTAATTATATACAAAAACTGAAAACAGCCCAGAGCTACAGGAATCAATATATTTGGGCAGTTGTTTAGACTCACAGAAAACTGAGAATTATTTAACAGATCAACTTCTACAATCAACTGACAGTGTCTAGGGAAATGTTTATTTTGTCACCTAAAGAGGCTGCTACATATGAATAGCCATGTTTCAAAACAAAGGCGTGGTGAGCGCAGAGGGCAAAGGCAGGCAGATCTCTATCTACGAAGTGGGTTCCAGGACAGCCAGGGAAAACCTGTCTTAAACCACCCCCCCCCCAAAATATGAGAAACTAGACCCTTCCTTTGTATAACACACAAAATTTCACTAAAAATAGCCCAGTGGCCTAAATGAAAGAAGCAAAACTTGTCATATGTTTTACAATCTGACTAAATCTTTGTGATCTTATGTTAGGCAAAATCTCTTAGACGTGGAATCAAAAGCAAAAATAACAAATGAGAAAAAAATACATTCAGTTAATATTAGAAACTTACCCTACAAAACAGTTAATGAAGAAAATGGAGAGGTAAAACCCTACAGAATAAAAAATAAATAAATAAAATAAAATAAAAATACTTTGAAAGCATTTATCCGACATGGGACCTGTGATTCGCCAATGGAATCTTCATGAGACCTTCCCCCATCCACGCTGGGATTTTGGCTGTCTTACACAAAACAGAATTCTTGCCTGATACTGTTAGCTGGGCTAAAACCCCCTTCCTAGCAGAACACACATTATTTTGTCATCTGTAAATTATCTAGAAAACTCATTTATTAATTTTACACTTGACCTAGGTGTGTGGTGCACCCTTTTAATCCTAGCACTCGGGAGGCAGAGACAGAGGCAGACAGACATCTGTGAGTTCAAGGCCAGCCTGGTCTACAGAGAGTTCCAGGACAGCCAGGACTGTTACACAGAGAAACCCTGTCTTGGGGGTAAGGGTGGACGTTGTACATGTGTTATAAGCTTGCTGCTAGTAAGTTTGAGCTTCCTGGTGCAGATTTTCTTTACTTTTCACATATTATTGATCTTTATGGGCTGGACAGACATTGTGGTACACACCTCTCTTTAATCCCAGCCACAGAGGCAAGCAGATCTCTAGAGCCAGCCTGGTCTACATTTCCAGGACAGCCAGAATTACAGAATAAGACCTTGTCTCAAAACGAGCCAAAACACACAAACAAAAAAGTCTTATGATAAATATATTGGCTGGTGAGTACTTTCCTATATCTAAAAGAACAGGAGTTCTACCGTGGCTGATTATTTATGGTCTGCCAACGAGAGGAGGGAGGGACAAATGTGACCACTAGAAAAAGGGGGACCATTTTGGAGAAACATCTAAATTCACGCAATTGTCTCACAGCAGCGGCTAGTGCTGTGCCCTCTTTGTGTTTATGACTTCTATGCACACAATTTGCCTGAGCCCAGGGCTGTCCATTTTCTCACGCCATAGGTCTTTTTATTGGCTGCTTCTCTATTTGGGTGAGTTAGCAGCATGCTAATGGGAAGGAAACGAAGAAAGGAAGAAAGCAGTACAAACTCCACTGTGTGGGAGGAGACAGCAAGTTGTCCAGCAACCCTCAGAACTAATTCACTTTTTTCGGTTTTCAGGGTTTTTTTTTCTTTGTTGTTGCTGCTTTTTGTTTGTTGTTGTTGTCGTCGTTGGAGACAGGCTACCCTGACAAGCCTTTTCTATGGTTTGAAGTTAACTTTATGTAAGCAGTATTCTCAACTGAAAATTCTAAAACACTCATAGTAACTAGGTGCTGTAAGTGAGGTTGTTGTTAGCAGTCGTTTTTATGAGACTGTCGAGTTACACTCCCTCGTGGAGAAATGGCTTGCCTCAGGAAGAGGTCTGTGAACTAGGTTTGTGTTCTCAGGAAAAGAATATTTTCTGGAAAAACATATTGTGGGAATGCAAGTGCTTGGGTAATTCTCCGGGGAAAGCATGACTGAGAAGCTGCACGTTTACCACATACCACAGACTAACGAGCCGACACTGGGCCTCCTTTATCTCCTTGCTAACTTTTCTGGGAGCCACATTCCTACTGCACGGGGGTCTCGCTATAAACAAGACGTCAGCCTCAGTTATGACGTAAAGTTTAGATTAAGCTAAAATGGGGCTCAGGCTGTAAGGTATAGACAAACACTAGCTTCGAAAGTAATACTAGAGGCCCAGAGATATAACCACAGCATATCAGATATTTTTGTAATGATTTCATATTTTCAGAGAGATTTCCTACCTGCTAGGTTACTGGATCTGGACAAAAGTGCTGTGCAGCTATCTGGGCAGACTGAACCAATGGTTGCTGCCCATCATTTACTGTCAGGTACCAAATGCCTAGATGGCTAGGAGGCAGCAGAAGGGATGCTGAGTTACACTCCCTGCAGCACGCTTTCTTTTCTTTTTTCTTTTTTTTAATGTTATGTACATTGATGTTTTTACTGCACATGTGTCTATGTGAGGGTGTCAGATCCCCTGGAACAGGACTACAGACAGCCGTGAGCTGCCATGTGCATGTTATTATTATCCATATAATAATAACAACTATATTATTTATGTCTCTATTTCTCTTGAAATATTCTTAACTGCCTCTTGCAAAAAAGAGGCTTAGGCAGTATCTGTTACAACAGGCTAAAACCCAGTTTCTCTGATATACTTATCCTATCAAACAAATTTCATTAAATAATAGAAAACATACAGTGATTACAGTTATGATATTTTAATACTTGGGATTGCACGAATGTTTTATTCTTCTAATTTAAACTCTATTAGCAATTATATTTATTAGTAAAAAATATTCCCCATCACTCTATCCACATATAAACAGAAAATCAGTTCTAGCCCAATTCTAAACTAAGTATATTAATAAAAGAAAGGAAAGCCGGGCGTGGTGGCGCACGCCTTTAATCCCAGCACTCGGGAGGCAGAGGCAGGCGGATCGCTGTGAGTTGGAGGCCAGCCTGGTCAACAGAGGGAGTCCAGAACAGCTAACGTTACACAAGAAAATCCTGTCTCAAAAAACAAAAACAAACAACAAGGATCAGCTGACGAGAAGAGCTGGAGAGAGCAACTCCCAGTAGGTTTAAGCCTCATGTAAGCTCCTACCTAGTATCAGCTTTTGCCTTCTCTGGCGTAACCTTGTCCTGTATGTTAAGCCCTTGTTCAGATAGTATCCTGTGGGTGCACTCCTTTCTCATGAGATGCCAAAGCCCCAGATTGTCAATTAAAACAGCAGTGACACAAATAGCAGGTTTCATCACTGAGCCCTCAGCATCACCCTGGTGTTCTCGTTTGTATCTTCACTCGTGTAAAGAAAAAAAAAATCATCTTATCAACTGTTTCAAAATAATGAGATGAACTATCAAATTTTTTCCTTGTCTATAGCAGTGTAGACCTGTCTAAAATCAGTAGTCTATACAGTAAAGTATACTTTGCTTTCTCTTTAGCTAGTATAACTCTTTCACCTTGTGTTATACAGACAGCTTTTTTTTTTTTTTTTCCTGAGACGGGGTTTCTCTGTATTAGCCCTGGGTGTCCTGGACTCACTTTGTAGACCAGGCTGTCCTCGATCCCACAGAGATTCGCCTGCCTCTGCCTCCCAGTGCTGGGATTAAAGGCGTGAGCCACCACCACTGGCCTAAATGCCTACTCTTACAAACATAGATTGGTGCAGCTTTCATCCCCCATCAGAGCTTTTTTTTTTTTCCGAGATGGGGTTTCTCTGTGTTAGCCCTGGGTGTCCTGGACTCAAAACAAGTCCTTAAGAAAGTGTTGTCACTTCCCCTGTGCAAATAAGAGACTTCAAGTGCAGACAGGATAGAGTGATATGCTCCCCTGTTTTAATCCCAAGTGTGTCTCCTATCTAGGGTAGGTGGGTTGAAAGGGAGGTATAAGCATTTAAAAACCCCAAATAAAGTAGGTTTTTAAAAGTTCAAAGCCTACACTTGATGGATTTTGCCTTTATAATTCTTGGGCTAACAATAGCTGGGGCCTTACCTAGAAAACACTCTCTGGTTGGGTTCTGACCAGTCTCTTTTTACTCAAAAACAAAGAAACAAACAAAAAAACAACTCTAATTTACTGAAGTCAAAACTTGACTCAGACTGGTAAATCTCTGAATGACCCACAACAGTAGGATGCCTAGCCTCTGGTGAATGAGCCTACATCCATGTGCAGGCTGGCATCACTAATTAGACCAGGTGATTTATGGGAAGGGTTGCAGGAGAGGGAGTGTGACTGGATCTGATAAAATACATTGTATACTTATATTAAACTACCAAAAAGCTATTGCCATTTTGTCTCTAGAATAAGAGGAAAACCCAGGAAGTGGTGGTGCAGGCCTTTAATCCCAGCACTTGGGAGGCAGAGGCAGGCGGATCTTTGTGAGTTTGAGGCTAGCCTGGTCTACAAAGCGAGTCCAGGACAGTCAAGACTACACAGAGACCCTGTCTCGGAAAAAAAAAGAATAAGAGAAACGGAGGTAGCGAACTTTTAAAACTGTAGAGTTTGATGGTTTCATAAAATAAAGTATTAACAACTCCTCATTAAATGATTTCTGGGCTGTTGTGATCCGAATCAATCAATTTGTGGTAATGTTTGCCTTTGAATGTTGGTGAACCTTCTCCTTACACACTTGAATTTAGACTCACAGCTGGATTTTATTAACTGAACAGTGATTATTATATACAAAACAGCCAGGGCTTTGGAAAGTATTGGATAAGAAGAAAAAAAAAAACGCTTT
This sequence comes from Acomys russatus, assembly GCF_903995435.1. Lineage (NCBI taxonomy): Eukaryota > Metazoa > Chordata > Mammalia > Rodentia > Muridae > Acomys > Acomys russatus. The sequence continues at coordinate 2,997,807 of NC_067160.1, read as the reverse complement.
TTTTCTGAGCCGATAACGCTCCCGCCAACATGGTGAATGTTCCTAAGACCCACTGGACATTTTGCAAGAAATGTGGCAAGCACCAGCCCCAAAAAGTGACACAGTACAAGAAAGGCAAGGATTCTTTATATGCTCAGGGAAAGCGTCGTTATGACAGGAAACAGAGGAGTGGCTTAGGTGGGCAGACTAAGCCTATTTTCCGCAAAAAGGCTAAAACTACAAAGAAGATTGTGCCGAGACTGGAGTGTGTGGAGCCCAGCTGCAGATCTAAGAGGGTGCTGGTTACTAAGAGACGCAGGCATTTTGAACTGGGAGGCGATAAGAAGAGAAAGGGCAAGTGATCCAGTTCTAAGGTGACGTTGTTATGAAGACAATAAGTCATGAGCTTTGACTCACCTCATTTCATTGCAGCTGGTCTTTTGGGAAGGAATAAAGAAAGCGTTCAAGAAATTCAAAAAAAGAAAAAGAAAAAAAACCATAGATGGTTCACAACATAATCACTGGCATGCCTTCTCCTATACATGAGTGTTAATTGTTAAGAAATGCCTACAATTGAGGCTAGAGAGATGACTCAGTGGTTAAGAGCACTGGCAGCTCTTCCAAAGGTCCTGAGTTCTATTCCCAGCAACCACATCGTGGCTCACAACCATCTATAATGTGATCTAATACCCTCTTCCGACCTGCAGGTGTACATGCAGATAGAGCACTCATATACATAAAATAAATAAATCTTTTTTTAAAACCCTGCAATTCTTTAAAATACCAAATTTATATCTATGAACTAAATATTGCAAAAATAGCCAAATATACAGTCATATTTATTTTAGCAAAGAAACTAATCTCATATATTTAAGCAATGTAGATTTTCAAGATTGTAACAATTATTAAATATAGTGACACTTTCACTCACTAAGTGCTGTATCTCATGAAGTTGATCGGTAATGACAGCAAGAAGCTGATTATGTGGGAAATAGGCAGGATAGTATTAATTCTGAAAGCCCTTCTCATTCACAGCACGATGTGTAGTTGAAGGGTATCTGGTGGAGAGCAAGGGACTGGTGTTCAAGGAGAGATACATGGCTTGACAGGAGAAGACACAAAAGTTTTGTGAGAATGTGAACGTGCTCTTGTCATTTTCCTTTACGTTTTTAAATGTTATTCTAGCCGTCTTCTTTGGTTAGTGAGGCAGTGATTAGTTGCCATCCTCCACACTCAGTACGATCACAGATCAGCTCACAGAGGCCTGCGCCTCTCCAAAGAACAGAGCTCTAGTCTACGCAACAGGGCCATCTGTGTGCACTGGGCTTTGCAAAGGGGAAAGGAGAGACTAGCTCCATAAATGGATCGTTTGTCGTTCTCCTTTGCTTTTGCCTTTGCTTTGTTGTTGTTGTTGTTGTTGTTTGTTTTTAGAGACAGAGTCTTTCTGTGTAGCCTTGGCTGTCCTAGACTAACTTTGTAGACCAGGCTGGCCTCGAACTCACAGTGCTGGGATTAAAGGCGTGCGCCACCACTGCCTGGCCTGCCTTTGCTTTTGATTGACTTAGATGTCAGTATAGATAATCTCTGTCTAGGGCAGCGGTTCTCAGCCTTCCTAATGCTGCAACCCTTTGTCACACTTCCTCATGTTGTGGTGACCTCCAACCATAAAATTACTTCACTGTAACTTCATAACTGCAATTTTGCTACTGTTATGAGTCACGATGTAAATACCTGATATGCAAGATTTTTTTCTGACCCACAGGTTGAGAACCACTCATCTAGGGGGAATCTGTGGGCATGTATTTTATCTAGTTAGGTGGAAGATAGGCAGATTTTTCTTTGTTTGTTTGTTTTGCTTTAATGATCCTTCATCTAAGTGCAATATATAGAAAGATGCACTCAGGGTCACTTTAACTTCTATAGATGTCATACCTGTGACTCAAACAGATGTCATATGATATTAAAAGATGGCTCTGGGCTGGAAAGATGGCTCAGAGATTAAGAGCACTGGCTGCTCTTCCAAAGGTCTTGAGTTCAATTCCCAGCAACCACATGGTGGTTCACAACCATCTATAATGAGATCTGGTGCCCTCTTCTGGCATGCAGGTGTACAAGCAGGCAAAACACTGTATACATAATAAATAAATAGATCTTTAAAAAAAGAAGAAAGAAAAAAAGAAAGATGGCTCAAAGTACATTGATTTGCTGTAAATGATGGAAACGACATGGAATTCCATGCTGAGGTTGAAATACTCTGCCTCTGTGTTTTGAGTACTAGGGGCTAGTAACTGGCCCCATTGATTTAAGTCTGTATCTAGTATGGTTGCTTTCCTTTTGGGAACAAAATATGATCAGGCAATTGTTTGTGCTTTCATGAACAAGCTGTTAACCAATTTGTAAAAACCGTTTTAATTAGAAGATGTTTAAGATGATGTGAAAATTCATACCGTATAGCTCACAAGGCCCAGACAGAATGTTCTTATCTTCAGCTGGTTACGAGCCAGTGAGATGAGACAGTGGGGATACGCAAGCATTGCAATCTAGTCTAATCCACTAGGCTTCTGCAAAGGTGAAAGGGGAGACTGACTCACAGGGATCCACCTGCCTCTGCCTCCCAGGTACTAGGACTACAGGTGTGCACCACCATGCCCGGCTCCTGTGCAAATTTTTAATGCCAGCACTCGGGAGGCAGAGGCAGGTGGATCTCTGTGAGTTCGAGGCCAGCCTGGTCTACAGAGCAAGTTCCAGGTCAACCAAGGCTACACACAGAGAAACAAACAAAAAAAAAAACAAACAAACAAACAAAACAAACAAAGTAAAGCTGGAAATCATTTCATGGGAAATGAATAACAGCAGCAGGAATAGGAGAAAAGGAGAGTATTCTAATGTTATGGACAAACTAAGATGCTAGAAAGATTAACAACTTAAATGAAGGGTCTAGAAAGATAGCTCAGAGGTTAAAAGCACTGTCTGCTCTTCCAAAGGACCTGGGTTCAATTCCCAGCACCCACAGGGCAGCTCACAACTGTCTATAATTCCAGTTGCAATGGATCTGTCAATCCTCACACCATGCACACAAAATAAAATTAAATATTTTTTAAAAGCTTCAATGAAGGTAAGGTTATTTAATATGTACTGGTATAGATAAGAGAACTCATAAGTAGCTGAAATATTATGGCATACTCTGTAAGTAAACCAAGACTTAGAAACCAATGGGGTGGTAGAAACTATCTGAGTCATGGTGGCATCACTTCATTTCATTGGCTAGTCTCAGGCTGCGTCAAGCTTGCAGCAATCCTCATGTCTCCGTCTCTCAAGTGCTAGGATTACAGGTGTGCCGCTGCCCTGTAGTCTTTCTTCTCTATTTGTGGATGTGATGAGAGCAAGGAGTAAGAACTGGTGAGGTTGGCCAGGTACCCCAAGTGGGCATTTGTGAGAATGCCCTTGCAAGAGGCCAGGAATGCTAACACGGAGATCTGGTTCTTGTTTTCCGCGCATTCTGCCTAGAGGCTGCAGAGACTATATGACCGATGTGAGAAAGGCACCTGGACACCTTGAGGTTGCGCCGACTGGACTGGGAAGCACACATCTCCACCACCGCCTCCCCTGGGTTTCTTACCTTGATGGGTCGGTGGTAGTCCTCAAAAGAGATCAGGAGGTGAAGATCCCCAAAATTAGACTGTCTTCAGAAGAGATCCAGAGACAGGCCCCCAAAATGATACAGTCTAGAAATAAACAGTCTGAGGGTCTTGACTGGGTTCAGTTTCTCTGCCAGTCAAAGAAATAAAAGGCGGGGGGGGGGGGGGGGGAATCTCTGAAGGGCAACAGACAGGAGTGGCGAGATCTCAGGCTCTGCTGACAGAGTCAGCAGTTTAAAGGACCGCGGCTACCGAGTGTGAGGAAACACACCCATGCAGCAGACACACAGCGGGGAAAGCAAAGCATAGAGGTTCCTCGGGAGCCCGAAAAGCCCAGTCTCGTCTCCGAGGCCTGGGGTTTTAAAGCATCTCAAGTCTTCCCCCCACTCCACCCCTCCCTTAGGGTTCATCAGTTGGAAGACAGATAGGACACGTCCCAGGTCTTCACCAGGCCTTGACCTTGTTGAGTCAGTTCCCCAGAGGACATTCTCAGCTTGAGGCTCTTGTGTCAAGGTCAGGAGGCTGAGGGAGAAGCTGGCCACCCAGCCGTGTGGCCCCTCTCCCTATCTGTCTGCCTACCAGGAAGTCGGTCGGTCTAACTCCTGACCACTGGCCTGATCGACAATCGTGCCAGGAAAGAAGACCAGCGGCCAGAGCCTCCACCTGGGTCTTGTTTCAAATGAGGCAAAGGATTGCCTCGGGGCTCAGCCCTACCACCGCCCTGCTCAAGCTATGGACGCTTGGGTTGACTGCCTAGCTCTGCCTCACCAAGGTCGTTTTCCCAGGTTCATGCTCCACAGGAAAATCTCTTAGACCTTCTGGGTCTGGTGGCTGAGAGCTGGCGCTGCCCAGTATGGTAGCTGAAAACCTATCACGACCAGGTGTGGCTGTCAAACGTAACAACCTCTGCTCAACAAAGCTGTGGAGATGACCAGACCAGCTGCCCAGGTGACAGGTAAATCTGTCGCTCTTAACTGAAACAGAGACCGTTCTGGTTCATACTTCCTGCTCACATTTATCCTCTGATCTCTGGGACAGCTGTGATGACGCCCAGCCCGAGCTTTATCAGTATAGGAGCCTCAAGCTGACTTTAGTCAGCTCCTCCAGGCAAGGACCACGGATACAGCTGCCTGGTCAGTCCACTTCCTACTTAAAATCAGGCCTTGCCTTTTCTAGCTCTTAGGTCTCCAGCTGAGAGAGGCATGCTCACAGACAGGTTTACCTTGCTGACAGGCTTCATGCTGAGAAAGATAAACTCAAAAAAAAAAAAAAAAAAAAAAGGTTTCAAGGTTAAAAAGCAAACTCAAGCTATGATGCTGCTATTACTAAAAACTTGCTTTTTACTATTCCTTTATTTAAAAAAACTTGCTCTCAGTAATCAAGCATCCATGCCTCCATAGTAAATGAAAAAGTTTAAAGTGTAGCCAAGTTGCAAAGGTCTGTGGAAGGGATTTAAAGTATGTGAAAATGATTTAAGGTATGTGAGAAATGAAACTTAAAGATGATACACAAAGTTAAGAGCTCAAAGTTTGGCCGGGTGTGGTGGCGCACACCTTTAGTCCCAGCACTTGGGAGGCAGAGGCTGGTGGATCACTGAGTTCGAGGCCAGCCTGGTCTACAGAGTGAGTCCAGGACAGCCAAGGCTAACACAGAGAGACCTTGTCTTGAAAAACAAAAACAAACCAACAACAACAACAAAAAAAAGAGTTCAAAGTTCACTCAGTGGTGAAACACTGGGTACTGAACATTTGTTTAAAATTATCATAGTCACAGGCTCAAATTTCTTACTTCCTTTGGTTGTTTTCTAAATATAGCTTTAACAGTGCTTCTCGTTGTGCTAAAAAAAACACCCCTGTCCCTTTGTTTTCTCCCCTGCCAAGAAATCTGTCTTGTTACAGACAAATAAACGTCCACGCCTATACCGATAGCTTTTCAAGCTTTCTTTTCAAGCTCTCTTTTCAAGCTTTCTTTTGCTGTGGCTCAAAGGTGTAAATCTATTCCCATGGTTTATAGACATTTATTAACTGCTTTTTGTCCAGTGAGTTTTTCACTGCAGTGACAGGCAGTGGTCATACTACCTAAAACTTTAATCTCTTTTTGGATGCTTTAAAACTACTCGTGTAAACTTGAAGGCCCTGCTACTGGTCAAACTTACTCAGGGGCCCCTTGCTGTTGGTAAGCCAATGGAATTGTTCCTGCCTCTCCCTTCACTGGGCAAACCAGATCCTGCCCCCACCCGCATCCCTACCCCCACCCCTACCCCCACCCCAGCCAGCTTTTGACTCGAATTCCAGCCTTTCTAGACTGCCAGGCCAGCCCTCCCCATCTGCGAAGCGGCTACAGAGGCGACACTCCATCACGCCTTATCATCAGCGAAAGGCTGGCGTAGTAGTTCTCCCAGATGCACAGACAGGAGCTCAAGCTGACTAGAGGAGGCTCTCTGGAGGTGAACTGAAAGCCAGCATTCCTCAGGGACTTCTGAAAGCAGTTCCCATCTGCCACAAGTGTCCTCTGGCTGAAGTGACACAGGGCTCCATTGGCATATACCGCTGGCCGCATATCAAAGCCCATGCTGGCCTCCAAGCTCCTGCAGGGCCCTACATTTCAAAGACCCCACGAAAGTCTCCTGACCCCCCACCAGCCACACACTCCTCTCTCTGTGTGTCTCTCTCTATGTATCTACCTATCTATGTATCTATCTCCTGCCTCTCTCTCCCTCTCCCCCTCTCTGTGTCTTTCTCTGTCCCTGTCTGTCTCTCTGTCTCTCTCTCCCTCCCTCTCTCTGTCTCTTGCCCCCTGTCTCTCTGTCTCTCTCCCCCCTCTGTCTCTTGTCCCCTGTCTCTCTGTCTCTCTCCTCCCTCTGTCTCTTGTCCCCTGTCTCTCTGTCTCTCCCCCCCCCATCTCTTGCCCCCTGTCTCTCTGTCTCTCCCCCCCCACCCGCCGTCTCTTGCCCCCGTCTCTCTGTCTCTCTCCCCTCTCTAGTCTCTATCTCTCACTGACCCCACCCTTCTCTCCTGCTCTTCTGCTTCCAGAGCCCTGGCCATGTCAAGTCTGTTGGCCACGATCCGTCTACCTTTTCCCTCTGCTATGAACTCCTCCAGATGCCTCTGGCTGTCCTTTCTCTCTCTCTCTCTCTCTCATGGCTACAATAAAAGCTTGACCATATCATGCACCAGTCATGTCAGAAGTTTCTTTGCTGCATCCTCTCACATACAAAAATTAAACACATGAATCTTTGGAAACATGCTCAAAACACATGCTCAAAGCACATGCAAGCTGTTAGATTGTGTTAGATTGCTTATATAAGGCAGCTGTAGAGAGGCAGAAGAAGGAAAGAAAGATAGGCTTGGTCTGACCTTAGGTGGGACCATGTTTATTCACAGCGAGGAAGGGCTTTATCACTCACGTGTGCAGATGGCCAAAATGCCCACAGAAGAAGATAGGATGTGGCCCCTTATAGGGGCGGAAATGACTTCCATAATCCACAAGGGAAGCTGGGAAGTGTAGTCTTTTAGCAGGAAACTATCATTGAACTCTGAGAGAATATAAAAAAATGCAGGGCAGGGATGTTGTATTTGGTTTTTTGTTATTGTTGTTGAGGAGGATCTTTGTCACAACGAGGAGTTCTGGATCCAATAAAGAGGAGCTTCTCTGGCCATGCAGCAAGGAGCCTTAACTTGATCAGCTGCAATTGATCGTGTGGTTTTCATCCTATATCCCTGAAGAAACTTGAAAATTTATTACTAGAGGGCTGTAGGCAGATGGCTTTGGCTACAGAGTAAAACTGAGAGGCTTTTTCCAAGAAGCTTAAGGGGTAGGGAGGAGCTGGGGTGGGAGAGACAGAGTGGATCCGTGAGAGAAAGTGCACACAGAGTTGACTCAGGGTGACAGTGACTGGTCCCGTTGTGGCAACTGATTCGCTAAAATGAGCTAGCAGAAGTCACAGGGAGCTACAGAGACCCAAAGGAAGGGACCAGGAGGAAATAAAGGAATAATACGAAGAACTGCATCTGGCCTAGGATGAAGAGGATGAAGGTCCCTTTTAGCCAGAGTTTCTCCACAGCGTCCATTGGTCTTTTTTTTTTTTTTTTTTTTTTTTTTTTTTTAATGTACCAGGAACAAATGGAGCATTGGGAAAGCTCATGTGGGACATTTTGTTTGAGTGTAAGGTGAAGTTCAGTAAATAAAACATTTTAAAGGCGAGGTAAAAACATTGAATATAAGGACCATAAAGAAGAAAACAGTGATCCAGAGGAGAGCCAAAGCAGAGAATGCCAGAGCCAGTACAGGAAGCTTGTGATTGAATTTTTCTGGTCCCTGTCTCTAGGCCCCATCTCAGACCAATTAGGATGTGTTGGCCTGGAGGCAGCGTGGTCACCGAGGAGAGCACAAACCCCGCCCCGGAAGTCAAATCTAGTCCTTTCCCAGCACCCAGGAGGCAGAGGCCAGCCTGGTCTACAAAGCAAGCCTAGGACAGCCAAGACTACACAGAGAGACTCTGTCTCGAAAAAACAAAAACAAAGCAAAACAAATAACTTTGGAGTATCGCAGCATTCAAGGAGTCAAGTTGGTCCTGAAGGACATGAAGCTCATCCAGGCTAGTGACAAAGAGAGGCGTGTGTTGCTGCAAAGGAGGCATCAGTCCAGCCATTTTAGTTCTGAATCCCAAAACAATGTCTAGGGTGGCAAAAAGAGGGATACTTGGGCGGCATTAATGCTCCTTTAGAGGTCACCTGAACTGATGTCGGAGGTCTGAGGCTCTTAGTCACTGCCTCAAGGCTGTCAGAAGGGCAGAGAGAGGAACCACAGTTAGAACACCCCAGAACAGGATCTGGGCAGGGGACCAGGATCAAACTTAGCGGTTGGCGAAGAGCCAGACTACGTCAGAAGGTAAACACTGCACAACCTCGTGGGGAACATTAACAATGTTGTATGAGGAAACATGTTTGCATCAAGATTAACATGAGTTAGCATAAGGTTCAGTGTAAAGTTAGCAGAAGGTCAAATGCAATTGTGCAAATGGCTGAACTGTGTACCAGAGCTCTGTAGAAGGTAGAGGTAACTGTAATTACCTGTTTATTACATCAGACTCCGGCAGAGGGAACACGCACCTGGGAGCTTTGTAAAAGAGGCCAGTTAGCATAACACCTGCCGTGGAGAAAATTAATAGTTTAGTAAACAATGCTGCGGCTAAAGCAGTCGCTCTAGAACTAATCCCTTACTGCCTTATCAATTACTTATCCTTCTTCCTCATTGTCTACTGGGATTATATATCAATTTTAAAGAAATGTATGCATCTCTTAATTCTCCACAACTATTTGTATGTAATTCCTTATTTATAAGAAATTATACAGCCTTGGTAATGATGAGAAGAAACATGTCCTTCACAGAGAGCTTATAGAAATTGTTGTGCCACGAAATAGAATGCAGATTGACGCTTTGTTCCACGCTGATAAGAATTGTCAGGTACATCAGCATACTACTCAGGACCTGTAGAAAATCATTATCCCGAAGATCACCTTTATAAGACTTTTAAACATCTCTTTTTAGTCGGGCGGTGCTGGCACACTTGGGAGGCAGAGGCAGGCGAATCTCTGTGGATTCGAGGCCAGCCTGGTCTACAAAGTGAGTCCAGGACAGCCAGGGCTACACAGAGAAACCCTGACTCAACAACAACAACAAAAACAAAGAAAAACCAAAAAAAAAAAAAAAATCTATCTTTAAACTCACATATTATCTAAAATTACACATCTAATCATCTATAGAGGTTGCTTATTAATTGTTTCTATAGATGGCTCTTCAAAGGGACATCATCCACAGAAAAGATTGCACCCACTTCCGGCTGCACACGCAACAGTCTGAACTCGCCGTTATCGGTCAGCTCTTACTAGATGCTCCTCAGCCACTGAGCATTTTAACTGCCTCTGCACACTGTTTCTCTTTCAGAAACTGCAAGACTTAAGCCACCTCACTAGTACTGTCAAGTCACAGCTATTCCTCTTCCTTCAGACGTCGGTCCGTCACTGAACCCAACCTTTCTTCATAACTCATGTTCCTGCTCGGTCTAATCTCCCGGGTGCGTTAACATCTGCCCGTGCCCACGCAGACGGCCAGGCCTCCTCCTTGCTCCTAAGACTTTGTTTTCAGGACGCTCAAAAATCTTATAATTTAGCCAGGCGTGATGGCACATGCCTTTAATCCCAGCAGACAGATCACTGTGAGTCTGAGGCCAGCCTGGTCTACAAAGTGAGTTCAGACTAGCCAGGGCTATCACACGGAGAAGCCCTGTCTTGAAAAACAAAACAAAACAAACAAAATCTCTTACTACTTCACTAGCTTGCTTTTCTTTCACACCACTGCCATCTGCCGGTGGAATCCATTCATTACTCCTCGAGGGTAAAACCTAATGCCATCTGGCGGACAGATACAGTTGCTTCTTCTCACAGAGGTGAAAAAAACTCGGATGCCATTAGTCATTTATTACACATCGTCTCTTTTCCTAGGACCTCCCATTACAGTCTAACAACGGTCCTGCTTATACTACAAACACTTTTTTAAAATTTACAATTTGTGGAATATTAATCATGTTACTGGGTTTACTTACAATGTACAGGGTCAAACTATTATCATCAAATGCTTAAATGGCAGGGTTTTTTTTTTTTAATAAAAAGGGACATATACATCTACCTAACTCCCCACATACTCTGCCACATTTAGCTATGCACCTGAAAACTAGAGGGGCGTCCCCCAATCTCTGCCATTTCAGGGTCACCAGGAAGGCTGTACCAAATGTTGCCTGACAACCTGACAATTCTTTGCTGTTCTGTGGAGCCAGACTTCACCTGAATCCCTCAAAATCCTGAGTGTCGTTTAGGTCCTAATCCTGATCTTTCCCTCTCAGTGAATAGAACCCTCCTTTTGAAAGAGACCCCATATACTTTGTGTCCTCCATCAGTAGATTTGCGTATTATAAATCCTTACTCCCTAGGCCTTTACTCTGAGCGTTGTTTATCAGTAAGTAGAATTCTTTTTTTTTTTTTTTTTTTTTTTTTAAGGTTTTTCAAGACAAGGATTCTCTGTGTATCCTGGGCTCTCCTGGACTCGCTTTGTAGACCAGGCTGGCCTCGAACTCACAGCGATCCGCCTGCCTCTGCCTCCCGAGTGATGGGATTAAAGACGTGCGCCATTGCGCCGGGCCCAGAACTCATTCTTATTGTAAAGGTCACAAGTGTTTTGCTACTTCGCAAGCGAGTTCCCCTGTGGCCACCCCTGGGACTTTATTGTGATAATTATCACATGGAGACTGTTCCCCAAAGTTTTCCTGTGCTTAAATGTATAAGAAAAATAAACCACGAGGTCAGACCTTGGGAGTTTGTGACCCAGTGCCTGCTAATGCAGTGCTGACTCGGATTTTGTTGAGATCCATTCCCAGCTGACAATGACACTTGCAGGGACCCCAACAGGAAATGGCTTCTGTAGGAAGTGTAGCCTCACAGGAAACTATCTCAGGCCAGAGCACTCAGCTTTGCTCCTGTCACTTCAGACCCTTCCAGAAACCAAGACTTTTATTGTGCTCTAATGTCTGAAATGGGAAGGAGATAGGCAGAACCAGAAGAACTTCATAAATAAAGTAGCACGCCTAAAAGCCTGGCGTGGTGGTGCAGGCCTTTAATCCCAGCACTTGGGAGGCAGAGGCAGGTGGATCACTGTGAGTTTGAGGCCAGCCTGTTCTGCAAAGCTACTCCAGGACAGCCAAGGCTACACAGAGAAATCCTGTCTCGAAAACAAACAAACAAAAGTAGGGCCTGGAATGTCTGAAAGTAGGCAGGCACTGTATAGCTTGGTTTTTTATAGGTCAGAGAGATAGCTCTGCATCTTGCTTGCTACCAAGCCTAACGTTCAATACCCAGGACCCACAAGGTAGAAGGAGAGAACCAACTCCTGAAAATTGTCCTTTGAGCTCCACACTCAGTGTCTGTGACATGTCTCTCTCTCTCTCTCTCTCTCTCATACACACACACACACACACACACTCACACAATTTTTTTATATTAAATGTTACAAATTTTTAAAAGAAAAATAAATTATTATAAACAGAACATTTCTGGGTTCAGATACACATCTTCCTGTTAAATGCAGTCCTTAATTCTGTCTCAGCATCTAGCATCGTGTTTGGCTGGAATAAATCCTTCCCCTTAAAATGAGCATGGATGTGAATCAGAGGAGCATATCACTCTATCCTGTCTGCACTTCAAGTCTCTTATTTGCACAGGGGAAGTGACAACACTTTCTTAAGGACTTGTTTTGAGTCACCCATGGGAGCATAGAAATTCACTGAGGAGCATGAATGCTTCAGCAGTGGCTTAGGCTATCTTAACACTCCCATCAGAGCTGCCACTCTTAAATGTTAATCAGTAAGAATGTTTTCTAATCTCTGCTATTTCCTCGGTGCTCTGGAATGGGGAGGTGGCAGGGGTGAGTCTGTAAAATGCCAGGAAGTGTGGACTCAATTTGAATCTTAAAACTGCCAGAGCCCATTGCTTAGTGTGACAACTTTTCACATGGTCACAACTGCAGAAAGAAGTAGAGAGGAGGCAGCAGAGACCTGTGGGGCAGGAAAGACTCTAGAAAAGATGGAGAAGTCTTTCACCCCTCTAGAATGCTGAATGGGGGGTGTAAGACGGAGCCAGGACGCAGCATCCCCAAGACACCATCCTGGCTCTCCCACTTGTTTGCTTTGTGACCTAGCAAAGGGATGCCACCTCTCTAGCCTGTGGCCCTAACCTTTAAAATGAGGATGGGCAAACCTAGCTCTCAAGGTAAAGGTTTGAGTTGTTTTTTTTCCTTTCTTGTTTTCAATTAGAAAAGTTGCCAAGTTCTGCAGCAATGCAGACTCAGGGCAGAAATAAAAACTGAACAAACCCTGACTCCAAAGCAGGAAGATGGGAGAGATGGTTTGCGAGTTACATAATAAACCCTCTGTTACGACCAGGATAAGGAAACAGCTTTGTGACGGTGCGTTTACTCCCTGGGAGCCTCATACAGTGCAGCCTGAAAAGTGGGCCAGAAACCTCACTCTTTGCTCACCAGATCCTGTTCCTGCTTCCTCTGTACAGGGGAGACTGACTCTCATAAGAAAGTGTGAGAGACAGAACTTGGGGAGGCAGAGGCAGGCGGAGCTCCGTGAGTTCGAAGCCAGCCCGGTCTACAAAGTGAGTCCAGGACAGCCAGGGCTACACAGAAAAACCCTGACTCAAAAAAAAAAAAAAAAAAAAAAATTAAAAGCAAAAATAAATAAATAAAAATAAAGTGTGAGAGATAGATGTCTCACCCAGCCTAAAGCGTAGAAAACCCCGATGGGTCGAGGCCCCTTTGAGGTTGCATAGCAACTGTCCAGAATATCAGGCATTTACACTACAGTTCATAACAGTAGTAAAATGACAGTTATGAAGTAGCAACATAAATAATTTTACAGTTGGGGGTCACGCCGACATGAGGAATGTTACAGCATCAGGAAGGCTGAGAACCACCCGGGCCCAGCGATCCTTCACCTTCTACACTTGTCTTTCCACGGAGGCATTTGTTAGCATTTCTCACGTGAATGAGAAACACAACTTTGCTGTGTGAAGACAGATTGAGGGTCCGAGTGTCACCACAGCAAAGCTGAAACCATCTCAAGACAGCAACAGAAAAGAAATTAAAGGGAAAACATGTGCGATGATAACAATCTCATGTGATAGGATTCACAGGCCAGGACGGACATTAAATCTTACAGTATCATTTTATACTTACTAAAGGTTTTACTCCGCCAAAATGAGGTGCTGTGACAGCTTGTGAATTTAAATGTATGGGTTCAAATTTTTATAGAGAAAATTTGTTTAAAAACATAAAGAAGGGTTGGAGAGATGACGCAGTCAGCAAAATGCTAGACCAGCACACAGAGCTACCGAGCTCAACGCCCAGAAAGCAGAAACCATGTTAAAAAAAAAAAAGTCAAACATGGCAGCCCATGCTTGTAGTTCCAGTACTGAGGAGAGAATGACAGTAAGCTGTCTCTGTGCTTGCTAGCCCACTTCATAAGCTCCAGCAGACTTGACCCTGCTTGCTAGAGGAAAGGGGGGAAGGGGTTGTCATTTTTCTTAGCGGGGTGTCCATTGAAAAGTAGTTCATGCTCCTGTAGAGATCACCCTACATGCTTTTGTAAGCATACAAAATGAAATTCAGTGGATCATACATACAGGAAAAGTCAGAAAGGTTAAAGGGGAGCTTCTTGCTTGGAAATTTTATTTATTTATTTAATTTTGGTGTTTTGAGACAGGGTTTCTCTGTGTAGCCTTAGCTGTTCTGGAATTCCTCTGTAGACCAGGCTGGCTTTGAACTCATGGAGATCCACCTGCCTCTGCCTCCAGAGTGCTGGGATTAAAGGCATTTGCCACCACCACCCATCTGGAAATTTTTATTTATTGATTGATTGATTTTGGTTTTTCGAGACAAGGTTTCTCTGTGTAACAGCTCTAGCTGTCCTGGAACTCTCTCTGTAGACCAGGCCAGCCTCAAGTTCACAGAGATCCTCCTGCCTCTGCCTCCCAGTGCTGGGATTAAAGGTATGCACCACCACTGCCCGGCTTGGAAAAAAATTTTAAAGGAACATGACACCTAAAGACCCCCACCCAAAGTTGACCCCTTGGCTTCCACATGCATGCTTGCACAGCCATATTTCCATGTACACGTGCGCGCGCGCATACACACACACACACACACACACACACACACACACACACCATAAGGGAACAGTGACAACCACATGGGATGTCAAAGAGTTTGAGCAGAAAAAAAATGAAAACATGATGAATTTTTTTGTTTTTTATTTATTCTTTAAATTTTTCACTCCCATTACCCTCTCTTACATCCTGCCTCTTCTGAAGCTTTCACACAAGATGCTTCCCTTTAACCTTTCTGACTTTTCCTGTGTGTGGGACCCACTGAATTTCGTTGTGTCTGCTTATAAAAGCACGTAGGATGATACCTGTAGGAGCATGGACCGCTTTCCAGTGGGTGCCCCACTTCGACAACTACATGGGCTAACTCCCCAGGAACAGGTAGGCTTTCGTGCACTTCCCCCATCTGTGAGGAAATGTTGACATGCCCAGTCATGTGCAGATCTTGTGTGGGACACACAGCTGCAGAGAGTCCTTACACAGCAGCCGTTTCATCTTCAGGAGCCATCCTTTTCCCTGGCTCTTGTATTCTTCCATCCTTCTTTTTCTGTGTTCCTGGTGCCTGGGAGGGGGCTGTATAGATCTCCTGTTTAGGGCTAATCAATCCAGTATCATTTATTCTTGGTACTTTGACCCTCTGCATTAACCTTCACCTGAAACTCTAAGAAGCTCCCCTAACTATGGCAAGGAGAAACTCTAATCTATTGTTGTAAACATAAGTATCAGAAGGCTGTTTAACGTGTCCATTTAGGAAGAACTGGTAATAAGTTCTCCCGTAGGGCACATGACCTCCCTAGCCTTAACCAGACTGACAGTAGCAGGCGTGAGTGTCCTCTGATAGAACCAGCTTCACATTGGATCAGAACACAGTTACCCTCATAGCCATCATAGAGAACTCCAGCACTGTGAGGGCTATCCAGCAGGAACACAGTCTCCAACTGTGTTATAACTTAATTTTCATGTGTACTGTGTATAGAATGTGTGATTGATTCTTCAGCAGTAGGGTCCTACTATCAAGTCTTTAAGGGAAACCAGAAGAAATGAAAAGAGTATAGGTTGTTTTGGAAGCCTCTGGGGCTCCCCTGACCAACAGCTTGTGGGGAATGCTCTTAGGAGATCCCACACTTGGCACTGGGATTTTCATTCAATAACCTATGGCTACTTGGAAGTGCATTGCTATGAGAGGTTGTTTATTTATTTGTTTATTTATTTCATTTGGTTTTTTGAGACAGAGTTTCTCTGTGTAGCCTTGGCTGTCCTGGACTCGCTTTGTAGACCAGGCTGGCCTCAAACTCACAGCCAACCACCTGCCTCTGCCTCCCGAGTGCTGGGATTAAAGGCGTGTGCCACCACGCCCAGGTGGTATGAGAGTTTATAAAGGATCACTTTGACTGTCCAGTTTTATTTTCAATAGATTTAAAAGAGGCACATTCAAAAGCTAGAGAGATGGTTCAGCAGTTAAGAACACTGGCTGCTCCCGCAGAGGACCTGGATTTGGTTCTCAGTGCCCACACAGCTCCTCACAATGGTTTACAACTCTAGTTCCACTGGACCCAGTGCTCTCCTCTGGCCTCTACGGGCACTGCAGGCATGTGATGCAAATACTCATGCACAGAAAATAAATAGATAAAATCTCAAAACTTGTTTGAAGGCAGATACAAGAAAATGTTGCTTTTAACAAAACCTCAATCGCTTTTTTTTTTTTTTTAAACCAATAAAGACTCAGGAGCCAGATGCTGGGGTAAAAAAAATCTGTGAGCTCAGAGAGGCACAGTAAGCACCCGGCTGACCTTTCTCCTCAGCTGAAGTCTCCAAAAGGAAAAGGGGTAAAAAAGTTTTTAATCTCTCCCTCTCCACACCATCCCAAAAAGCCACTCAAACTGGGCATGGTGGTGCACACCTTTAATCTCACCACTCCAGGGACAGAGGCAGGCAGATCGCTGTGAGATTGAGGACAGCCTGGGCCACAGAGCCAGTCCAGGACAGCCTAGGCTATACAGGGAAACCCTGTCTCAGAAAAAAAAAGCCACCCAAACTGAATGTCCCTACCTTCTACTTCCTGTGTGTCTCTCTATCTGTCCTCCTGACTTCCTCTTACTCTCTATGGTTTCTTTCTATGTTCGCTCCCTGTCAACTGGTTGCTAACTCCACATCTTGATCTATGGTTGATTTTCTTTCATTCAAGCACAAAGCTCTTGGACTAAAGATGCGTGCTAGGCTTGAGCCACACCACAGCTAAAAACAGGTTTTTTTTTCCCATAAACAACACAATCTCAGGGTTCACAGCGTGATCAAATATCCTACAACGAGAAAACTAGTCAAGTGGCTACTACAATGCCAGGTTATGAGCCACAGTGGCTCAGACCAGAAGTGATAAGTGGTCAGGCCCCAACAGAGCTTATTAACTCACTGTGGAATGTGAGGTTCAAGAAAGAAGAAAGGTGAGAAAAATATCAAAAATTTCCCTGAACCATTAGGAGGATGAAAGAGCCAGACACTCATTTAAGAAAAGTCTCCAGAAGTGCTATTTTTCTGAGCAGTGTAATGGTTTAATTATAGATCTAACACATTTCCTTTGGGACACATCTAAGTAAAAGATCAAGATTTGTAAGTCTGAAATTCTCAGAAAAAAAAAATCTAGAATGAAGATAGACATTTAGATTTCATCAGTTCGTTGATTGTATTTGAGGCTGCGAGATGATTTGAGAGCACCTGAGGTATGAAACTGCACACAGAAGAGAGATCCTGGCCAGTAACTGCACTCTGAACACTTTTGCATCGAAAGGAGAGAGATCAGAAGAAATTCCCAAGAGAGATAAAAGGAGCAGTGAATTTAAGGGGAAAAAAGGTAGAAAAAAAAATGTGCTCTTTGGGGGCCCAGTGAAAAAGCTGTCTTAGAAAATCTAATTCATTTAACACCAGCTCTTGGAAGGCAGAGGCAGGCGAATCTCTGTGAGTTTGAGGCTAGCCTGGTCTACAAAGTGAGTCCAGGACGGCCAGGACTACAGGAAAAACCCTGTCTCGAAAAACCAAAGAAAGAAAGAAAATCTAATTCAACGCTACCAAGTGTTGCCAATGCATTAAGTAAAATTTTTAAATAATAACTTTTTTTAAAAAACTGAATTCTGGGGGAATTCATGTGGCGTTCAAAGTGAGTGCAGG
The DNA here is from genome assembly GCF_903995435.1 of Acomys russatus. Taxonomy (NCBI): domain Eukaryota; kingdom Metazoa; phylum Chordata; class Mammalia; order Rodentia; family Muridae; genus Acomys; species Acomys russatus. Next base: position 2,980,310 of record NC_067160.1, on the reverse strand, counting down.
TGTGAGTGGACGCAACAGAAAGGGCCATGGCTGCCAAGGTGTTTTGAGTCCATCGGAAAGTTCCACCTGGCTTTAGCAGTTGCAGGAGGAGGCGTGGTGAGCTCTGCCTTGTATAATGTGGATGCTGGGCACAAGAGCTGTCATCTTCGGCGGATTCCGTGGAGTGCAGGACATCGTGATAGGGGAAGGGACTCACTTTCTCATCCCGTGGGTACAGAAACCAATGATCTTCGACTGCGCTTCTAGACCACGGAACGTACCAGTCCATCGCTGGCAGCAAAGATCTGCAGAACGTCAGCATCACACTGAGCATCCTCTTCCAGACAGTTTCCTCGTGTCCACACCAGCATCGGCGAGGACTGTGATGAGCGCCTATGATGAGCAGGTGCTGCCTTCTATCACCACAGAGATCCTCAGGTCGGTGGTGGCTCGAGAATTGATTACCCAGAGGGAGCTGGTCTCCAGGCAGGTGAGCGATGACCTCAAGGAGAGAGCGGAGATATTTGGGCCCATCCTGGATGACACGTCCCTGACACGCCTGACCTTCGGGGAAGCCGAACAGTTGGCTCAGCGGTTAGCAGAGAGGGCCAGATGTGTGGTGAAAAAGGCTGAGCAGCAGAGGAAGGTGGCTACGAGACAGCTGAGCTCTTCGCCAACTCGCTGGCCACAGCTCGTGACGGCCTGATTGAGCCACGAGAGCTGGAAGCGGCTGAGGACATTGCATGCCGGCTCTCCTGCGCTCCATCACCTACCTGCCGCCTTCCCCAGTGAGGTCTCCAGGCTTCATCTTCTCAGGCCAACCAGGCCACGCCCTCAGGTCCTTGTGAATGGCGCCTACTTTTTGCCCCACCCACCCCAGAAATCACTGTGAAATTTCATGATTGGCTTCAAGTGAAGGAAATAAAAGTAAAATCACTTCAAATCTTTTTTTTTTTTTAAACTGAATTCTGATTTAAAAAGATTTTATAAAGGAACAGGTTTGTAGGGTGGTGGGGATGAAAGCTGACTGAAGTAGGTTCAAAAGGAATAGAAAAAATAACTCAGGACAGTGAATTTGAGCAGCTATGGAGAAATGTGACTAAGTTAATGCAGGTGTGCACACGGCTCAGATGCAAGCATAAGAGTTTGAGTTTGATTCCCCCAAAACTCACATTAAAAAGTTGATGAAAACACCTGACGGCTTCTGGATAAGGGAGTTTTTTGTTTGTTTGTTTGTTTTTTCTGGACTCACTTGTAGACCAGGCTGACCTCAAACTCACACAGATCTGCCTGCCTCTGCCTCCCCAGTGCTGGGATTAAAGGCCAGCGCCACCACACCCAGCTGGAGTCTATTTTCTTTAATCATGTGGCCCTTGGGTCCCTGGATGGCCCCACACCCATGGGCAGCACAAACTGGACTCTGTGGATTGGTTTTGGTTTTTGTTTTTTAAAAAGAACATGAAGTTGTTTGGCTGGGGATATAGAGGTAGATATGGTAGGAGTTATGGAGAGGAGTTACTGGAGAATGTGATCAAACCATATGAAATTATTAAATAATTAAAATATTACATTAAAAATAATAGTGATGAGTATCGTGGCATAGCTGAAGATACCAGAGCTAGAGAGACAGACAGAGTGGTGGGTGCCTGGGGTTCCTTGGCCGCAAGCTCCAGGATAGTCCTGCCTCAAAATTAAATAAAATAAAATAACTGAAGTGAATGGGGTCAGAAAGATGACTCACTGGATAAAGATGCTTGATGCAAAGACTAACAACCTAAGTTCAACCCCTGAGACCCACAGTGTAGAAGGGAAAATACAGATCACGCCGTGCATGTGCACCCACCCACCCATACACACATACATACATACACACACACACACACACACACACACACACACACACACACACACACACGGGTACAGCACCTGAGTATACTTAAGGTTTTCCTCCGGTCTCCCTGGGCACACACAACATTTTATACTTTTTATCCCAACTTCAGCCATTGCCTTTCTGTGTGCGTGTGTGTGTGTGCATGTGTGTGTGTGTGTGCGCGCGCGCGCGCGCACGCGCGTCTTGTGATCAAAATAATCCAACATGTGGGCAGTATTTGCATAATTGTTTATATTCGCACGGACACTGGGAGACTCCTGGTTCCCAGACCTTCTGTTCCATCAGAGTGAGAGAACATGACAAGCTTGTGACTGCTTCAAAGAACAGACCACATTCCATCTGACGAAGCCTGCGGCCTCCAAGCCGTTCCCTGTGGACAGCATACTGTGAGTCAGCTTATTACGGAAGTGGTGTATGATACCAGCGCCTCACTAGCACACTGCGCTATGTTCAGTGCTGCAAAGACTTCCTTATGCAGCTTGAAGAACTGAGCACTACCGTGAGGTCTAAAACAAGAAGCACCCACAGCCCACTCCGCCCTCAGCCCAGACACCATCCCCACAGTCACTTTCAAATCCACCATTTGTTTCTCTTCTCGTTTCTTGTCATATTTCTAGGTCACATGCTCACAGGCTTTTTAAGCAGTTTCTCAGGATTTCAATTTTGACTTCAGGAAAACAAAGATTTGGCTGTATTGATCTATAGGTCACACCATAATCACTGTATTCTTCGCTATTCTCTCAATAAAGTCATAGCAAGATCTTTGTTAATATTTAATGTTGTATTACTAGCTTTAAAAATGTGATTTTCAGCTAAGTCATTTGGTATATTCTTTTTTGAATTATTTTTTTTTTCTTGGTTAACTTTTGCTTAGCTTTGTATGTACCTGCAGTTAGCTCATTAGCTGTCTCCAGATATAAGTAAAAATTCCATCTTCTTGCAGGAATCCCTTTGTCCAGTGTTACCCTGTCAGCTACATCCCCACTAGGGTCCAGACATTACCTCAGGACGGGGCCATCCTCGACCTGACGTGACCCCCAGGATAACTTTTCTTCCTCCTCTCTGAATCCTTTTTCTTGTATCTAAGATCTTCCTCTTCCTTACTTTATTCCTTGATTTTTCTACTTTTTCTGCAGTGTCCTGAGACAGGATGCTGGAAAGGTACATTTTTATGACCTAGTTAGTACCTTTGAGACTTTTCTTTCTTTCTTTCTTTCTTTCTTTCTTTCTTTCTTTCTTTCTTTTTTTAAAGACCAGGCTAGCCTCAAACTCAGAGCTCTGCCTGCCTCTGCCTCCAGAGCTCTGGGGTTAAAGGTGTGCACCCACCACGCCCAGCCAAAACATTATTTTTTTAGTATATTTTTATTAATTTTTGAAGAAGACCAACTCTCTTTCCCTGAGAAGCTATCAGTTGCCACTAGCTTCTCAGCCTGGGGCACAGTTCACATCCCCCATTACGTTCCATACTAGAATTTTGACTGGCTTGACCTGTGCGGGTCTTTTGTAAGCAACCATAGCTTCTATGAGCTCTTGGGTACAGCAATCCTGACCAGACAGAAGGCATTGTTTCTCTCAGTCATTATTTAAACCGTGCGTGCTTCATAGTTTACTAAGTAGAGAGCATTTTCTATTGCATTGCTCGTTTCCAGTGCTAGAGGTAACAAATACAATGTCACCCACACAGTCATCTTGTCTGTGAGAGGGGGGAATAACGTTGAAGCCAGAGGACTTAGTTCTCTTAGCCTCTGAGCCATCTCTCCAGCCCCCTAAAAGTTTTTTTTTTTTTTTTTTTTTTTTTTTTGACAAAGAGTGAAATAAAAAGGAGTAAGGAGCCTCTTGTCTTCCACAGGACATTATGGCCCAGTGGTTCTCAACCTTCCTAATGCTTCAAGCTTTTAACACAGTTCCTCATGTTGTGGTGACCCCCCCCCCCTCCCGCCAAACACAAAATTATTTCCATTGCTACTTCATAACTATATTTCTTCTGTTGTTATAAATCGTCATGTAGAGCCGGGCATGGTGGCGCACACCTGTAATCCCAGCACTCGGGAGGCAGAGGCAGACAGATCTCTGTGAGACCAGGCCTCCTGCTGATGGCTCTGGGTGGCCTAGCCAGAGCTCATCCTTGCAGTGCAGATAAGGGAGAGCTGGGCACGATGACCACCTTAGCTAACATCCAAGACCAGATGAAGGGCTCTAGATAGGCCCACCCCAAAATCTATATTATCTGCAAACAGATGGGACGCGTGAAAGGGCCAGTCCTGGTGACTCAAAGCTGCAGGGTCTCTGTGACTCAGGCCTATAACAGGATAAGGGGGAGGAGTCCTGATGAGGATCCAATGATGGTGTCACAGAAGCCAGAGGCCTCAAACCAGACCAATGACTCATTGCAGTGAACATTTGCAAGTGAAGATGTGTGGACAGAGGGATACACTGTGGGACACACTGTCACACACCACAGCTTCCATCATAAGATATTTTCTATGCTTTGTTTTGTTGTTGGTGGTGGTGGTGGTGGTAGTGTGTGTGTCTGTGTGTGTGTGTGTGTGTATTATTTGAGGCGGAGGGAGGTTGCAAGGATGAAGGGCAGATATGAAGGGACAAGGAGATGTGTGGTTCTGGGGTGCGTGATGTGAAACTCCCAAAGAACCAATTTTTAAAAAATTGAAAAGTAACAACTCTGAACAACCGTGTTAGTCTGAGTTTGCTGCTGGGTATAGTTCGGGAAATCCGATCTGTCACGAAGGGAGATGACCCTATGGAATGTGGTTTTTCATTCAAAGATAACTCAGACACAGAGGGCTTGGTATATATGCCTATGTGCTGAGTGTCAGCACTCCAGGAGCTAAGGCAGCAATATAAAAGCCCTCCTGAACACAAATGAGGTCCCTGCCTTACTTAACCATTTTCCCCTGGGGTGGGGCCTTCAAAGAAATTATTCGCCCTAAATCAGCCTGAAGAAACCTTAAAAGAATGACGTCCCATTTCCTCTAAGGGGGGGTTGGATAGGTTTCTGTTTACTCTCGTGGTCTACAGACACATATTTTCATTGGGAGTTAGTTATAAGTATTATTGGTCTTTTACAGAGAGGAAACTAGGTTTGACTCAGGGACATATCTGTGTTTCTTCATCTTTCTTTTGTAGGTAAGGTGGTAGGAGCTGAAAAGAAAGAAAGGGGGATATAGAAATTTAGAGGGAGAATAGAACAAAAGGTAGATTATTGGATCTACTCCAATTTGTTACTCACAAATAAGGTTATTTTTGCCAGGTGTGGTGGTGCATGCCTTTAATCCCAGCATTCAGGAGGCAGAGCCAGTCTGATTACTGTGAGTTTGAGGCCAGCCTGGTCTACAAAGGGAGTCCAGGACAGCCAAGGCTACACAGAGAAACCCTGTCTCGAAAAAAAAAAAAGTTATTTTTTAATTCAATGGTATTGAATTTTGTATGTTGATGCAAATCATGCTCATGTCAAAAAAAACTGGTCTAATTTTATCACAAGAATATGTATTCTAGTTCTAATATATATGATTCTATAGATATTTGAGGTAAAATAGTTAAAGAAGGTCTTCAAATGCCTCAGAGACCTACAGAATATCAGTTTTAAAGATGTTTTTATTATTCTAAAGATTCTTTGACAACAAGACAAGTTAACTCCTGGCAACGCCCAGCCTACCTCAAAGAGGATGGTGAGCATCATGAACCTCCTTATGGAGATGGCTTCAAATGTGGCAAACAAGCCACTGGGCAAAATGTCCTCATTTCTGCCACAGACAGAATTCTGCCTAAAAATGGGCAAGATTGGATGCAGGCAGAGTCGACAGCCAAACTCTGCCAAGACAAGGTAAGCAAATCCCAGCACTCAAGAGGCAGAGGCAGGCAGATCTCTGTGAGTTCAAGGCCAGCCTGGTCTGGAAAGAGAATCCAGGACAGCCAAGGCTACACAGAGAAACCTGGTCTCAAAAAAAAAAAAAAAATTGCCAGGCCCAGGCATGTAATCCCAGGACTCTGGAAGGCAGAGGCAGGTAGATCTCTGTGAGTTCAAGGCCAGCCTGGTCTACAAAATGAGTCCAGCTGTTATGTCAGCACACTGGAGACCAAGTCCAGAAGATCTCAAGTTTAAATATTAGCTACATGGCCAGATCTCATTTTTAAAAAGAAAAAAGAAAAGAAAAATGTATTGGGTTAAGAAACACCTAGCAGAGCCAGGAGGTGGTGGCACACGCGTTTAATCCCAGCAGTTGGGAGGCAGAGGCAGGAAGATCTCTGTGAGTTCAAGGCCAGCGTGGTCTACAGAGAGAGTTCCAGGACATCTAGAGCTGTTACACAGAGAAACCCTGTCTGGGGGTGGTGCAGGGGGACAAGAAACACCTAGCAGGAGAGGAGATAACTCAGTGAGTAAAATATGAGCAAGAACAGCACCCAACACCACTCTCTGGCCTCCACACATAACACACACACACACACACACACACACACACACACACACAATTACATATAAAAAATACGGATATGCACGTCAGCCAGGGCTGCATAATGAGACCTTGTCTCAGAAAGAAAATAAAATTTAACAAAAGAGAAAAGAAGCACCTTGGGCATTAATGAGGCTCTCTGTTGAATGTATCTGTACAGAAGTTCTCAGAGAAATTAAACTGAGGATGTAGAGTCATTCCAAGTATTGATGACAATATCCTATGAGTTGGGGTCCTAAACCGAATAAAAATGGAGAAAGGAGGCAAGCCAGCTGAGCAGCACCAGCATCATCTCCCTCTCTCCCTCCTAACTGACTGCAGGTACAAAGTGATGGCATCTGACTTCTGACGGTATACGCCTTCCCACTATGATGGACCCTGTCCCCTCAAACTGTGAGCCAAGACACACCCTTCCTTAAGTGGTTTTGTCAGGTGTTTGTAACAGTGACAATAAAGGTAATTGATTGTAGATGGTGAGCATTACCCTTGTTATATATTTATAATCATAATTCTGAAAATGTTAAATAAATATTTTTAAAATTTTTAGAATTATGATTATAAATATATAACAAGGGTAATTTTATAACATATATACAGTATCCACAAATGCATATTCCCCATAAAGAAAGAAAAATAAGCAAACTGATTATGGTGAATTTGGGAAATATATGGATGTTTTTATGTTATCTTTTCTATTTTTCTTTAAACAAATGAAAAAAGAGGAGATAGGGATCTGTGGTCACCCAGAACATGTATCAGAGCCCATGGCCATTATTTAATTAAAGTATGTTTTTTTAATTAAAGCAATATTTTATGGAGAGAAAGCACTTGCACTGCAGCCACCCAGGCCCCTTTTCTCCTCTGTGAAAGAGCTACTCACCCTTGCTGTAAACATGAATCTGTTTTAGGGCAAGAATCATTCCAGTGTCAGCTACTGTTGCTGATGCTGGAGATGGAAGAGGCCTTTTCCAAACTGTAGACCAGCTGTTTGTGCCTGTGAGCCAAGAAAGGGCTGTAGAGCTGCTTGCATTTGGTAAGCTTGCTTTAACACCAACATCCTCCCAGCAGTGAGGTTGTGTGAGCAGAGATGGGCAGTGTCCACACCCACACCTGCTTTAACACCAATCACCAAAAATAATTTGACACATCACGTCAGCTGGCGGCAGCAGCATACCAACTGTAGCAGGCGGGCCTCTCAAATCCTAAGAGGTTTGCAGTGATCTAACTGAGGATGGAAGAGAAAACTATGAGATAGTCTTTCATCATAGTATCAAGTGTGCTAGAAAGAAAGAAAGAAAGAAAGAAAGAAAGAAAGAAAGAAAGAAAGGGATGAGGTAGGTGAAGGAAAGAAGAAGAGAAGATAGGAGGAAAGAGAAGAAAAAGAAAGTAAAAAAATGAAATGAACACTCCTCTCCTGAACACACACACACACACACAACCACATACACACATACACACACATATGTAGAGAGACATTTTACACATATATATGTTTATGTCACTGAAAGAGCTGGAGACAGCACAGGACACACCAAGACCAAGTTTTCGCACAAAAGAGATTTGTTTTCCCCAGAGGGACAAAGGGCAGGAAATAAGGGACAAAGGCAGGAGACAGAGGACAGGGGAGACCAGGAAAGGAACAAGGAAGAAGAGGAAGAGATTGTGGGGGTCAGGAGCCAGGAGGAGGGGGCTGAGTGGCGATGGAGCCCATGCAGAATCCCAGGAATCAGACTGCGGAGACCAGACTCAAGGTGCAGACCTAACTTTATTGTGTGGTGTACACGCCCTTAACACATTGAAGGGAGGCCGGGCATGGTGGTGCATGCCTTTAACCCCAGCACTCGGGAGGCAGAGGCAGGTGGATCACTATGAGTCCAGAACAGCCAGGTCTGTTACACAGAGAAACCTTGTCTCAAAAACAAACAAACAAACAAAAAAGATTGAAGGGTCAATCAGACCATCCTGTGCTAGCCTCCAGCACCAATAGCAAACAATCAGCTTGGTACAGCTGAGGAAATGGGGGGGGGGGGGGGTCACCTCAGGAGACTTCCGTAAAGAAAGAGGAAGCAGTCACTGCCCTGGCCTCAGATCCATTTTGAGTCTTCACTAGTGAGCTAGGAGCCCCTAGTAGATCAGCATTGTGCGCCGTAGATCAGGATCTTCCGAGGAGCCTTAGAAGCCGCTGACTCTTCACTCATCATCCTCTGTGGGCCCCCAAAAGGCTTATCTCCACACTCCCCACACACAGGCTCCCCCTCTGTTTTTTGTTCGTTGGTTTGGCTTGGTTTTGGTTTTTCGAGACAGGGTTTCTCGGTATAAATAGCCCTGGCTATCCTGGACTTACTTTGTCGACCAGGCTGGCCTCGAACAAAGATCCACCTGCCTCTGCCTCCTGAGCGCTGGGACTAAAGGCGTGCACCACCACTCCCAGCTTTCCCCCTCTGTTTTAATTATAAGGTTAAAAAACCTCCAGAAGGAGAGCTTTAGTGCGTTGATTTTGGAGATGTATATAATCTTTACATCATATCAAGAAAAATACAATGAGTAAAGCTGTAATTGCCGTGGCGTAAACAAATAAACTACTGAGCAAAAATAAAGTAGTGAGTTTGGAAGCTACATCCTGGAAGAAATGTCCCAAATCAAGTAGGGTAACTACATCCACTCTGGCGGTATTTATAGCCACGATCTCCTCATGGTCTTACGAAGGAGAGAGAGGAAGGCTGCGTTCCAGGCTCCTTCTATACACTGGCAGTGGAGCTGTAGCGCTGTAACCGCGGACTCACGGTCGCCGTCCTCTCCTTCACTCAGGCATGGATTCTGCAGAGCCTTCCGGATCGGTTCCATCGTTTCTCTCAGAGCAGGTGTACTACTTTGTGGCTCGACCAGGAACCCAAACCGGCTTTCTGTTCCTTCTGGAAAAACACACGCAAACCTCGTCCCAAGGTTAAGAGGGGAGCAGGATCCGTCCACTTATTTTCCATAGGATCCCGCCAGCAGACGGTAATGGGGTGATCTTGGAAACATACCCCAATATTTATAAGCAGGGGGCAGACAGTTCTTATGAAAATTTTAAAAAGTAGTGGTAAACAAAGCCTCAGACATCAGTTCCCTGAGGCCCCATTTTAATTTTTTGTTTTGTTTTATTTTTCGAGACAGGGTTTCTCTATGTTAGCCTTGGCTGTCCTGGACTTGCTTTGTAGACCAGGCTGGCCTCGAACTCACAGGGATCTGCCTGCCTCTGCCTCCCTAGTGCTGGGATTAAAAGCATGCGCCACTACACCCGGCAACCTGATTTTCTTTTTTAAAATAAATCTGTCTTTATTCTTTTGAAACTGGGCGTCTTGTAGCCCAGGCTGGCTTTTAATTCATGATCTTTCTGCCTCTACGTCCAAAGTGTTTGGTTAGCAGGTGAGCTTCCCTCTAGCGAACTACAAGGTCCAACGGTTTATTATATACAAAAGTCAGAAAAGCCTTGGGCACAGCCGGGTTCCTTAGTCGGAGGGTGGGAGGGGGAGGGGACGCCCACCAAACACACACACAGCGCTGGTGCTGAGACCGCGGCAGCTTGGGCCTAGAACCAGAAACTCCTGACTCACTTAGAAAGGAGGGAGGGCAACGAGCAGGACTCAGACCTGACTCTGTCTTCCGACGTGGCTGAGTGTCGTTTCTTAGTCGCCATTTCCTCATCCCCCTCAGAAGTTCCAGGAAACAGCCTGGTAACGTTACTCTGAAGCGTCACCAAGTCTCTTATAGCTCCAGCATCTTGGGTTTCCCAGACTAAACAAAGCTCATGCAGCCTTTTCTTCCTCATTCTTCTCACAATGTATTTTCGAGGCTGGAGAACAATTCTGAGACGGGATGTAGACTGCCGCCACATTAGGGAAGTGAGGGCCCAGGTCCAAACAGGCAGAGCCCGGCTCTCACAGCCGCCTCACCAGGGACACCTCACAGAAGGGCTCTGTCAGCCCTTCCCTGCTGTGGGGCCATCCACCTGGCCTCGATTTCCACTTTGACTTGGAAAAGCCCGGCATGGCTCCTGGTTCCCGATGGCGGTAGATGCCTTTAATTGTCTTTTTAAGAGAGGCATGGGCTCTTTCCACTATGGCTTGTCCTTGGGGTTTGTACAGAATCCTGAAGGTAAGTGTTACATTCCATTCAGAGCAAAAGGCTGTAAAAGCAGAGCTAGTGGGGCTGGAGAGATAGCTCAGTGGTTAAGAGCACGGCCTGCTCTTCCAAAGGACCTTGGTTCAATTCCCCGCACCCACATGGGAGCTCACAAGTATCTGTAACTCCAAGACCTGACACCTCTACACGAACACATGCACATAAATTAAAAGTAAATAAAATATTTAAAAAAAAAAAAAAAAAAAAAAGCAGAGCTAGTATACGCTAGGACGTCGTCACTCTCAATTGAATACGGCACACCCATAACCAACATGGCAGTCTTAATGGTCGCAACAACCATCTTGGCGTTTTCTTTAGGCTGGACCACGGCAAAGAGGAATGAGGAAAAGGTGTCATAATGACGTGTACATATTTAAGACGACCAAACTCTGGAACATGGGTCACGTCCATTTGCCACAAGCTGTTGGGACGAAGACCTCTAGGATTGGCCCCAGCTGGTTGTAAGGGACCTAAAGGCAGCAAGCGGCTGCAGGTAGTACAGGCACACATTAACTGCTTACAGCTGGGAAAGGCAGCATGGATCGGATCTTATTTTGGGGAAATGGTTATCTGTTTTACCCTGGAAATTTAGCAAAAAGAGCTGAGCAACACAGTGAGATGAGAGTGTCCAGGCAAGTAAGTCCTGGAAAATTAGAAGAATAATTGTATCTGGCTTTTTTACCCAAAACATACAGTTCTTGAGTTTGTGCCTTTTCAGTTGCAATGTGAAGATTGCCCTCAAACCAGCAGCGATATCCTGGAGCTCGAGCTGTAGGGTTTGTTGCTTCAGGTGACCAATCAAAAACTCATCTATAGAATGGATCACACAACAGCCACTGGCCACCTTCTTAATAGCCTCCCACACGTACATCTGACAAACAGTGGAGGCTAATTTTCATCCCCTGTGGCAATACCTTCCGCCGATATCTGCGCACAGGCATTTTATTACTAATTATAAGCTCAGAGAGGGCAAATCTTTGTTTGTCCTCTGGATGTAGAGGAATAAAGAAAAAATAATCTTTATTATCTATAGTGGCAACACAGTATCCATGAGGGCCTGCCAATAATGCAGGGAGGCTGGGCCGGGGAGCCTCCGTAGCCTACACAGTAGCATTGATATGAGGTTATGTTAGAACCTTACTTCTATTTTATAACAAAGACAGGAGCATTCCAAGGGCTGGTAGAAAGCTCTGTATGATCACAGCCAAGTTGTTCTTGAACAAACTTGAGCAATTCCTGGTGCTTCTCTTCCCCTATCGGCCACTGAGCCACCCACAAAGGCTTATCAGAATTCCACATCAATTTAGGGGGGGATTGGAATCCTGTTGGAGCAATGGCCCTTAGGATGGGGGAGGGCAGAGGTGGGGGAGGATGCCTCAAATGTAATTTATCATGTACAATGCAATGGTCATTAAAGGCTTTATTGTCTGTGGTAATATCCGTATCTTCCAAGACATCTCTTCCCCACAGGTTATTGGGAAGGGGCGTAATTGCCCCTTGATCACCATGATGATTACACCATGTGATCAGCCGAGCAGTTTGCCAAGGCTGTGTCAGGCTGCCAACGCCCTTTATAGGCAGCCCAGGGCAAAGTTTCCAAGAAGCGGCAACCTCATCCCTTCTTAAACACATGCGTTCTTTCTTCCCCAGTTTCAGTAACACCACAAAACGTGTTATCCTCTGATCTCAACTGAAGGCCGGCCCTGATGCATTTGAATTGTCTGTAATATTTTCACGTGTTTTCCCCTTAATTGTGGGGCTGGGGGTTGCCCCACTGAAAGCTTAAAGGCTGCCCATCTTTGGTAAGTTTGGAGTGGCAGTTTTTTGGCCCAATGGAATCCTTTCTTACACTGTGGGCAGATTTTTGGTGGACGCTTTTCAGTTTTGTCTTGTGTGTTTTATTAGGACAGGCATGCAAAAGTGGCCCTGGCCCCCCGCATCTCCAGCACTCTGCCTTGCTTTTACCACCAGTGTCCTGTGTTTTTAAACGCAGAGCTAAAGCAGCTGCTAAGCTCTCTGTCTGATTGAGGGCAGTACCTAAGTCTCCAGTGGCTGTTACCCAGTTCTCCCATTCCCCACCCCGCACTGAAGCAATTGTTCTATGTGCCGCTGTGGGAGCACCCTCCCATACAAGTACTTTTGTTAAGGCTTCTGTGGCCGGGCAAATGCTGCACTGGCTGATTGACCACTTCTTGCACTATATAGATGACGTCAGCAAAGTGTTCATTTGGTTTCTGTTTTAACCCACTGGGCGGTACTGTAGCAACCTCCGTAGTTTTCTGTATGGCCCACATGGCACACAATCGCACCTGATTAAAATAGTTAGGAGACACTAACATTCGAGTAGCGGGAGAATATGCTTACCTTCTCCCTGGAGGGCCTCGGGGAGGATTTGAACATTTTGAGTTAAGTTTCCTTGTCAGAGGACTTCTCCCTCATCACTGAAGGAACCGCCCTCCAGATAAGATTGCTGGCATAGGCCTGGCACACCTGTAACTCCAGCACTTGGGAGGCAGAGGTAGGTGGATCCCTGTGAGCTTGAGGCCAGCCTGGTCTACAAAATTGAGTCCAGGACAGCTAAGGCTACACAGAGAAACCGTGTCTCAAAAAGCAGGAAAAAAAAGATTGCTCATAAAATATTTTGCCATTCCTGGGGTGTATTTAAAGTGGTGGACATAGCCGGGTGTGGTGGCGCACGCCTTTAATCTCATCACTCAGGAGGCAGAGGCAGGCGAATTGCTGAGTTCGAGTCCAGCCTGGTCTACAAAGCAAGTCTAGAACAGCCAAGGCTACACAGAGAAACCCTGTATCGAAAAACCAAAAAAAGATAAATAAATAAAGTGGTGGACATATACTCAAACATTTGACTAACAAATGGTAAATGTAACACATTTTCACTAACTGCTTTTCTAAATTTTTGCAGGGTTTCCATGGAATGGGATTCCCAAACTTTGAGGAGGGCTGTCCTCACCCTGAGGCTGGAGAATTACAGGGGAAGCTTGGGTAGTGGGAAAGTCAACCTTTTTAGGGTTTAACACAGCCTCTTAGAGGGACAACATAGGTGTTGCAGAAGACCTGGGGGGTGGGAGGGTGCGGGGAGGGGTGGAGGGAGGGGTAGGAGGGGGGGCCGGGGAGGCCTCTCCCTCAACCACACTGGGCCAAAGTCCCTCCCTACAGGGGAACAGGAAGCCGCTGCAGTTGCCTTGGAGGCTGTGCCACATGAACAGGGTATAGTGGAATTACTTTTGGTTGGTTTGGCCGGGTCGTTATCTACGGAGCCAGCATGGCCAAAGTATGCCTGCTCACAGCAGAGTCCTCAGCTGCTGCTGTCTCTCCTGGGCTCTGCCACCAAGGTAAAGAGGGCCGAGTGAGAGCGGATCCCTGAAGGCAACTAAGAATATAATAAAACATATGTAGAGAGACATTTTATACATATATATGTTCATGTCACTGAAAGAACTGGAGACAGCACAGGACACAAAGACCAAGTTTTCTGCACAAAGGAGATTTGTTTGCCCCAGAGGGACAAAGGGCAGGAGACAGAGGACAGGGGAGAAGGGGAAAGGAACAAGGAAGAGGGGGAAAGATATTTGTCCTGGAGGGACAGAGGACTGCCTCTGGGTGGAGAAGAGACAAACAAGTGGTCCTTAGGCACATGGAAAAGGGGAAAACCCATCTTAGGATGAGTTAGGTTTTGTTTTGTTTTTTGAGACAGGGTTTCTCTGTGTAACAGCCCTGGCTGTCCTGGACTCCCTTTGTAGACCAGGCTGGCCTCGAACTCACAGAGATCCAGCTGCCTCTGCCTCCCAAGTGCTGAGACTAAAGGTGCATGCCACCACACCGGGCTATGAGTTGGGTTTTGGGTTTTTTTGTTTGCTTGTTTGTTTGTTTTAATTCGGAATGTTACTTAGCTGAAACAAAATGAGGGTTTTGACTGCTGGACTTGACACTTTGACAGCTGGACCTCAGTGGTCAGCCTCAGGAGGAGGAAGTGAGGGAAAAGGGAGTAGGGCCTAGTTTGAGGAATGTAATCTGAAGAGGGAATGGAGGGAAAACCCTGCTGGAGCCATGTTTGCCATGCTCAGGCCTAGTAGCTCCTCAGTCACGTATATGTAGAAACGGATAAATCTCAAACTGCATATTTATTTATTTATTTATTTATTTTTGGCAGAGATATTCATAGTGGTCCTCCTGCCTCCGCTTCTCGAGTGCAGGTTACTAGTGTGTACCACTATGTTTAGCTCTTAGCGTATAGCTAAAGGGATGGGGTAAGATTTGCTTCTTTTCATTTTGTCTTCTTGTAGACTACATTTGTTTCATTTCCTGTTGCTGTGGTTAAAAAAATAATAATAACAAAAGCAATTTAAAGGAGTTCATCGCTAAGGGAAAATCCTGGCAGGAACTTGAAGCAGCTAGCTACATTTACTGTCAAGAGCAGAGAAAATTAATATATGTCTATTTGAAAATACCTCATTCCAACTGGGTGTGGTGGCACCCGCCTTTAATCCCAGCAATGTGAGTTCAAATCTCTGTGAGTTCAAGGCCAGCCTGGTCCACAAAGCAAGTCCAGGGCAGCCAAGGCTACACAGAGAAACCCTGTCTCGAAAAACAAAACAAACAAACAACAACAACAAAAAGGCCTTAATATCAGAATTGTTTTCAAAGACATTTAGACACTCTTATGTTGTTATAGTCACTTAGTTCCTTTGTCACAAGAACACAGGAATCTTGTCAGTTTTTTTATCATTGTTTTTAACTTCCTTTGAATTAGTGGCTGTTCTATGACATTGGATGGATGGGATGGATGGATGGATGGATGGATGGATGGATGGATGGATGGATGGATGGATGGAAGGATGGATGGATGGATGGAAGGATGGATGGATGGATGGAAGGATGGATGGAAGGATGGATGGAAGGATGGATGGATGGATGGAAGGAAGGATGGATGGATGGATGGATGGATGGAAGGATGGATGGATGGATGGATGGATGGATGGATGGAGGATGGATTGGAAGGATGGATGGAAGGATGGATGGATGGATGGAAGGAGGATGGAGGATGGATGGATGATGGAAGGAGGATGGATGGATGGAAGGATGGATGGATGGATAGAAGGAAGGATGGATGGATGGATGGATGGAAATGGAGGGATGGATGGAAGGAAGGATGGAGGATGGAAGATGGATGGAAGGATGGATGAAGCGCTGGAATATGGAATGGAAGGATGGATGGATGGATGGATGGAAGGATGGATGGATGGATTCATAGATGGATGGATGGATGGATTCATAGATGGAGGGATGGATGGATGGATGGATGGATGGATGGAAGGATGGATGGATGGATGGAAGGAAGGATGGATGGATGGAAGGATGGATGGATGGATGGAATGGATGGATGGATGGAGGATGATGGATGGATGGAAGGATGGATGGATGGATGGAGGAAGGCTGGATGGATGGAAGGATGGATGGAGGATGGATGGAGGATGGATGGATGGATGGAAGAAATGGATCTGGATGGATGGAGGCTGGATGGAAGGATGGATGGATGGATTATAGAAGGAAGGATGGATGGATGGAAGGATGGATGGATGGATGGAAGGAAGGATGGATGGATGGATGGATGGATGGATGGATTCATAGATGGAGGGATGGATGGATGGATGGATGGATGGATGGATGGATGGATGGATGGGAAATTGTGACACTAATGTGATCAAAATATATAGGATACCTTTATAAAACTACCAAAGAATAAATTACAAATATTGTATAAAAAGAGTTTCCCGGGCCAGGCTTGGTGGCACATGCCTTTAATCTCAGCACTTGGGAGGCAGAGGCAAGTGGATCTCTGTGAGTTTGAGGCCAGCCTGGTCTACAAAGAGAGTTCAGGACAGCCAAGGCTACACAGAGAAACCCTGTCTCGGTGGGGGGAAAAAAAAGTTTCTCAGCTGGCCTGCTGATGCATGCCTTTAATTCCAGCACTCAAGGAGGCAGAGGCAGGCGGATTACTGTGAATTTGAGTCCAGCCTGATCTACAAAGCAAGTTCAGGACAGTCAAGGCTACACAGAGAAAGCCTATCTGAAAAAATAAAAATTAAAAAGTTCCCATGGCCAAAGGAAACCCAATATTGGCAAGACCAGGAGATGGCACAAGGAGTGAGGCAGTTCTTGTCTCCACTCATCATGAATTATCAAACAGATTTCAGGTGAGTGAACAATTTCTCGATTCCTCCCCCAAACGCTAGACCTTATGGTCATCCTAAAGGCAAAAGCCCCTCATTGGCCAGGCACTGGGATAGATGGGAAGATGAGAGACTCCAAAGGGATTAGATCATTTTTTGCTTATGAATACCAAAATAAAAAGAGAGATAAAAAGAATGTGAAACCGTTCCCCTTGGGTGAAAAGGGTACGCAGGTCTCTTGAAACTTTTTATTAGACTTCGTCACAAATCAAAATCATCTCCATAGGCTACGTAGCTCTTTTCTGTCTCCCCAAGAAACAGTCAGTAAAGTTGTCGTTATTCGTTATCCTTTGTTGCAATGGATTTCTTTCCGGGGGGTGGGGGGGTGGAGGGGGCGATGACAAAATTCCTGTTTCAAGGTGGGCGTAGGGTCAAGAGCAGAGATTACTCATTGTGCCTGGCAACATCTGAGCAGCAAGAATAGCCTATTGTATTCAGCAGCCCTGGTGTCCTTATCTCTGCCTGAACGGAACAGAAAAATGTGCAACCTTGGAATACAGAGGCCCATTCACTTCTGTAGGTGAAACCAAAAGGCCTTGTGCTGTTTCAGAAACAAATGAATCCCCAGTTGGCTAGCAGATACCAGAAGAAAACAACAGCCCATTGAAAGGTAAGTTTGCCCTTTGTAGAAATAACTGAACTCGAATACCAAAATGAGTTCGCAACATTTAACATGACTCTAAGCTTGGCACAAACAGTATGTCTCATCCCTTCAGTTGAAAGGTCTGATTGTCTTGGAAACAGCCTGTATCTGTGGTCCTAGAGACCTGCGTTCTACATGGACTCCTCTGCAGTGCCCTCTCCAGACACACACGCTACCTGATTAGTTTCACCTTCCGTAAGAAAAGCATAAATGACTCTCAGATTCATCACTTGGAATCCTAAAAGACTCCCAGGCCTCTGCTTCCCCACCCGCAACCAAGCAGTCAAGCCGTTGCAGCTTCTCTTTGCTGCAGCTTTCCCATGGGAAGGTTGTGTTTATACCACCTGGGTTGCTGATTTGACTGAACCTCTGGGAAAGTGAAATGTACAGATGTGCCTTTCCCCCTTAGAGCCTGCCCCCAGAGTAAATACAGAGAATTACTTTTTTTTTTCCCCTCCTCTCAGGCTGCATTCCACTGTCTTTGCTTCTGTTTACACTCATCAGCCTCTGTTTCCGGGATTTGTCCGGAACAGATCAGTCTCTGCCAGCGTTGGCTCCATGGTTTCAGTAGTCACCTTGTCTCCCTCATCTAAGATAGGTGGGCCATTATGCACTCTTAGGTTGTTGAGAGAGTGGAGTGGAAACTTGGCAGGATTTATACACACAAAACAAGGATGAAAGGGAAAATCTTCTCCTATTTCACTGGGCCAGGATAACCTTTGTTAATATTGGCTTATGCTTTATAGCTTTTATACAGATGGAAGTGGGGGGAGTGAATCCAAGGCCAGTCAGGGTGACAATAAAGACAGGCATTCACACACAGTACACAGTTGGGCCATGTAATGTGACAGTGGATGGGGTCACTGAGGAGGAATGTGACGTCAGAGCATAGGTAGTATGGCCAGCCCTTTGGAACCAGCTCCTGGGTCTGCCCACGGGGTCCTCTCTAAATACTCTGCAGATTGTGCATAGTTGGTGAGTGATTATAGGTCACATGGGACTCTAGGTGCGAGAAGCAAGGGAGAATGGGGAAATAGAAGGATCCAGAGGGTCCTAGAAACCTACAAGAACATTATGATGGGCAGATCTGGGCCCAGGGGTCCTGCTCAAACTATGGCACCAGCCAAGGACAATACGTGCAGTAAACTTCGAACCCCTACCCAGATCTAGCCAATGGACAGGACATTCTCCACTGTTGAGTGGAGAGTGGACACTGACTTTCACACGAACTTTGACCACGCCCCCTGGATGGAAAGGCCTGGTGGCACTCAGAGGAAGGATAGCAGGCTACCATGAAGAGACTTGACACCCTATGAGCATATACAAGGGGAGGAGGTCCCCCTCAGTCACAGTCATAGGGGAGGGGAGTAAGGGGAAAATGGGAGGGAGGGAGGAATGGGAGGATATAAGGGATGGGATAACAATTGAGATGTAATATGAATAAATTAATAAAATATTAAATAAATGCTCTACAGAGCTCTCTATGCCAAGGCTCCACCCCAGACCCCAAACACTCATCACACAAATAAGTCTCCCTCTTGGCAAGCCTTTGTTTTACACAATAATTTCTCATAAGGTAGAAAACTAAAGAGGGACCAGTCTCTTATCTTTTCTTCTTGGAGTTGTCAGTTCTCTCTCTCTCTCTCTCTCTCTCTCTCTCTCTCTCTCTCTCTCTTTCTCTCTCTCTCTCTCTCTCTCAGCTTTTATGCTAACATGAGAACCTTCAGTTGGAGATACTAAAGAGTGTTTACAGAAGGTACCTGGAGCCAACAGCTTCTCCATCAGAGAATTACAAATGGGCCTGGCCAATAACACCTCATCACCAGAGCATTGTGAGCAGCCATGTGATTTGTATAAACAACTTAGATGATGACACGTGGACCTAAGAATCTGTGCAACATGTCATGGATGCTGAGTATTTGTGTAGACACAGAGGGTCATGGATGCTGAGCATTTGTGTAGACACAGAGGGTCATGGATGCTGAGTATTTGTGTAGACACAGAGCATCATGGATGCTGAGTATTTGTGTAGACACAGAGGGTCATGGATGCTGAGTATTTGTGTAGACACAGAGCATCATGGATGCTGAGCATTTGTGTAGACAGCGCATCATGTACCTCATAAGTACATGATACTCACGTCATTTCCTGCCTTCCAATAAATATTCATCACACATTCTCCACTTCCATCCTAAGCTCTTTGACTATACACTTAGTTTCTCCTGTTTTCTAGGAAGTTTTGTTGGTTGGTTGGTTGAGGTCCAATATAGTAGAGAATTACCTTGGACTTGATTTCTTCACCTTTGCAAAGTTTGTGCCACGATGCATGGCTAGGAGAGTTATCTCCCACATAATATGAATAACCATAAGCCTCTGACATTTCATTCTGATTTATTTGTTTGAGATCTGGTTTCTCTATGCAGCCCTAGCTGTCCTGGGGTGAATGGAGGAACTCACTCTGTAGACCAGGCTGGCCTCGAACTCAGAGATCACCTGCTGGGATTGAAGGCGTGCATCAACACTGCCAGACTTCATTCTGATTCCTAAGACATAGAAAGCAAAGAGCTATCGCATCTCAGGACCACTGAGGCATGACTTGGATGCCTGTGGCCAGATAGAGACAAAGCTAAGCCAGAGCAATTCATGAGAGAGAATAAGACACTGCAGATGGGAGGACACAGTGTCGGGAGCAACCACTTTTAGGAAAGAAGCTGCCACAGAGCGAAGCATCCAATGACAAATCTCAGTTGTATCACCAGGGTGTCCCAGGAGGTGACATCAACAAAGCAAACAGTACGCCTGGGGTCCTCCGAGGCTGTGAAATGTACTGGGCTAAAGACTGATGGAAAACAAATGACAAATCATGCAAGCAGAGAGCACAGAAGACAAGAAAGTAGGAACCAGGATTCAGTTGGGATTCAACAAGAGGCTTGAAGCCATTTTGACAAACAGGACCCCACTCCTCCAGAGGACTTGTGTTGGGGCTGGGGAGGGAGGGGGGCGCTAGGTACCATGTCGTCAGAATCTGATGCTAAAGTGCAGAGCAGGAGTCTCTTAAGGAGACCCACACTAACTGTGGCACAGAGAGCAGGATGCTGAGTGTTCGTGTACTGTTAACCGAGAAGAGTTTAGGGAGGCTGGGACGTAAGAAGCAAGTGACAAAGCTAGAAGCACTTGCTCATCCAAACTGTGCCACTGACCAGACAGGATGCCAGACTAATAATGGCACCCCCTTGACCTCTCAGGTGTCCCCTACACAATACAGAGACCGTAAGTTTTCTTGGCAGACCTCAAAGGCAAGTGGATCTCTGTGAGTCCGAGGCCAGCCTGCTCTACAAAGCAAGTCCAGGATACCCAAGGCTACACAGAAAAACCTTATCTCATAAAACCAATAAATAAATAAATAAAATTTAAACACAACAACAAAAACAAGGTAACATCCTTGTAAACCTTTTCCAAATAGGCAAATTCTGTTATTGGTCTTCAGTAGCTAGCTGTACCTCCCACTACATTTCATGTTGTTAGAACAAAATACCAGAAACTGGATAAGTTAAAAAAAAGTTTAAAAAAACAACAACAAAAAAGAAAAAGAAAAAGAAAGAAAAAAGAAAAGAAGTGACATTTATTTAGCTCACAAGTCTAGAAGCCTTCTAGATCAAGTAACTGCACCTGATGAGAAAATCATGCCAGCTCAGATCCTTCTGCAGCTAGGATGGTATGGAGAGAGCATGTGCAAGAATAACAAATGGGTGTGTAAAAGGAAGGACAGAAGAAAGGAAGGAAGGAAGGAAGGAAGGAAGGAAAGGAAGGAGGGAGGGAGGGAGGAAAGGAAGGAAGGAAAGGGAATTCAAAATACAGAAAGGAACACTGAAAGTCAAACATTAAAAACACCAACTAGTTCCACTCTCCCTGTAAGGTTCTCTGGGGCACACTACCCTTCTGGGTACATGACAGAGGAGAAATGGTCTTTGTAGAGTTCAAACACAGGAGGAACAAAGAAGTATTTGGCATCATGAAGAGGAGGAAGTGTTGGTACTGAAATCACTGGTATAAGGAACTTAGGACTTTACCGTGGTCCACGGAAGCAGGAAGCTGCCGTCATTACATGGTGGTTAAAGAGGTTATGCTATAATTCTATAAAAATCAAGACCAGCCTTCTTTGCCTCTAGAGTCTTGTCTTGCCATGCAATCTTTTCTCCCCCCCCACCCCGAGATAGGATTTCTCTATGTTATCTTGACTGTCCTGGACTGGCTCTGTATACTAGGCTGGCCTAAAACTCACAGTGATCCTCATGCCTCTGCCTCCCTAGTGCTAGGACTAAAGGTGTGTGCCACCACACCCGGCTCCATACAATCTTTCTTTCACATGGCCCCACCATATTGTAACACAGCCAAGAGAATCCTCACCAGAGACTGGACTGATAGTGCTGCACACGAATCAGGTGCCTAGCCACTGGCATTCGGTTATAGCGACAGAAAGCAGACCGACGCACAGAGGGTAGGAAAAGCATAAGTTACCTGTGTTTCACCTGATTAGCAGTAACTCTCACTTCCAGAGACCCTGAACTTCTTCAGTTATGGGTCATTTGTCAAGAAGGAAAAAAGCATGGGGCTAAGAATGAGACGCTATAAATGGAGACATTAAAAGAGACAAAACTTGACTGTCGAAAGTTGTGGTTCAAGTTAAAAACGGAATTTAGGCAGGTTGGGTTGACTAGAATGGCTGAACTTGAACCTCTCTCAGACAAAGCTTCCGTCTTCTCTTGGAGCTTCAGAGTCTAACTGCTCCTTCACTGATAGCTGTCAAAGCGAGCAAGGCAAACATGCCAATCAGAGCCTCAGAGACCCAAGAATTATCTCTTGGCCTTACTTAGAGATTTGGGGCAATTTTTGTCAACAATAAAAACATCACAGGTTCCAGGAAACCTCTCACCATCGCTACCTCAACACTCTACCTAGATATTAGAATTTAACAAGCAGTCTATTTTTTTTTTCCAATAATGAAGACTTTTTCCTTTAGATAATAAGTTCCCCAAAGGCCACGGAGACACAGAAGATGAGCAAATAAATAAACAAACAAACAGAAAGAAAACCCCTCCTGTTAAAAAACCTAGAGAAGTGTAGTTTGTAAGAAGCCCAGGCTAAAAGGGCTCATTAGCCTTTGTCCTCAAAGCCCAGAATTGTCTGCCTCAACTTCAACCCAGTTTTGACTCCATTGTGAACTCTGCATCCTTACTTCCTGTTCCTTCAGGAGGCCCTGGCCTCTGTGCTACATTCATCTCAGATTACAGGTCCCAGGGTGACTATGGCCTGGGAAGGTGATAAAGCTGAGCTAAAAGTTTGTTCCTGGTGGGGGATTTCTGAGTGAAAACACATCAAATATGTTACCAAGGTCAAACTGAGGGAAATGCCAAAGCACGACTGGCCCACTCTGCCAAACAAAGACAGTTGTTTTTTTGTTTTTTTTTTTAATGGTGCTTACCTTGGGTGTGCCCTCCCGAGGGGCCTGCAAAGCTCTCTTTTTCTTCTTTACTTTCTGGCCAAGGAAGACTAGAACATTGACCAGAGTTTCACATGCAATTCTACCTATTGTTTTTAAATTATCTGTATAATCTGTAGGCCCGACTAGCAATCAGTCAAGACATAGACACTTGTTATATTTTAAAATAGCCTTAGTTAACCTGGGGCAGGGCAGATACCAATCCTCTAAACTACCTCCCATAGTGGGGCGGCATGGGATCCCTGCCTCAATCCCATGCCATCTGCTTCCAATAACTTCTGTCAAGCTACCTGCTGTCCACAATCCCAAATACTTGCTAATGTTCTTCATCTGGGCCGGATTCTCCATCCCACCGGCCATGTGCTTCTCCTCCATCTAACCCATGGCAGCCTTCCTCTCTTCTCTTCAGGTCTCCCTCCTTCCTCCTCTTGGCCGTTCTTTCGTCTTCCCAGGATTCCTCTCTCTCCTAGCCCCACCTATCTCCTTTGCCCTGCCCAGGTGGGATGGCTTTTTGTTAAACAAAAGGTGGGTCACAGAGACAGCAAGCAGTAATTAGTATCAAAATACATCAGACCATCCCCCAACATCTACCTACACAAACGATGATCTTTTTCAGAGATTTTATCCTTTCATGACACTGAGCAGGAGGTTCCTTAGGAACTGTCCACATGTGCATATGATGTATTTTGACCTTTCACCCTCTGCTGTCATTTGACACCCCTCTCCCTCGTCCATTCCCACATCTGTCATAGTGCTCCTCTTTTGCTTCCTCCACCCGTATCCCACAGATGAGGAGAAGCACGTGGTCCGGATCTGTGTGAATCTGGCTGATTTCCCTCTGGGCCACACAAGCTGGACACGTCCATTGGGCAGCTCCGTAGGTTCTTCTGAAAACGAGGACATTTCATTCTTTATGTCAAGGTAGAACATCCCAAGAGGGATCCCACTGATTCCCTCCTTCTCCGAAGCACACTACTCCCATCAGAGGGAGCACGTTAATTTACAGAATACCCTGTTCATTTTCAATTTCATTTTTTTTTTCAAAGTAACATCTTGCCATAAAATAAACCCCAAATAACTCCATGAGACCCACTCATAGCAAAACTTACTGTTTTGTATCAACTGACTGTTGCTGTGAAGTGGAAATGTAGCTACTGGTGGTGTGTTTTATTTGGTAAACCCTTCTCAGAAGCTGAGGAAACAATGTGTCAGTTGCCGGATTATTTTAAAACTGGGGATCCAGTCAGAGGTAGAGTGCTCGCCCAGGTGGCACGAAGCCCTCCTCTTAATGCTCAGAGGTGTGTTTGGTCAACTTCCATCTCCCTCCTGGAATCCTACCCTAAAACCACCATACTGTGAAGAAGCCCAACAAGCCGTACAGAAGGACCATAGAGGTAGTCACTAAGTAACAGGACAACCCCACCATCAGCAATATGCAGCTGCATGAATGAGCCCCAAGCTATCTAAAGGATGTCGAACAGAACAATCTAAGTCCATAGAATTGTGAGAAACAATAATTACTGTGGTGTGGGATTGGAATGGCCCAGGGTTATGAGGAGACAGCAGGAGTTGGTTCCCTTCCCTCTCCCAACCTGCACCATAAACTCGGCTTCCCCCACCATCAACCCTTGTAAGACTCCATTACCTTGGCACTGCGCCATGGTGGGGCACACCTTTAATCCCAGCACTCAGGAGGCAGAGGCAGGCAGATCGCTGTGAGTCCAAGGCCAACCCGGTCTACAAAGTGAATCCAAGATAGCCAAGGCTACACAGAGAAACCCTGTCTTGAAGAAAAAAAAAAATCAGGCTTCACAAACGTCACAGGTTTGACCTGATAAGAATCCCCACTCCCACCCCCAACCCCAGAGTACGAAGATAAAGTATCTTCCAACACCCCTGCCCTGGCCAGCTGTAAATGGCCCCACAAACCTTACCTTACTCCAGAGATCCTGGCCACCTCCCCAGGAGCATAAATACCTACTTCCCACCCCCCTAATAAAGGAACCAGTTCTCCGAAGCTAATCCCAGACAGCTCTTTGCCTTCTCGCCAATGCCCACCCACCCCACCCCAGCCAAGCTTCACTCCCTCCAGTCCCGCCCGGTGTGGCTACCCATGAGGAGAGGTAGAAAGAGAACAGCACCACAGGCCTTTAAGTGATGAGTAGGGAGTTTTCTTATGTAGCAAGAGACAACCAAAATCACCTGTAAGGGGCCATCTTGAATTTAGACTCACGTTATTGGGTTCTAGGCCAGCCACTGTGATCAATCGCCCCGTCCAGTCTCATCGCTCTTATCTCTGCTGAGGGAGGCACTATAAGTTTGTAGTTCAGAACATGGGGTTTGGAGCCGGCCAGACTTAGATCAGGACCCTCTGCCACATTGTGCAAGCTTGGTCTCCTTATCTGAAAATGGGCGTCAATATTACTTATCTCCTCGGGGAGCTTATGAGGGCTAGAGGCTTAATGTCAACGAGTGCTTAGCGGTGCACTTCCCGCACGACTTCGTGCTCAGAGCACACTAACGACGTGTCCAACTTGTAGAGTTGCGCTGCTTTGTCTCGCTTGTTACATTTATCCAATAGAGAACAGTTTCTGCAAAGCCGTGATAGCAAGGATATACACACTCTCAAAGAACTGGTGTTTTTCCTGAGGGAAGATACGCAAGTCGGGACCAACAACGCCATGTTCTGAGCTGAGTCCCAGGCTCTGCTACGGTTTTCTTCTGAAGCCCAGCAGTCACTAAGAGATCACAAGTGCCCGAATATAGACCGAGTCTACTGCATAAACACCATCCACGCAGGCCACTCTATTATACTCCCAAAACTCCTTATTTCTCTTTCAAAAATACTGGGAAAGGAAAAAATGTAACTATGTTTAAAAAAAAAATTACATGAGACAGAAAATTATGTAGGTTATGGAATCAGACAGGCCTGGAATCTAAATCCAGCTTTAGTTTAGCATAGACACCTGGCAGGATTTTTTTTTTTCCAAGACAGGGTTTCTCTGTATAGCCTTGGCTGTCCTGGAGCAGCTTTGTAGATCAGGCTGGCCTCGAACTTGCAGTGATCGCCTGCCTGTGCCTCCCAAGTACTGGGATTAAAGGTGTATGCCACCACTGCCCAGCAACCTGGCAGGATTTGTAAAAAGGAAAAAAATGATAGAAAAATTAAACCTTTCTATGATAAAAACTTATACAGTGGAGTTGGAAAGATGGCTCAACACTTAAGAACACTGGCTGTTCCTCCAGAGGACCAGGGTTCAATTCCCAGCACCCACATGGCAGCTCACAACTGTCTATAATGAGATCCAGTGCCCTTTTCGGGTGTGCAGGCATACGTGCAAGCAAAACTATGTACTTTATAAATAAATCTTAAAAACAAACAAACAAACAATCATTCTGTGGGATACAGCATGGTTCACACCAGATGCTCATGTTACTCCAGTCTCCCCCCTTTCCAAATGTTAGATATTCAGGAACAAAAAATGGTTCTGACTATTAAGGAAACTATCATCAGAGAGAACAGGCTGAGGGCAGAATAGGGGAGAATCGTAGCCAGTTACACCCCAGGCAAAGGACTAGTATCTAGAATGCATGAACCACAAAAAAATAATAATAAATAAATAAATAAATTTAATTTTCAATCAATAAATGAGCCAATGAGTGAACAAAGAGTTAAAACAAAAAGGAGTAATAGTAAATAGAACATACTTGAGAAAGTGCCCGCAATCCTTAGCCATCAGGGACATTCAAATTAATAGTGCTATAAGACTCCATCACACCTCGTCAGAATGGCCATAAAGAAAACAAATAATAGTGACTGTTGACCAGGACATGGGGAAAGAGAAAGCTTTACTAACTCCTGATGTAACGCGTTTGCATAACCACAGTGGAAATTAGTATGATTATTTCTCAAAAAAACCAAAAACAAACAAATTAGAATGATCACATGACCCAGCTATCTCATTCCTGGACATATAGCCAAAGCCAAAGGACTTTTTTTTTTTTTTTAAGATTTATTTATTTATTATTATGTATACTGTGCTCTGTCTGCATGTATACCTGCATGCCAGAAGAGGGCATTAGATCACATTATAGATGGTTGTGAGCCACCATGTAGTTGTTGGGAACTGAACCAGGACCTCTGGAGGAGCAGGCAGTACTCTTAACCTCTGAACCATCTCTCCAGCCCTCTTTTTTTTTTTGGGGGGGGGGGCAGGGCAGGAGTTCGAGACAGAGTTTCTCTGTGTAGCCTTGGCTGTCCTGGACTCCCTTTGTAGAACAGGCTGGCCTTGAACTCAGAGATCGGCCCGCCTCTGCCTCACTGGAATTAAAGGTGTGTGCCACCACACACCCAGGGCCTAAGGACTCAAGTCTTGCCAGAAGGATACTCGCGCACACACCTGTTTGTTGCTGTGCTGCTCCCAGTAACTAGGAAATAGAACCAGCGTATCAACAGATGAATGCATATTGAAAGGGAAATAAGGTGGAATTTATTCACCCATAAGAAAAAATGAAGCCAGTTGAGCGGTGGTGGCGCACGCCTTTAATCCCAGCACACGGGAGGCCGAGGCAGGTAGATCACTGTGAGTTGGAGGCCAGCCTGGTCTACAAAGCTAGTCCAGCACAGTCAAGGCCATTACAGGGAGAAACCCTGTCTCAAAAAAGAAAGAAAGACAAGAAAAATGAAACCAGAGCTGGTGAAAGAGCCTAGTGGGTAAAAGCCTGGTGGCCTGAGTTCCATCCTAGGGAATCACAGGGTAAAAAACGAGAAAACTGGGGCTGGAGAGATGGCTCAGCGGTTAAAAGTGCCGCCCGCTCTTCGAAAGGTCCTGAGCTCAATTCCCAGCAACCACATGGTGCTTCATAACCATCTGTGATGTGATCTGGTGCCCTCTTCTGGCCTGCAGGTGTACAGGCAGGCAGAACACTATGCATAATAATAAAGAAATAAATCTTTAAAAAAAAAAAAAAGGAGAAAACTAACTCCTTTAGCCTCCATATTTATACCATGGTACTTGGGTGAGCGTCACACACACACACACACACACACACACACACACACACACACACCACAAAGTGTAAAAAAGGAGGAGGATAAAGAAAAATGAAATCATGACATCTGCAGGAAAAATATATGGAAACAGAGATTAGTATCTTATTACAAAGACTCCCAGACCTAGAAAGACAAATGCAACACCTTTCATCTCATGTGAACTGTGTGTGTGTGTGTGTGTGTGTGTGTGTGTGTGTGTGTGTGTGTGTGTAGGCCATGAAACTGGAAAGGAGGCCATAAGAAGGGAGATGACTTTAAGAAGCTAAGGACAGCTACACGAGAAACCCAATCTAAAACAAAAAACAAAAACAAAAAGAGGAAGAGGAAACCTGGGACATGGAAGAGGAGCTGGTGGTCCAGGGAACCAGCAGCAAAGGGTAGGCAGAGGGTTTGGAGGTAAGAATGGAGGAAAAGGATTAACAAATATCAAACATGCATAATATACATGGAGAGTCCATGATAGAGCCTATTACTTTATATACTAACTTAAAAACTAACCTTTAAGCTGGGCATGGTGGCGCACACCTTTAATCCCAGCACTTGAGAGGCAGAGGCCAGTGGATCACTGTGAGTTCAAGCCCAGCTTGGTCTACACAGTGAGTCCAGGACAGCCAAGGCTACACAGAGAAACCCTGTCTTCAAAAACCAAAAACCAGGCCAGACATGGTGGCGCACGCCTTTAATCCCAGCACTCCGAAGAGGCAGAGGCAGGCAGATCGCTGTGAGTTCAAGGCCAGCCTGGTCTACAAAGCGAGTCCAGGACAGCCATGGGATACACAGAGAGACCCTATCTCAAAAAACCAAAACAAACAAAAATCCTAACCTTTATAAACTAACCTTTTAAAAAAGTAATATATATTACTTTTTATACTAACATAAGCAATGTTAAGTGTGTTAGCTGCCACTATCTGTAACAGCCCTGCTGATTCCATCTGCACTCTCCCTTCCTGTGTCCACAGCATCATTAGTCATAATTCCTGTGACCTTCTGTCCTCGTTTCATGCTACCTGTCTCTGCTGACACTAGCAGGCCACCTTTGTTCTGTTTACTCATCCCTGCTATCCAGACACTTCCTTCCTGGTAGATGAATTCCCCCACACGAGCCGTGACTAAGGCCCGTTCACCCATGTCCATCTTGACACCGTGTCCCTCTTCTATGGCACCGTCATGTTCACATGGGCTCTCGGCCAAGCTCCTCTGGTCTTGAGCTAGCCAGACACGGGGGTGTGCATCAGAGAAGAAAAAGGACAGGTTCTCATGCCCCAGGAAGCCAAGGGTGAGCCAAGAGTCAAATACCAGGGAAAGAAAAAAATAAAAAAACCACTCTAGAGCCTAAGACAGGAAAGCCGTCCTCAGGCCTGGAGAGAAAATCCCCTGCTCTTGCAGAGGACCAGTTCCCAGCACCCACATGGCAGTTCACAACCGTTGGTAACTTCAGTTCCAAGGGATGCAACCCCCCCACCTCTCTCTCTCTGACCTCCTCTGGCTTCTGCACACACATAGCACACATAACTATACTCAGGCACACACACACACACAAATGTAGTAAGTGACTTTTAAATTAGCCTCGTGACTGGTTGGGATCAAGCATAGGGTGAGAAGAGCAGGAGGAGCTGCCTGGAAACCGCACAGGCGTTGCGTTATTCGCCCTGAAGAGCTTAGAAGTCAAAACTGACTGATGAGGAAGGCAAAGGGAGGTTTGCAGACTCCTCCATGCTCTGCCTTCTGCAGTGTTAGGTTGCCGGCTAGCTTCTTCTGATGATCCTGTTTACACTCTAGTGCCCCACACTGGCCGGAGGGGGCTGGGGGGGGGGCGGGTAGAGGGGGAAGCCACGTCTGTACCATCCCACATAAGAGACAGCAGCACTTCATTTGCAATACCAAAGTGCCCATGCTATTACCCAACACCTGCTGCCTCACCAGATGCTGTTTCCTCATGAGCCCTTCTCTCTGAGGAGCTCACACGTGCTCCGGCATACGCGTCACCGGGAAGCGCCTGAACTGTGCCTTCAGGATGACATTCCTACAGACTCTGCCTACCACTGTTCTGCAGAGGCGTGTCTCATCGCCCAACTAGCCTGTAGGCAAGAGTCAAAGCTTGGCCCTCACCCAGTGCTGCTTTCCGGTAAGAGTCAGGAATGTTTATTTACACGTAGTTCACCACTTCTTCCTTACATTCCAGACAGCTGGTAGCAGTTGATAAAAAAAAGAATGCCAACTATGCTGCTTCTGCGAGGCACAGGGCTTCATCAA
Source organism: Acomys russatus (assembly GCF_903995435.1). Classification (NCBI taxonomy): domain Eukaryota; kingdom Metazoa; phylum Chordata; class Mammalia; order Rodentia; family Muridae; genus Acomys; species Acomys russatus. Next base: position 2,950,107 of record NC_067160.1, on the reverse strand, counting down.
GCGCGGCTACTCCCTGAAGAAGGGGCTTTCCCAACAGTCAGTGCCTAGTAACTGACTGAAGGTGTCATATGCTAGGCACCCTGGGAAGGCGGCTGTACACGCAGCTCTTTAAGTCCACAGTGCCTTGTCTAAGGTGTTTCGTGTCTGACAGAGCCAGATTTTCAGCTCCTGTCAAAGCCTATGTTCCACCAAGGTGCCTAAAACCAGGAAGGGTTTTGTAGAGAATTATGTAACAAGTTTACTTTTAGAACTGTTTTTGGAAAACAAGGAGCTTGTTCCCCCACCTCCCTACCACCCCCACCTCCTCCCCACCCACCCCCACGGTTCAGGTTTCTGCTAACACCATAAAGCCTTGACTCCCTCAAGGGATTTTCCAGTTTCTGCAGAGCATCTGATGGGCAACTTGGAACAAGTTAAAAGAAACAGGATAGAAAAATCTGGAAGAAAAAAAAAAAAAAAAAAAAAAAAACTCAGAAAATGAAAGGGATACCGTGGCCACTGCCTTGCCCCAACTTTCTGGGCGACAAAAAAGTCCCACTTCCTTCGGCCACTCATCTCTTTGTTATCATCTTCCTCGATCCTTTCTTCACGTTAGTTGGAGGTCAGGGAACTTCTTGCTTGCTTCTTTGTGGAGTTTTGTGAGTATCTTTTTTTTTTTTTTTTTTTTTTTAAGGGTTTGAACCTTTCCTGTTTGTTTCACTTTTTGAGACAGTGTCTCAACATAGTCCGACCGTGGCAGGTGGCGAGCCTGGCCTTCTTATCCTGCCTCAGCCTCTCAGTGCTAGGACCACAAGCATGTGATACCACAGTGCAGGAAACTGAAGCCAGGCTTTTCTGTATGCCAGGCAAACACTCTACCAACTGAGGTACAGCTCTTCTGCCAGCATGGAATATTCTTTGTGAATAGCAACAAATAGATGAGACGTTTCTTATTCCAAGATAAACACAGCCAGACTTCAAGACATGCAACTGCAATCCCAGCTGGCAGGAAGCTGCAGAGAGGATGCGGGATTTGAAGCCAACCTAGGGTACATCACAAGATCCTGCCTCAAGTCCACTGTGTGGGAAAGCCTTGTCCACCCAACTGTGATCAAAGGAGCAAAAAAAAGACCCAATTCAAAAAACAAACAAACAAACAAACAAAAACCTGATGCAGCAGACAAGCTGTGGTTATTGATTGAATAAAAAAAACCTCAGAGCCAGGCAGGTGGTACACGCCTTTAAATCCCAGTATTCAAGGAGGGAAGAGGCAGCTGTGAGTTTGAGGCCAGCCTGGTCTACAAAGCAAGTCTAGGAGAGCCAAGGCTACACAGAGAAACCCTGTCTCGAGTAAACAAACAAACAAACAAACAAAGACCTCAGGGCAGGGAAAGATGATATTCCTCAAAGAAGCCAAATGTAGTGGTCTCTCCCCAAAATTACAAAAAGACCTGTTATCCAAAAAAAGCCCTCAACTTTTCCTGTTGCAAAAGGAGGTTATTTATCAAAAAAGATAATGTGTGTGAGAGTCTTCCTGACACTCATGCTTAACAAGAACCCTAACTGTACCAAAGCCTCTGGCTACCATGCCAGTAAGCACCTTTTCTTTCTTTCTTTTTTTTTCTTTTTTTCTTTTTTTCTCGTTTTGGTTTTTCAAGACTGTCTTGGACTTGCTCTGTAGGCAGGCTGGCCTTGAACTCACAGAGATCCTCCTGCCTCTGCCTCCTGAGTGCTGGGATTGAAAACTTGTGCTGCTGCCGCTGCTGCCGCTGCCGCTGCTGCTGCCGCTGCCGCTGCTGCTGCCGCTGCTGCCGCCGCCACCACCACAGCCCCCACCCAGCTGGTAAACTCCGTCTCTACAGGCTACCACCTGTACCACTTCTCTTTTTTAATCATCAGACAAATCATGATGCTCTAAGCAGAACGCAAGGGACGAAGCTTGGTGGCAGATACCCGGAGCGCCGTGATTGCAGAGCAGCGGCTCTCACAGGGGGCGCCTAAGACCATCTACATATCAGATATTTACATTACGATTTGTGACAGGAACAAGCCTACCGCTTTGAAGCAGCAATGGAAATCATTCTATGGCCGGAGGTCACCACAACATGAGGGACAGTATTAAAAGGTCTCAGCATTAGGAAGGTTGAGAATCGCTGTTGTAGAAGGAGAGGCAAGAAAATCGTTAAGTTCAAGGCCTACCTGGTACCTAAGCTTCATAGTAAGTCTGAGGCCAGCCTGGGAGGATGGTTGGTTTGTTCTGACTCACAGCTCAAGGAAACACAGTCTACTGTGGCGGGAAAGCAAGTCCGCTGGCCACACTGCGGTTCTATCTGGAAGCACAAGTGCTCCGCTTGCTCTCTGTCTTACGCAGTTCGGGACCCCAAGGCCTGGGATGGCACCCCACATCTAGGGTAAGTCTTCTCACATCAGTTAGCTCAACCTAGAGATGCCAGTGCATACACACCGCACACACCCAAAGTTCTGCCTTCTAGGTCATTCTAGATCCTGCCAAGTTAACAATATTCACCACCAAACATAGCAAGATCCTGTTCAAGAAACACACATAACTGGACGGTGGTGGCACACGCCTTTAGTCCCAGCACTCGGCAGAGGCAGATGCAGGCGATGTCTGTGAGTTCGAGGCCAGCCTGGTCTACAAATGGAGTCCAAGGAAGCCAAGGCTTCACAGAGAAACTCTGCCTCAAAAAACCAAAAACCAAAACCAAAAAATACACATACCACGCCAGCCAGAGAAGCAGGTACGCTGCCTGCAGATCTTTACCTGTCTCTCAGCTCTTCCAAGCCCAATCCTTTGGTCTCACCCCCAACTCTACAGCAGACCTCCTGCTGTGGCCTCCACCTCTGCTCCAGTGGACCGCACAGATCTTCCCCTCCAAACTTCCTTCCCCCAACTCACTGCTTTATTCCTGCCCCGGACCCCAGTGGGTGTTCCCTGGGACCCTCCAGCTGGAGGAGGAGATAGGGTAACTGCAGACCTCCATCTTTCCCTCAGTTCCTCCAAATGTAATCCCCCAGTTCCAACTCCGGCTCTGTAGCAGACCATCTGCTGTGACCTCTCTTCACCCTCTGCCCTGAATCCCAGAGACTAGGCAAATCCTAGTGGAACTCCCTGCTTTCCTATCCTGTGGACCACTGCTCCCACCCCCGTCCCAGGGTCCCCACCCTAGCCTTACCCCATTGCTAAGTATCTGAATACCTAAATACACATTTTTACCTGGAGCCCTCAATAGCCCTCAGAATTTCCTATGAGGCAACAAACATCCACCACACTCTTCTAAGAACCAGAGAGGGCAACAGAAACCAAGGAATAAAACACCCATCCAACAAAGACAAGCCTAGAATTACAATATTCCCAAACCCAGGTGACTAGACACCATCTTTAAAAAAAAAACAACAATCTATAACAGCCAGGATAATATGTCTCCCATAGAGCTCAGCAACTCTACCTCAACAGACCCTGAATATTACAACAAAGCTGAACACACACACACACACACACACACACACACACACACATACACACACACCTTAAAATAGCCATTACAAATGTGATAGAAGTCCTCAAAGAGTATATGACTAAATCCCCTAAAAAATGAATACATGGCAGAAGAAAATGGTTAAAATAGTTCAAGACCAGAAAATGGAAATAGAATCACTAAAGAAAATCTGGGGGAAATTTAGAAATGAAAAATTTAGAAATTTGAACAGGAAGCCCAGAGGCAATCCTCACCAACAGAATATAAGACATGGAAGAGAGAATCTCAGGCAGTAAAGACACAATAGAGCAAATGAATACCTGGGTCAAAGAAAACGTTAAGTCTAAAAATGGCCTGGCACAGTACTCGGGAGGCAGAGGCAGGCGGATCTCTGTGAGTTCAAGGCCAGCCTGGTCTACAGAGTGAGCTCAGGACAACAGCCAATGTTACACAGAGAAACCGTGTCTCAAAAAACAAAAAAAAAAAAAAACAAAAATCATGACACAAAAACATTCAGGAAATATGGGACACTATGAAAACACCAAATCTAAAAATAATATGAAGAGAGGGAGGAAGAAAACCCTGGATCAAAGGCACAGAAAATAGTTTCAAAACAATCATAGAAGAAAATTTCTTGATAGAGATGGCTATCAAAGTACAAGAACCTTACAGAACACCAAAATATATAAGGAACTAAAAAAGCTAGATACAAGAAAACAAATGGCCCAGTTAAAAATGAGGTACAGATATAAACAGAATCCTCAAAACAGGAATCCAAATGCTTGAGATTTTGGGGTGGGTGCAGGGGAGACAGGTAGATATCATTAGGGAAGGAAAATAAATAGTTATAGATGGATGGAGGGTTGGGATAGGAGGAGCGTATGGGGAAGGGCGGGGAAGAGCAAGACAGGAGAGAGAACATGCAGAAAGATAGCTAAAATTAAGGGCCATTTGAAGGGTAGCCTATATCATAGAAGCTTTCTAAAAATAAGTATTTATGGAGGTGACCTAAATGAAATCGCCAAATAATGGGGAGACAGAACCCCAAATAGTCATCTCTTGTTACCAAATGAAGCTTCCAGTACTAGGACTGGGTTACATATAGTTGAGTTGTTGGCCAAGGGGTCCTATGGGAACCCCCAAGCAAGCCAGGCTGTTGTTGAGATTATAGGTTTTTCTCCACAAACTGATGGCAAGGCCCCACTCCGTAGAACAAGAGCAGTTGTAGAATACCTACCTAACTCGTTGAACATGGAGATACCGAGACGATGCCTACATAGAGCCTTTACCCCTATGTCCAATCATCTTTGGTGCAGGAAGGTACTCTGCACACTACCAAAAGAAAAATGTAAACACCAACCCAGCCACAAATCCTTTGATCTACAGTGGTACCCTGGCTGCAGTATATGCTAGGACAATGGTAGCACAAAGTTTGTGGTAGTAACTAATCAACATATAATTTGGCTTAGGGCCCACTTCATAAGATGAAACTCATATTCAATGTCCCTTGGGTGACCAAGAACCAGAGATTAGTCTGCTCAAGGACTTAGGGGAAAACGAAATACAGTCAGACTGTGCGCAAATAGTGAAGTCCGGGGACCTCTTGGCCCTAAATGATATATCTCTATTAAATCCCTCTCCTCGGGGCTCAGGGAATTTCTAGGAAGAAGAGGCAGAAAGACTATAAAATCCAGAGGGGATAGAGGGCACCAAGAAAACAAAGCCATGTAAATGCACATGATCAAAGCCCACAGAAATGCACAGAGACTGAGGCAGCATGCACTTGGCTACATGGGTCTGCACCAGGTGATTTGTGTCTATGTTATAGTTTCCAGTTTAGTGTTTTTTATGGGATTCCTAAGTGTTCGAACGAGTGAGTTTTTGTTTCTTGTGCCTTCTCTGAGCCTCTTGTCTGTCTGTTTGTTTTGTCCAATTCAGATTATTAGTTTTGTTTTGTCTTAAATACTTTATTATTATCCCCCTAGAAGCCTTTTTGTTTTCTAGATTGGAGGGAAGGGTGGGAGGAACGGGAGGAGTGCAGGGAGGGGAAAGCATAATCAGGATATATTAGAAAGAAGCGTGTATAACATCAAAAAGCCACACTGGCCAGAGAAAAGCTAAGCTCATTTAGCCTGCCGTAGCAAAACAAGGCCATCTGAGCTGAGCAGATGGCTCCGTGGACAGAGTGCTTGAGATAGCTGACAACCTGAGCTCAGTCCCTGGACCCCTGCAATGAGAGGAAAAACTTGGCTCCCCAAAGTTGTCCTTTGACCTGTGAACTGTGACAGGAGTGTGCACACACACACACACACACACACACACACACACAGTAGCAACATTGATAATAATAGTAATAATAATAAATTTTATTTTGAAAGTTCTTTTTTTATATTATGAGTTACTCAGATTACATCATGATTGTTATCCCCTCACTTGTATCTTCCCATTCCCACCCTCCCTCCCTCTTTCACCCTATTCCCCTCGCCTAGACCCCTGACAGAAGGGGACATCCTCCCCCACCATATGATCACAGCCTATCAGGTCTCATCCTGGATGGCCTGCATCCCCACCAAAGGGAAGTGATCAAACCCTGGGCACCAGAGTTCATGTCAGAGGCAGTCCCCACCACCCTGACACCCCTGGGGAATGATCTGAGCAGTGGGGCAAGGTTTAATTTTGAAAGCCCTTTAAGCATACTACCAGACTCTTCTAGAACATCAAAGGGAGGGAGTCAATGATGGGCACTCCCAGTATTTGGAGGTCTAGACTCAGGGGTTTACGATAGATTCTCAAGGTAGAAAACTGGTCCGATTGGATGAAGTCTGCGACTTAGCTAGCAGGGAGGGAAGGCCTGGAGGCTGGTCTTGCTAAGTCGGCTAAGCTGTCCAGACGGGAGCGTCTATCCAGAGGAGACGAGGTTGCCCAGGTAGGTCGGTGGCACGGGCACCTGAATCACTCCTGTGAATCTGCTTCTTGGTTTATAGCCCTCTCACTTGGCCTGAATTTCCCGGAACAATTAGTGAAAGCCGGTTAACTCCCAGTGCGTAAGTCCTGTGACTACGGATGGTCTCAGCTCTCACATTCAACTTATTATTCTTTAAATCCACTCAAGGACTCCGTACTGTTCCCATGGAAACAGAACTTGACTTCCTCCCACCAGTGACGCCACACTTGGGCTATCAAACTGTGCTTTTTCCCTCCCTCCCACCACTCTAAGGAGACAGCTGGGAAATCATCTCGCCTGGAGAAGAGTCCTTTGCCTTTGCAGGGACCATATCTACATCCTGGATGGTTAATGTGTCATCAACAATCCCCCAAGGGGACTCAGAACATCCAGGAAAACCCAGAGCAGCAGATCACTGCTATGGCAACGTGGGTAATTTGGAGATATTTTTTAGTCGAGGAAGACCAATTCTCAGGCCCTAGCTATCTGTACCTCTCAGCAGGGAGCCTCCCTTCTTTGGGCATTTATCTACCTGCCATCACATCTTTTTTGAGCTACATATTCCCCAAGAGTCCTTGACTGAAGCCTTTTGGGATTAGTTGTTAATGTTTTTGTTTTGTTTTTTTAGAATTTCATACGTGTGTGCACAGCATATTTTAATTATATCCACCCCATCTGCCCCCAACTCCTCCCGCCCCATGGGCAACACATCCCCTCTCCTAACTTCACATTTCTTACTTTTTAAACTAACTCACTGAGTCCAGTTGGTGCTGCTGGATTCTTTGACATGTACCATTAATATGTTTTGTTTTGTTGGTTTTTCAAGACAGAGTTTCTCTGTGTAGCTTTGGCTGTCCTGGACTTGCTTTCTAGACCAGGCTGGCCTTGAACTCACATCGATCTACCTGCCTCTGCCTCCCCAGTGGTGTGCCATCATGCCCAGCCCAGTATCTTTTTTTTTTTTTAAATAAAAAAGGTATAACCCTGATAAAGGACATCCATTTGATTGATTATCAGAACTACACTCCCCTACAGACAAATGTGTCAATACCCTTTGCTTGCTTGCTAAGAAGTAAGTTCACTGGGCAGAATTTGGAAGGTGAGAAGAGTTTGACCCAAGACTTTCTTCCGTTGCAGACACCAATCAGGTTTACAACAAAGGGCTTACATGGAACCTGCCTATGATGACTGGACCCATCCTGAACTTAAAATGACACCCTAAGGGGGTTCCCTGATGCACCAGGGACCCTGTGGCAGTTGGAATGCAGTGGGGAAGGAAGCCTTAGCTCAGCTTCTTCTCTGTGATTGGATTACCTCAAGTTTTCCCAAAAGCACCCCCGGGTGCCCCCCATCCCGTCACCCACCTCCAGGAAACTTGAGCACTGCAGCCCCCTTCTAGAGAAACTCCCTTCAGCGTGAGTCACTTTTGGACTGAATTTCTTTTACATGAACAAGTCACATACCTAACAAGTTTTGTTTTGTTTCATTTTGGATGGTGATTTCCCTAAGGCTGTGAAAACCCAAAGTAGCAGCTAGCCATGCACCCCAAGGAGGGAGCAATTCTTTCCTGCCTGCCTGAGGAAAGCAGGCTGTCAACACCACTTCTTCAGTGCTTCAGAACATGCATCGTCTCTCAGCCAATGACGTATTCTTTTTCTTTCTTTCTTTTGTTTTTTCAAAACAGCGTTTTTCTTGTGTAGTCCTGGCTGTCCTGGACTCAGTTTGTAGACCAGGCTGGCCTCAAACTTACAGAGATCAGCCTGCCTCTGCCTCCCAAGTGCTGGTATTACAAAAATGTGCCACAATGCCCAGCCCAGCCATAGCAAGTACTTCTGTAATAATTACACTGTATTAGGTCTTATAAATAATCTGGAGGTGACCTAAAGTATACTGGAGGATAAATACATGCACACACACACACACACACACACACACACACACACATACACACACACACTTGGGGAAGTTGAACCTACACCTCTGAAAACCCAAGCTTTGATTATTGGCGTGATTAGCATTTCAAACCAATTCCCTATATGAGACATAGGGATGGTGTTGCTATGAGTCCCTGGCTACCCTTTGGCCTTGGAATCCTTTGAACTCAAACAGAAAACAGAAGCCTTCGGGGACTGGACCCTGGGAACCAAGAGGCTCTTCTCTGGCACAGGATGAAAGCTGCCGGCTCCCTCAGTGCTTCCAGAAGCCAAGCTCTCTCTGGCCTCCCTTAGAGGCAACTTAATGACTCGGAGTCCACTCCCTAGAGAAGGGAGTCACTGGGGAACAGGATGAAAAGTGCTAGGAGCATCTTAAGGTAGGCGTCTTCCCAGGAAGAAAGACTCACAAACTTTGCCACAACGGGCTGAATGGCACATGCTCTTGAGAAAACTGGTCAGAGGTCATCCACAAAAAGGGAGAGAAACAGTCACAAGAGGTCTGCAATGATGCAGTGCCTGGGGAGATGTCCTCTGACCAGCCGCACGTAAGTGGACTAAGAGGTCTGCAATGATGCAGTGCCTGGGGAGATGTCCTCTGACCAGCCGCACGTAAGTGGACCAAAAGGCAGAATCGCATTTCTCAATTTCCCTTAGCTTCCGTTTCTTGTTCGTCATACTCAAAGACCTTTAGGGTTCATCTTCAGGCCCAGAACCAAGGTAAGTGGGGGAAAACCCAGAGCTCAGACAAATGCACGGCACACAGGAAGCACGCTGGCCTTAGGCTTTGGTTCTGCAGTCTCCTGCCTCACCAGACACATCCTAACCTCTCAACTTCCAGCACTCATCTTACATCAGACCCTGGGATCTACCATGATATGACACTTCTCTCCTCACTCTGACATCTCCAACCCGTCACTAGATCCTGACACCTCTCAATTGAGTTATTTCTATGTCTCCAGTGTAAGCTATGACTCGCTCCTGATTTTTTTTTTTTTTTTATGCCCTACACTCCTACAATCACTTCTCCACACTTACTTTCAGGTGATCAATCATGTCATATATGTTTTATTTTTCATTGAACATGTCATTTTCAACGGTCTCTCATAATTTTCTTTTACTTAAAAACTCGGCCAGGGGCTGAGCCATTAAAGGCTCATAACCAAAAACTCAGCCAGGCGTGGTGGCCTATGCCTGTAATCCCAACACTCCAGAGACAGAGGCAGGAGGATCTCTGTGAGTTCGAGGCCAGTCTGCTCTGCAGAGAGAGTCCAGGACAGCCGGGGCTACACAGAGAAACTCTATCTTGAAAAATTAATAAATAAACACTCCTTAAATACTCCTTAATGGTCTGGAGAAGTGGGAGTGGGCCATCTAAGTTCATGTACTTGTCCCGTCTCTTTTTGCAAGTTACTTAGATTCTTTTGCATTTCCTTCTAGGCAAAACAGCAACATCCATAAGATTATTAAGAATGTTAAGTAAGGGCTGAAAAATGGCTCAGAGGTTAAGAGCACTGACTGCTCTTCCAGAGGTCCTGAGTTCAATTCCCAGCAACCATACGGTGACTTGCAACCATCTACAATGTGATCTGGTGTCCTCTTCTGACCTTCAGGTGTACATGCAGGCAGAGCACTATATACATAATGAGTAAATAAAACTTTTTAAAAATGTTACTTAAGAGCCAGGCGTGGTGGCACATGCTTTTAATCCCAGCACTCTGGAGGCAGAGGCAGGTGTATCGCTGTGAGTTCAAGACCAGCCTGGTCTACAAAGCGAGTCCAGGACAGCCAAGGCTACACAGAGAAACACTGTCTCAAAAAACAGAAAGAAGGAAAGAAAGAAAGAAAGAAAGAAAGGAAAAAAAGAAAGGAAGAAGGAAGAAATCTGGTCCAGTGCCTGACCCACAAAACATTACAAATCACTGCCTGCTGGGCTAACATAACATCCCTTTCCCCTGCCTTTACCCACACTGACCTTTTCTCACCAGCATCCCTCAGGCCTTGGGGTTTCTGCCTTCCTTTCTAAGGAAATATCCTCCTAAAGAAAGCCTCTTTAACCGTCTCCCTCCCTGAGAATCCCTCAGACTCTCCAGTGTGGGCCTTACAGCATCAAGACCATGCAATCCAAATCAGTCCTGGCTGCAATTTTACATTAAGTTTAAAGTATTTGTGTTAGTTCTTTGAGAACTTTATGTCATGTATTTTGAACACACTCACTCCCTTTCCTGTAACCACCCTCTCCGCCTTCTCATCTTCGTAGCAACACTCAGTTTTGAAATTTCTTATTTTATTTCTCTCTTTCCCCAGTCTATTATTACCCAGCCACTCTTGAGAATGGGACCTTAGTGTGCAGGTTGACCTACCAAAGGTCAAGGCATTAAAGAAAACTCACTATCCTGAGCCTGGAGAGATGGCTCAGAAGTTAAGAGCACTGGCTGCTCTTCCGAAGGTCCTGAGTTCAATGCCCAGCAACCACTAGGTGGGTCATAACCGACTAAAATGAGATCTGGTGCCTCTTCTGGCATGTAGGTGTACATGCAGGAAAGACATTGTATATATAATCTTTAAAAACAAAAACAAAAAAACCTGGCTATCCCTCTCACAGCACCAACTCCTCGTGGGATTACATGCTGACCTTACAGCCTCCACGCTGGGATTCTGGCTGGCTGGAACCTGTGCAGGGGCTACGCATGCTGTCCCGATCACTGTGAACACATACATGCAACTGCCCATGTTGTATATAGGAAAACATATTTCCACCATCTCTTGCTCTTAATTTAAAAAAAAAAAAAAAGATTTACTTATTTATTATTATGTATACAGTATTGAAGAGGGCATCAGATCACATTATAGATGGTTGTGAGCCACCATGTGGTTGCTGGGATTCAAACTCAGGACCTTTGGAAGGGCAGCCAGTGCTCTTTAACCTCTGAGCCAACTCTCCAGCCCTCTTGCTCTTAATATTTATAATTATTCATTAATGTATGTCTTTTCATAATGTAGCATTTCCTATGCTTCACAAAAGCTGAACTATCTCCTGGGCCCATGTATTTGGGTCTCCAAAACTTATCCTATCAGAAATGAAATGTGTGGGCTGGAGAGATGACTCAGGTGTTAAGAGCACTTGCTGCTCTTAGAGAGGACCCAAGTTCAGTTCCCAGCATGCATGGGGCTGGGACCATGAGTAACTTCAGTTCCAGGGCATCCGATGTCTTCTGCCTCTTCTTCTCTCCACAGGCACTGGGCATTCCCACGGTGCATGTTCATCCGTACAAAACACGCACCCACCCACACAAGCACATCATCCAAAAAACGGATTCTGCTGAAACCCACTACATCCTCCCTCAAACCCATTACTGTTGGAATAGACAATGTTACCACCTTTTTACTCAAACTGGAAATCTGGACTCTAATCTTGATGACTTCAGCCCACAGGGCTAATTATTGGGCAAGGTCTGATAAGCCCACCTCCTCCATATTCCCATCATCCTTTTCCTCGGACTCTGAGGGCAGAGATCTCATGTGTTTAAACCACCATTGCCTTTCAGTACAAATGTGTTAGCTAATGTCATCAGTTGCCTAATGTGTCACTTTGCCCCTCTCTGCTTTCTCTCAGCTTCACTGTCAACCACTTTAGCCTGACTATGTCACTGTCCTGCTTAAAGCTCTCACCAGCTCCAAGTGTACAGGACTCAGTGATCATGGCCAAGCCTACAGTGGCTGGACAGTGTTTTTTGCTCAGGGCTCATTAATATCGATTAAAAGAAACAATGCTCAGACTATCCTGTTGCGGGGGCGGAGGGGGGCGTTCTAGTCTCCTCTCCCATTCATTAAAGCTCTTCCTATGAGGAAATTTCTGGAATCCATCGAGACTACACTGCACTTAATACATACATATCAAGGAATATAAGCTGTAGTCCAGAGTCATGAGTTCTTTTGCACCTAAGGAAGGAGCAGCTTCTGTGACAGAATTTGAGAGCATCCATATCTCTGTGATACATATACAGAGCAAGGAGAGGGAGGGTCTTCTGAAAGTCTTTCCTACATTGAGCAGGCCTCCACCTTCAGAAACATCCTCTCTTCTGGTTTTCATAAGCACCCCACCCTCGTGTGTGTGTGTGTGTGTGTGTGTGTGTGTGAGAGAGAGAGAGAGAGAGAGAGAGAGAGAGAGAGAGACAGACAGACAGACAGACAGACAGACAGACACAGAGACAGAGAAAGGTATTGAAGTCTGACATCCCAGATGACTTTGCCCACAAACCCACATGATAAACAAGGACTGACAATCCCATCTCTTTTAACACCCCACCCCCCCACCCCCCCAACCCCCACCCCCCACCTCAACCCCCACCCCCCCCACCCCCCGTGCTTCGGCTCTCTAAGAACAAAGATCTTGTGTGGTTTGCTTTAACATTCCGTTCAAATCCACTTTCACTGTTCTGGCAGCCTAGGACCCAGGAGACTCCATTCTCTCTTCCACCACAGACTGTTGCTGGGAATCCAGTGTCCTCCAAGTTCCCAGCATTCCAAGTCATGACCAAACAAGCAGTACCCTTCTTCACAAGGTAAACTCTGAGGCAGTTAAAAGAGAAGATATAGAAGCAAGGCACATGGACCGCGGGTCTTAAAACTGAACACCAGAGGGCAGTGAGCCAACTAGGAGGTAAAGGTCCGCACTGCTAAGTCTGAAAACCCGAGTTCAATCCCCAGGACTCACACTATAGAAGGAGAACTGACTCTTGTCCTATGATCTCTGCACACACACACACACACACACACACACACACACACACACACACACACACATAAATAAATAAAAATAAACAAATGGATGGATGGATAGATAGATTTTTTTTTTTAAGTTAAGCTTAGCCCCAGAATTGGAGGTAATGACCCAGTTTTAAGGTCTGCAGTACAGAGACCAGAGTGGAGTGGAGTGGAGCCTACACCTCCAGTGATCAACGGGGCAGAGCAGAACTCAGCACAGTCAACCCCTTACCCAGGCTCCACTGGCCATATAAGACAATCTTCCCCCCAAGAGAAGGAGGGGGCAGGCGTGTCACACCACAGACGACCCTCCCCAGGGAGGGAGGCGTGAAGCATTCCCTCTGGTGATCCGCACAGCCAGACATTTCACACCCTCCCTTTGTCCCTTCTTTCTCCTCGGTCTCACTCAAGCCACACGGAACCCCAGACATCAGCAAGCAGCACACCGTGGTCGCCAGCACGTCACCAGCGAAAGCCTAAACAGTGTGAGCAAATGTTTGACCAGTCTGAGCAGCCCCGGCAGGTGTGCGCAGCAAGACTTTGCCCTCTCCTTGATTACAGGGCAGCCGAGATGATAAGGGAGCTGGGGTCCGAGGTGTTAGGACAAGGATACATTTTTTAAAATGTTATGATGTCGAAAGCCCATTTTGATTCTTCAACTTTCATTTTTCTGGTTAGACTTTATCTCCAGTACCACCTGGAAAATGAGGTTCCTCGCTGTACTTCAAGGTACAAGACTGGCGACACTGTTGTCTCCTGGGTTGCCAGCTGAACAAGCCTTTAGTCCCTTGTTATGGCTTTCCTGCACTGAGGCTTCCATATTTGCTGAGCTGCCTCTTCTCCTGGACAGATATTTTAAAAGGCAGCGTTGTAAAAACCATCTCTCGCTCTTTTTTTTTATTTGTTGTTTTCATTTACTCATAAATGTTTGTTCTCATATAATATACAAGCTGCCTTATCTACACAGCAGTGTTTCTATCATTATTTTTTCATTAGAAATCATTTTATTGATTTTTTTCCTTATTTATTTATTTGTTTGTTTGTTTAGCATTGCTGTGTGCCTGTGTATATGCATCTAGAGGTCAGAGGGCAACCTACAGGAGTCAATTTTCTTCTTTCTCTATGTGGGTCCCAAAGCTCGGCCTCAAATCACGGGGCTTGTTGGCGTCTCTGCCACTGACCAGCTCACTGGCCTGTACTCACTAATTTTTTATTTTTTATTTTTATTTCTATTTATTTTTTTATTGGTTTTTTGAGACAGGGTTTCTCTGTGTAGCCTTGGCTGTCCTGGACTCGCTTTGTAGAGCAGGCTGGTCTCGAACTTGCAACAATCCACCTGCCTCTGCCTCCCGAATGCTGGAATTAAAGGCACACGTCACCACACTTGGCTAATTTTTAATATTTCTTGACAATGTCATACATGTATCCAATGTCTTGATTGTATCCATCCCTCTCCCCTCTCCAACTCCTTCCTGACCCCCAACAAGTCCCCCACAACTTCGTGTCCTGTTTATTTTTAACCAATTGAATCCAGTAAGTGGCATCCATATGTGCTTAAAACCCCGTCTTTGTTGTTGTTTGTTTTGGTTTCCTACCTTTGTTTTGTTTTTGAAATGGAATCTTGCTGTTTCCCAGGCTGTATGGGCTCACATAATCCTTCACCTTCATCTTCCCCAGTAGTTCCTGAGACTCTTCAGGAGGTCCCCACGGAACAGCAGAGCCACACTGGGTGTCTTCATTTCCCATGCTTACTTAATAAAGCACCATAATTGCTGGCTTAAAACAAGAGAAAATCATTGTCTTCAGCTCCTGGGGCTGAAACATGATATCACGCTAGCTGGACCATGTCCACTGCCCAGCCTCCAGCAGTGCGTCCTTCCTGAATTCCAACTTCTGGGAGCCCCAGGCTTTCCTAAGTATCTGTACATGGCAGACTCCTCACTCCATCTGTTTACTTTCCTATATAGAAAAAAAAAAAGAAGAAAAAACAACCACAGTGGAACTGTCTCCATGCTGACTGAGTGTGACGTCATTTTAGCTCTATTCTGTCCGCAAAGACCCCATTTGCAGATAAGCACCCTTTCATAGGTGCCTTGAGGACTTCAGCAGAGCCGTTAGGGAGGCAGAGTTTCACCCACAGCAGCGAGAAAATGGCACCCCTACTGACTCATCTTGCATTCTGACTGTGGGAGGCCTCAGATATCCTGAGTCCCTGGCCGTAGGGATACTCAGTGTCGGAGATTTTCCTTCTAAATGTGGTCCAAATTTATCCTTTATTTAGTTCTCTCTCTAGGCCAACAGGCGAGGCCTCCAAAACATGCTATGCCTCCAACACCCAGTACAGGTGAGAGTTCCCCCAAATGGTGGTTTTGTTGCTGTCTTTCTGTTTGTTTGCTATGTTTCTTGTTGGTTTATTTTTGTTTGGAAGCTGAGATCAGCCTTGAACTTGCCAAGCAGCTGAGGATGAGTTTGAACTTCTGGTCTACCTCCCTCTGTCCCCCAAGTGTTGGGGTTACATCAGCTGCCTGCACACTCAGTTGATGCAATGCTAAAGATTGAACCCAGGGTCTCATGTATGCCAGGCAAGTATTATGCCAGTTAAACTACACCCTCACGCCCTGCTTGTTTTGAGGCATAATCTCACTATGAAGCTCAGGCTGCTCTTATAGTTGTAGTTCACTTGCCCCTGCCCCTGCCCCTGCCCCTGCCCCTGCCTCTGCCCCTGCCCCTGCTCCTGCCCCTGCCTCTGCCCCTGCTCCTGCCTCTGCCCCTGCCCCTGCCCCTGCCCCTGCCCCTGCCCCTGCCCCTGCCTCTGCCCCTGCCCCTGCTCCTGCCCCTGCCTCTGCCCCTGCTCCTGCCTCTGCCCCTGCTCTTGCCCCTGCCTCTGCCCTCTGTCCTCTGCCGCTGCCACTGCCCCTGCTCCTGCCCCCCAAATGCTAGGATCACAGGCCTCTGTGCCTACTCAGTTTAGAACAGGAAATTTGAAGACAGAAAATTATTCTAGTGACCAGAGGAAATGACTCCATCAGTAAAGTGCTTGTGTTACAATCATGAAGACCTGAGTTCAGATCCCTCCAGCACCTATGGAAAGAGTCAAGTGTGGTGGCATGCACCTGTCATTGCGGTGCTGAGGAAGCAGACACTGGAACATCCCTGGAGCTCAGTGTGCATCCAGTCAAGCTGAACCAATGGGTTCCAAGTTCAATGAGAGACCTTATCTCACAAAATAAAGTGGGGAGCGACAAAGGAAGCCTTTCAATACTGACCTCTAACTTTCACATGTAGACACAAGTATATGATTATATAATGTACATAATACCCATAAAATTACTAGAATGAACTGAACTCTAATCCTATTTTTCCTTAGGTACCAGCTCTCTCACTTTAGGAGAGTTGATAATTTTACTGGTAATATATGAACCTGAGAGCCAGGTGTGGTGGCGCACGCCTTTAATCCCAGCACTTGGGAAGCAGAGGCAGGCAGATCTCTGTGAGTTCGAGGCCAGCCTGGTCTACAAAGCAAGTCCAGGACAGCCAAGGCTACACAGAGGAACCTTGTATCGAAAAACAAAACAAAACAAAAATCCCCGAGTTCCACATCAGCACTGCATAGACACAGCACAGTGGTACATGTTGTAATTACAGCAGGAGGACAGTGGGGGAAGGAGGCTCAGAAGTCCCCAGTCACCCTCAGCCACACAGCCGGTTTAGGACCAGACTTTCAGCCTTGGAAACTGTGATGGCACTTCTGGGCTTTGTTTCTTTGTTTTGTTTTAAGATTTATTTATGGGCTGGAAAGATGGCTCAGAGGTTAAGAGCACTGCCTGTTCTTCCAAAGGTCCTGAGTTCAATTCCCTCAACCACATGGTAGAGCTTAACCATCTATGATGTGGTCTGGTACCCTCTTCTGGCATGCAGGCAGAATACTGCATACATAATAAATAAATAAATAATTTTTAAAGAGGGGAAGTTGGAGATTTAGCTCAGTGGTAGAGCACTTGCCTAGCAAGTGCAAGGCCTTGGCTTTGATTCTTAGCTCTGGGGGGAGGGGGAAGATTTATTTATTATTATGTATAGTGTGTGCCTGCATGTACACCTGCATGCCAAAAGAGGGCACCAGATCTCATCATAGATGGTTGTGAGCCACCATGTAGTTGCTGGGAACTGAACTCAGGACCTTTGGAAGAACAGCCAGTGTTCTTAACCTCTGAGCTATCTCTCCAGCCCCAGATATGTCTGTTGTTTAAGCCACCCAGTTTGTTGCCTTTTGTCATAGTAGCCCTAGCAAACTAATGCAGTCCCATTCTGGAGGTTTCTTCTTCCAGTAAGGCCACTGAAACAACTGTTGTCCATTCAGTATTAAAAGAGGAAATCTGGAAGAGCAGTATGAACTCCCAGTTGTCAATTTCCTTAGCTTATTTCCCAATCTAAGCCAATACTGGCCACTTGGCCAGCACTCAATCATACCCAAATGCTTATCTAAAAAAGAGGCTGGGAAATCCAGTTATTAGCTAGGTACACTGCCACCTTAATTGTCTTGGTATTCTATCATTCAGAAAGAAGAGGAGCAATGACTTCTGATGCCCTGCATTCTTGTGCCTACTGATAACGCAGTCTGCCAACATATTGCATATGGACAGCACACCAACTTGAAATTCCTCTGCCAATATAAAAAAATTTTTTCAATGGGATTATTTCTTAGTCATCTTAACTGCTATAACAACACACTGGACAATGACTTGAAACATGAGGACCTGAGTTTGCTCCCCAGAGCCCATGTCATAGTCCTGCACAAAAGTACATACATGTAAGGTACATACATGTAACCGCAGCACTGGGGAGATAGGGACAGAAGAATCCTTGGGCTCGCTGGCCATCCAATGCAGCTAGTCCTGGAGCTCCGGCAGCAGTGAGAGAGCCTGGTTGACCAAAATAAGTTGGAGAGTAAGCAATAGAGAAAGACAGCCAAAGTCAGTCTCTGACCTCCTCGCACACGAGCACACACACACGTGTACACACATGTACACACACACACACACAAAATGCCATAAACTGAGTGGGTCTCATACACAGGAGAACATTATTTTTTATGGCTCCAGCACCGGAAATGCCCAACATCACGACCCCAGTAGAGCTGAGTTTGGTGAGGACCCACTTTCCAGTTCACAGGCAGCACGGGCTCATGGTGCTCTGGCAGAGGGCAAGGAGGCAGCGAGCACTCTGGGAGCTTTTCAGTAAGGGCACCCATCCCATTTAGGACTCTACTGCAATCCCACTACCTTCCAATACTGTTGCTTTGAGGGTTAGAATTTCCACAGACAAATACCAGGGAAACAGATTACTCGTGTGTGTGTGTGTGTGTGTGTGTGTGTGTGTGTGTGTGTGTGTGTGTGTGTTGTGGTGTGTGTGTGTATGTAGTGGTGTGTGTGCGCGCGCTGTGGTGTGTGTGTGTGTGTGTGTGTGTGTGTGTGTGTGTGTGTGTGTGTGTGTTGAGACAGGGTTTCTTTGTGTAGCCCTGGCTGTCCTAGAACTTGCTCTGTAGGCCAGACTGCCTCAGATCTTAGATCTGCCTCCCAAGTGAGCACCACCAACAACATAAGGGTGAGAGGGTTCATTTGGCTCACAGTTTCAGGGTACAGTCCACCCATCATTACAGGGAAGTCAAGGAAGATGATAGATGCTCGAAGGAAGCAGCTGGTTACCTTCCATCCTCAGTCAAGAGCAGAAGCGATGAGTTAGCAGGTGCCTGCTTATGTTTATTGCTTTCTCCATTTGGATCCAGTCCTGGTCCCAGTCAGGAAATAGCCCCATGCATACACGGTGAGTCTTCCCAGTACAATCAACAAAGACACAGCCAGAGGAATGGCCACAGACTACATGGCCACAGACTACATGGCCACAGACACGGCCACAGGCCAACCTCACCTAAGCACTCCCTTGTGGAGACTTTCTTCCCAGGAGAGACCAGATTTGGCCAGTTGACAATTAAAGCTAACCTGCGCTGGGGAGAGGGCTCGGAGGTTAGGAGCACTGACTGCTCTTCCAAAGGTCCTGAGTTCAATTCCCAGCAACCACATGGTGGCTCACAACCATCTATGATGAGATCTGGTGCTCTCTTCTGGCCTGCAGGTGTACAAGCAGGCAAACACTGCATACATAATAAATAAATAATCTTTTGGGCAAGGGTTGAGACAGGGTTTCTCTGTGTAGCCTTGGCTGACCTGGACTCACTTTGTAGACCAAGCTGGCCTTGAACTTACAGAGATTGCCTGCCTCTGCCTCCCGAGTGCTGGGATTAAAGGCGAGTGCCACTACCACCCGGTTTAAATATTTTTTTTTTTCTCAAAGCAAGGCAAGTGGTGGTGCACACCTTAATCCCAGCACTTGGGAGGCAGAGGCAGGCAGATCTAAGAGTCTGAAGATAGCCTGGTCTACAGAGCAAGTTCCAAAATAGCCAGAGGTTAAGAGCACTGGCTGCTCTTCCAAAAGTCTTGAGTTCAATTCCCAGCAACCACATGGTAGCTCGTAACCATCTAGAGTGAAATCTGGTGCCCTCTTCTGGCATGCAGGCATATGTGTATGGATAATAAATAAATAAATGTTTTTTGAAAAATCAACCATCACAACTCCATCAATCTCACACATGGACACATCACTTTTAAGCCATAATTTTCTACCCTTTGTCCTAGAGTCTCATGTTTATCTGATGATGTAAAATACAATCCAAGAAAAAAAATTTTTAAGGCAGGGTTTTCCTTTGTAGTCTTGGCTCTTCTGAAACATTGTAGACTAGGCTGCCTTTGAACTCCAGAGATCCACCTATCTGGGCCTCCAGAGTACTGAGATTAAAGGTGTGTGCCACCACACCTAGCCCTTTAGGGGTTTTTTGAGACAGGATTTTTCTGTATAGTCTTGGCTGTTCTGAAACTTTGTAGACAAGGCTGGCCTTGAACTCCAGAGATGTGCCTGCCTCCCGAGTGCTGGGGTTAAAGATGTGCACCTCCACTCCTGAATGAAAATTCTAGACTTTAGACAGATGTGGTGGTGCAAGCCTTTAATTCCATCACTCAGGAGGCAGAAGCAGGTATGTCGCTGTGAGTTCGAGGCCATCCTGGTCTACAAAGAAAGTCCAGGACAGCCAAGGCTACACAGAGAGACCCTGTCTGTGGGGGGTGGAGAATTCTAGAGTTTTAAATATTATTATGAGAGACCAATCTGGCCTTGCAAGGAACAACCCACACTTCTTACCATATGCCTGCCCTAAGACAGTCTGTGTGTCCGGAAGTGGCGAGATAAGCCAGGGCCTTAGTCACATCTCCCCAGGGCTGGAATGTGCTTCTCCCATCACTTTGTCACCTGACCAACTGTGTGATCACTCTAGAGTTGGCATAAATATAGCCTCTTGTGGAGAATGTCAGACTCCACAGATAGAAACCCTCCTTCTGAGACTTGATAGCCTATGACCATACAGTGGGGCAGGAGGTCCCCCTCGGTCTTAGACCTAGGGGAGGGGAATTGGGTGAAAGCGGGAGGAAGGGAGGAATAGGAGAATACAAGTGATAGGATAACAATTGAGTTATAATCTGAATAAACTAATAAAATTATTTTTTTTTTAAAAGAAACCCTCCTTCCTTTGTGTTCTGTTCCCCTTTGTTAAAGAAATAGATGTAGGGCTGGGAGCATTTTGGTCAGTAGAATGCTTGCCTGGCATGCACATAGCCCTGGGTTCTGTCTCCGGCACTGTAAAAGCAGGACCTGGGTTTTACATATGCCTGTACTCCCAGAACGTGGGCGGTAAGGGCTTCGGGATCAAAAGATCAAGGGCGTCCTCAGCTACACAGGGACTTTGAGGCTAGCGTTCGACGCGTGAGACCTTGAAGAAAGGAAGGGAGGGGGTAGGAGGGAGGGAGGGGGAGGGAGGGAGGGAAAATCATAAATCAAAGATAAGGGCAGATATTTTTTCTTCCACTTTTAAGCAGGGAGCCCCCACAGAGATGAGAAAAGTTTTAGATCTAAGAATGGAGGAGGAGAAATGAGGTTGTTTTCCAGAGCCATAGCTAGTAAACTGTCTCTTCCCTGAGTTAGGACGTCGATGTCCCTGGGTGTTCCTGGCTTCCAGCATTTGGGTATAATCAAAGTTCTGGTAGATTGCTGGGTGTGGTGGTGCTCGCCTTTAATCCCAGCCCTCAGGAGGCAGAGGCAAGCAGATCTCTGGGAGTTCGAGGCCAGACTGGTCTACAAAGTGAGTCCAGGATACTCAAGGCTACACAGAGAAACCCTGTCTTGAAAAACCAAAAAATAAAAATAAATAAATAAAAGTGCTGCCCACTCCTGCCACGGGTGTGCAAGCGTATGGAGCCTGTCCCGAGGACTGATGGGTAGGAGACAGTGTGTGTTTCCGGATGGCTGGTTGCACGGGAAGAACACTGGCAATGGCTTGAAGATTAGGAGGTCATCAGCTCTCTATGGGAAACGTTTTCCGCCCTGTTACTTTGTGGCAGTTTATGGGCTTTATCTTAGACACAGCCTCCTTGTCCCAAGAGAAAGATTCCGGCCGACTGTTTCGATGGTTGCTTTGATGCTGTGCTGGGAAACTAAACCCAGGACCCTTCCGGCTTGGGCAAACACTCTGCTACCCTAAGCCAACTCCAGTGTCTCACTATTTGTCTGTAGTTTGCCGAGCATCTATTCTGTGGCAGACTCTACGCTAAGCACTTTTTAATATTATCTCCGTGTAATATTAAGGCAGGTGTCGCGCGCTAATCCCAGTTTTCCATGCTACAGCCAGGGACTGAGAGACTGGAGACAGGAAATTTGTGAACTTCCTAACGCACTTTGGCCACGCCCTGCTGACGTGGGAGGAAAACATAACACTGGTGCTGAGGCTGGCCCTGGTCTGTAGAGTGAGGAATTGGCTTCCCTAGCCTCCTGGTCCGTTCTCCAGTGGCACACTGCCAATGAGATGACCCCATGAGACTCAAGCACCGAAATCTACCAGAACTGGGATTAAAGGCGTGAATTAAAGTGCTGAGATTAAAGGCGTGCGCGGCCGCCACTGCCACCACGCCCGGCCTGGGCAGCACTTTGGAATTTCATTTCATCGTACATTTTATCGTTGCCTTCATTTAATGGAAATTACATAGCCGAGCAGCTGCAACACCAAGACATCCGGATATAGACAAAGACCACCAGATGGAGAGCACAGGTTTTTTTTTCTACTGCTCTGGACATCCCTGGTCATCCTCTGAGCCTTTGACTATCTGCTTTTGGTGTGGTGGCGCACGCCTTTAATCCCAGCACTTGGGAGGCAGAGGCAGGCGGATCTCTGTGAGTTCGAGGCCAGCCTGGTCTAAAAAGCAAGGACAACCAAGGCTACGCAGAGAAACCTTGTCTTGAAAAACGAGAGAGAGAGAGAGAGAGAGAGAGAGAGAGAGAGAGAGAGAGAGAGAGAGAGAACAAACAAAAGAATCAAAATAATTTAAAAAGCCTCTGCCACTCCCAAGCCCATTCGTAAAACCCATGTGCAAGGGTTCCGTAGGGAGTTTGCCTTAGAGAGACAGAGTTTATAATTAGCCCCGAGCGAAGCGAAATCTACTTGGGAACTGAAATGGGTTCTCCCCACAGACATCAATTGTGCTACTCACAACTGATCCGGATTTTTTTTACATGAAATTCAGGAGTAAGGTCTTAACATTTATTCCCTCTGGGGAAAGGCTGCCAGCTTCCACCGGCCTCCTCCTTCATGGATGAGCACCGGCTCAGCCATTCTGGCAGGACTAGTGAGATGCAGCAGCTCCAGGAGAGCACAGGACAGTTTCAGATAGCGTAAGCACCAGCAAACAGGAAGATGATCACGGTAGAAATGGAAGAGGACCCACGACCCATCAATCGGCGGTGCAAGACTCTTCCCCACAGACAAGGCGTCTCTGCAAGGACAGGTCCACACCTGGAGCAACAAGCATGTGACTCGCAGCAGCGGAAGATGCAGACTCGGGAATGTAGGGCAAGGGCCTTAGGGGAGTCACTGATGACTAGGCGCAGGTGGAAGAGAGGAATAGGTGTCCAGCTGGGCCAGCATCCTGAGCCTAGGCCAGCATCTCTCAACCTTGACACCGTTGGTAGTTAGGACTGAGTACCTCCATGCTAGAGAAACCTCCATGTATGCCGCGGTGTGCTAGGCAGCTCACAAGGCTCCAGCAAAGATCCCGGTGAATCCTGTACTCAGCTGTGGCACCTGAAGACGTTCCTATTCCTAGCACAGGCCACGAGTTGACTTCTTTCCTTCCTTTTTTTTCAGGACAGGGCAGGGAGGGATTTGAGACAGGGTTTCTCTGTGTAGCCTCGGCTGTCCTGGACTCGCTTTGTAGACCAGGCTGGCCTCGAACTCACGGAGATCCGCCTGCCTCTGCCTCCCGAGTGCTGGGACCACAGGCGTGAGCCACCGCGCCGGGCTCCATGCTTACTTCTTTTTGCAGTAGCTCCTGTTTTGTTGTTTTTAACAGCCTCATGTCTCAGGCTGGGCTCAAACTTGCTGCCTAGAAGATGACTTTGAACTTCTCTGGTCCTCTTGCTCCACCTTCTGGGTGCTGGGGATACAGGCGAGCACCACCCCCATCTAGTTTAATGTGGTGCTGGGACCCCTGCCCAGGTCTTCATGTACAGCAGGAAAGCTTTTTTGCCAACTAAGCTCATTTCCAAACCCTAGTGGCTACATTTTTAAAAGTTAAGAAGAGGGGCCAAGCATGACCCCACATATACCTGGCAGCTCAGCGCTCTGGAGCCAGAACGAAGACACTCAGGCATTGAAGGCCAGCATGCAGTACACCTTGTGAAGAGAAAAGGGAGGGAAGAGGGGAAGGGAGAAGGGAAAAGGAGGTCCATGTGAGGAGCTGCCCCTCTTTACTCCAGGGTCCAGCCCATGAGAAGGCCACCCCAACATTCAGAGCGGGTCTTCCCCCTTCAGTTAAGCCTTTCTGGAAACATCCAGTCATGTTTCTATAGTGATTCTAAATCCTATCAAGTTGGCAGCTGTGATTAACCATTACAGCATATAATCAATATTCTAAATTCAGTAATGCAGTGCTTTGGTTTTTTTCTATATGTTTTTTTGTTTTTTGCTTTCTTTCTTTCTTTCTTTCTTTTTTTTTTTTTTTTTTTTTTTTTTTTTTTAGTTTTTTAAAAACTATAATATATAGCCGGGGGCCGGGTATGGTGGCGCATGCCTTTAATCCCAGCACTTGGAAGGCAGAAGCAGGCAGATCGCTATGAGTTCCAGGCCAGCCTGGTCTACAAAGTGAGTCCAGGACAGCCAAGCTACACAGAGAAACCCTGTCTTGGAAAAACAAAAACAAACAAGTACCATTTCCCGGACCTTTCCATGTCCTTCCTTCAATCTCTCCCTTGCAATCCCTTTGCTCTCTCTAAAATTCATGAGGTTTTTCAAATGGTTCCATTCTTTTTTTTTTTTTTTTTTTTTTTTAATGAGTACCAAGCCTTCAGCATCTCCAGTGTCCCATTTACAATTTAGACCAGACACATTGCTGGGCTCCATGGCCTCACAGACTCAGTAACTAATAAAAATGTGCAACATAAGAACGAATGTCTCCTCATAGAGGGAAGGTCACCCCTGCCCTTCTCTCAGCACCACAGCCTTCCAGAACAAAGCCATCCCATGAGGCTATGCTGTCAGCTGCATCCAGTCTGTCCTTCGATGTTCTGTATTCCAGGGTATTGGGTCCAGGACCCAGATAAATAACAAAATCTTCATTTAAGTCCCTTACATAAAAGGGCTTAGTATTTGCATGTAAGCAACCCACATTCTTCCATGTACATCCTCTGCAGATTACCAAGTGACGCCTAATGCAATGCGAACGCCACGTAAAGAGTTTTCAACACTCTACTGCTTAGCAAATAATGACAAGCAAAAGTGTGCCCATGGACATGCTCAGGGCAGAGACAATTTTTCTTCCTGATATATTCTAGTCACAGTTGGCTGAATCTGCAACTGTAAAGTCCGTGGATACTGAAAGCTGACTGTATTTATAACTCAGAGAACGAGACATCCATTTCAAGTGGCTTCTGCCTCTTTCAAAGCAGTGTCCCGTCCAGGGCAGACAAAGCCACAAGCTTGGTCCTTTTCAAGGAGAAAGGTTCAAATCCCCAGGCTATAAGCTCCTGGAAGGAGGCACCTACCCTGACCTACACTGACATCTGTGTCCTGGGACTCAGCGGCCTCAACCCAACGCGATCCCACCCAGCTTCATCCCCTAAAACTAACTTTTCCCCATGCTTACCTAATCCATGGCTGCAGATCCATCAAGCCCTGTGGGCCCTGCCTTGTGCACCATAATTATTTCCCCTACCCATCTCTGCTTTTGACAGGCAGCTAAGGTGCTCAGTTGCCTCCCCTCCCCTACCCCCCTCCTTTCTGAGGCAGGTCTCTCAAGCACAGGGACTGGGGCTCAATCCCAGAATATGTAAAAGATCTGGGCATCAGGGAGCACACTTGTAGTCTCAAAGCTGGTTGGTGGAGACAGAGGCTGTTGGCTAGCTAGCATATACTACTCAACAAGTTCAAGGACAGTGGGAGACTGCGTCTCAAAAATAAGGTGAACCAGCCGGGCGTGGTGGCACACGCCTTTAATCCAGCACTTGGGGAGGCAGAGACAGGCGGATCGCTGTGAGTTCGAGGCCAGCCTGGTCTACAAAGTGAGTCCAGGACAGCCAAGGCTACACACAGAAACTCTGTCTGGGGGTGGGGGTGGGGCGGCGAAGGAAGGTGAACAGTGCCCTAAAAATGATACCTGAGGTTGTCCTTTGCCCCCTGCATGTACACACACGCACTCATTCATACATACAAAAGAATGCCTACACACAGACACACAAACACACACACTCCACATACACATAAAAAAAAAATCCTTACACCTTGCCCATGATGCCTGGCATACAGTATCAGTAATGTCCCAATAAAAACATATATGAGTTTGTTGGTAGTGGCCAATACCTGTGGCCTGTACCTGGGGTAGAAGGAAGTCTTTGAAAGGTCTCATGTTCAGGACTGGAGAGATGGCTCAGAGGTTAAGAGCACTGACTGCTTTTCCAGAAGACCCGGGTTCAATTCCCAGCACCCACATGGCAGTTCACAACAGTCTGTAACTGAAAGATCTGATACCCAGAGACATACATGCAGGCAAAATACTAAGGCACATAAAATAAAAATAAGTAAATTATTTTTAAAAAGAAAAGAAAAAAAGAAAGGTCTCAGTTGGAAGCTGGGAAAGAATGACCCACTTATATGCCGCTCTCCAGCACTTGTGTCCATGGAGAGCTAAATGGACAGGCAGGAAGTTCGCTGCAGCCTTCTGCCTATAGCCACGCCTGGACTGCAGTCTCCCCTCCACAAGCAGCTACTAGTTCCTGACTATGAAGACACAAACCAAACACAGACCCAGTCCCTGTCCTGTCATAAGCACACTTAATTTGACAGCTTTTAGGATTTTCTTCTGTTCTCAATCTCAGAGTTTTCTTTATTTAGCTTTGGAATCAGTCGTGTCTTTCAAAATATTTTCTTAGCCTTTTCCTGCATTTTTGAGTTTAAGGCTGGAAGGAGTTGCTATTTCTGCTATGTCTCCCACTGGCTGAAAGTGTCAGGCTGAGGAGCTAATATAGATCTGACAATCTAAATGCCTCGTTGTTAGCCGCGTATGGTGGGGTGCTTCCGTGGTCCCACCACTTCGGAGACTGAGGCAGGAGGACCACCGGAATCCAGGAGTTCAAGATCACCCTGGGCAAGATAGCAAAACCTAATCTCAAAAATTGATTAGATTAGTTAATTCATTATCGGGTCTCTGTTCTAAGTCCGTCAATGAGTTTCCATTTGTTTCAGTTTAGAATCCAAAGAACACAGCCTGTGTGCAAGTTTCCTGGTGACAGGATAAGGGTTGGTTCTAATCTAGGATTTAAATCCTCCTGCAAAGGGGGGAAATTAGGACACCAAGGCAGACACACAGGGCACACTGCACTAAGATAAAGGCAGAGCTCTAGGTGACGCATCTTCAGAGAAGATCCATGCATGTCCAGAAAAAGTCAAACTGTAGGAGGAGGCACAGTGTGATCCTCTTTCACAACCCTCAGAAAAAAACATGCCTGCAGATCCCTGGCCTCTCATCTCCAGACTCCAGCATCGTGGAAAAGTATCTACTGGCTAAGCTGTCCAGGTAGAAGCTTGACAGAAGCCTTAGCAAACTAAGCAAGTCCCCACCATCTCCTGGGTTACAGTGAGTCATTAAGTCTCAAGAGAAGAAAATAAAGGTCCAACTCCTGAAAGTAAGAGTATGAGAGAATTTGTGGCCATGGTTTAAAATCACCACTAGACACAGGAGTACCCTCTGAAATCTTATGATAAATTTGCCCTTGTTTAGGCTGATTTCAACTTGATTCCTGAGTTTTCACATTCAAAGGTTTTTATTTAAAATATATTTAAGCCGGACCTGGTGGCTCATGCCTGTAATCTCAGTACCCCAGAGGCAGACATAGGTGGATCTCTGTGAGTTCGAGGCCAGCCTGGTCTACAGAGTAAGTCCAGGACAGCCAGGGCTACATGGGCTACATAGAGAAAGCCTGTCTTAAAAAAAAAAAAACAAAAAACAAAAAACAAAAAAACAAATATATATTTAAAATGAGCATGCTGGCATTGGGAGGTAAAAGTAGGAGGATCAGGCCTTAGCTATACAGTGAGTTCCTGGACAGACTGGGATGCATGAGACCTCATCTCAAAACAGGTATGTGTGTGTGTGTGTTGCTTTCTGTAACAGGTTTTTGGCAATAAACTTTGCAACTCTTCTGACAGGAGCATCTCTCATGGTTGGAAATGTTAGCTTAAAAACCATTTATTTAGCCGGGCAGTGGTGGTGCATGCCTTTAATCCCAGCACTTGGGAGGCAGAGGCAGGCGGATCTTCATGAGTTCGAGGCCAGCCTGGTCTGCATAGTGAGTCCAGGACAGCCAGGGCGATTATACAGAGAAATCCTATCTCAAAAAAAAAAAGAAGGAAAGAAAGAAAGAAAGAAAGACAGAAAGAAAGACAGAAAGAAACTATTCATTCAAGCTAGGTGTGGTTGCACACTCCAGATGATTTGTGAGTTCGAGGCTACCCTGGTCTACATAGTGAGTTTTCAGGACAGCCAAAGCTACACATGAAGCCCTGCCTCAGAATAAAAGAGAGAGAGAGAGAGAGAGAGAGAGAGAGAGAGAGAGAGAGAGAGATGATTCACTCAATCTGGTCATGGTGGGATATGCTTATAATGTTAGCACTTTAGCACCAAGGAGGTTGAGGTAAAAGAGCTGGTGGTTTGAGGCCAATATGAGATAGATATCAAGACCCTATCTCAAAACAAAACAAAAACAAAGAGAGAAGAAGAAAGGGACAGAGGGAAGGAGGGACGGAGGGAGTGTGCCCAAACTAGCCACTCATTTCACTCGTATGACATTGCGACTTCACACGCTGCTCCCCATGGTCTACCTCCTACAGAAGTGTGTGATGAAGACGGACTCAGAGAACAACTCTGAGTTTGCAAGTGCATGAAATACCAAGGTTTTCTCTGGAGATGATTCATATTCAGCAAATAACCAGTATTTGGCTTTTGCACGCTTACATGAAGATAAACTATCCTTATAACTTCATAGATGCATGCTATCAGCATGAAGGCTTGCTTGGAAAGTGACAGTGTGGGGAAGAAGAAAGCCCCAACCCTCAAGAAATGTACAGCCATGCATTAAAGACTATTTGTCCCAAGATGCAGTTTTATTTTTGTTTGGTTTTTTAAAGATTTATTTATTTTTGTGTACAATGTTCTGCTTGCGTGTGTGCCTACACACCAGAAGAGGGCACCAGATCTCATGATAGATGGTTGTGAGCCACCGTGTGGTTGCTGGGAATTGAACTCAGGACCTCTGGAAGAGCAGCCAGTGCTCTTAACCTCTGAGCCATCTCTCCAGCCCACCCAAGATGCAATTTTTAAAACAAATAGTGGTGCCTGTTCCCCAGCTGATGCTTGCCTGATAGGCAGCCTCCTTTTCTGGGCACTAGGTGGTGTACGGAAGCTAAGAGGTCCTGTCTTTGAAGAGGGACAGAGACACAGTCATCTGAAGCCTACTTCTAACATTCTGAGACTACTCCCCACCACCACCCCCTTTCATGCTGAGGAAGATCTGGGCCAAGGACTGTGAGTGGGTGAAAAGGCAGAGAGAAATGGAAAACTTAAAAATGACAACAGGAGGAGCAGGACACATTCTCACTTGAGCAGTAACTGTGAAGACACTGCTGGCGGTTGGGCAGTGTGGGTGTATGCAAATGATATGGAAATCGCACCCACACCAGCTCGAATTATTATGGTCTTTCTAGTTTACATACTTGAGTGCAGGTCGTTGGGAACACAGCTCCTGGAGTTGAGAGATTAGTCACTGCTATCCTCTCTCACATTTGACCATGGGTGAGACAGTCCCCTGTGGCCTGTTGTATTTCCTTTTACACAGCAGAATAGGAGACGGCTTTGGAGGTTTCTTCTTCTAGGCTTCACATACATTTTTGGTTCAGAAAGCAATAATTTACTTTGCCATCGGTATTTTCAAGAAATTAACCCCAGAAATGGAACACTCTTAGAAAATCCAAATCATAGCAATGACATGGAATAAAAGGAAAATAAAACTATTACCCGTAGATGAGAGCAGAAAAACAGTACAACAAGGTTGTTGGGGACTCCCTACAATATCCTCAATGCCACAGCTAGAAAACTGTATATTGCTGTGTCTCCAGGACATCTTACAGGGGGATTTGTCAGGCTATAAAACTTCTAGTTGATGATGGGAAATTTTCCCTCTGAATTCTTTTCTAACTAGTAAAGTGGCCAGTACCACAGGCATCCAAGAAGAAATCTTTGTTTTGTTTTTATTTTAATTTGGTGGTGGTGGCAGTTGTTTGAGATAGGGTCTCATTACATAGGCCAGGCTGACCTCAAAGTTGGAATTCTTCTGCCCTAGCCTTCCAGATTCTGGGATTACATGCATCACTATGCCCTGACCCAGAAAATGCCTTTGGGGGATGACTTTTCATACCCTTTCCAAGCCCAGGAGAGCTTAATTAAATTAAACTGAATTGAATTCCCTGAGAGTCAGGTTTTGGGCTTCTCACTCTAGTCTGAACTTGAGGTCATCTCGTCCACTGCCCTGCACCAGCTCCAATCCCTGGTTGGGTAACTCTTCCTGTCCCAGATTTTTTTTTTTTTTTCCTTTTTTTCATTCTTTCGAAACAGGGTTTTTTCAAGACAGACAGCTTTGGCTGTCCTGGAATTACTTTGTATACCAGGCTGGCCTCGAACTCACAGCAATCCACCTACCTCTGCCTCCTGAGTGCTGGGATTAAAGGTGTGCACCACCACGCCCGGCTCTCAATCCTCCTTTTGTGCTCAGTGTAGAAAGGTAACACCTACTAGAATCTTTGGTCTTGGTCCTCGCTGGGACAACTTTGGTCAATTTTCAGTTGGCCTTTTGTATCCTTCCACTTCTCACAAAGTCATTTCCTTCTATTATTTAACCAGTAAATATATTTTGGAAACCACTGGGATTCTGCCATGTGTCTGGAACTATATCAAACACAGACCATGAAAACACTCTTGCTTCCTTCTTCAAGTGCCTACAGCTTGATTGACCATTAATATGGTCAACAACAGGATACTAGGAAGATCCCAAGGAGTCAAATTCATTTGAATAGTTAATCATAAGTTTCTTTTAGTTTGCATTAAAAATACTACTCTTAGCCAG
The DNA here is from genome assembly GCF_903995435.1 of Acomys russatus. NCBI lineage: Eukaryota > Metazoa > Chordata > Mammalia > Rodentia > Muridae > Acomys > Acomys russatus. The sequence continues at coordinate 2,919,169 of NC_067160.1, read as the reverse complement.
GCATGGTGGCGCACACCTTTAATCCCAGCACTTGGAAGGCAGAAGCAGGCAGATCTCTGTGAGTTCAAGGCCAGCCTGGTCTACAAAGCGAGTCCAGGACAGCCAAGGTAACATAGAGAAACCCTGTCTTGAGAAAAACAAAAACACAAACAACAACAACAACAAAGACTCTTGTGGGTTTTAGGGAAGAGTGCCTCAAGGTGAAGCTAGGTTTGTTTTGTCTTTAAATGAGCTCTTTTCATTTGTTTTGGCTTTGTTCATATTTGCTTGGTTTTATTTAGGTTTTTTTTTTTTTTTTTTTTTTTGAGACTGGGCCCCTCTACAGAGCCCTGGCTGCCCCAGAACTCATTATATAGACCAGACTAGCTTTGTACTCACACAAAGATATCCTGACTCTGCTGGGATTAAAGGTATGTGCCATCATACTATGCCCAGCCTTAAATGAGTTCTTACCACTAAATAAATATTACTAGTAGCACATAAATTGGGCAAAAAAGCATAACCAACTTTTGAAAATTACTGCAGTAGGCTGTACTCTGTACATTCATTGTTGGGCAGTATTTCCAAAAATGTACCCAATACCTAACCTTGAAAGGATTACTTGTTTTCAAAATGTAACAAAGAATTAAGTGGCAAACCTAGGATGAAATGTTATAGTATTTTAGTATTGTAGTATGTGTGTGTGTGTGTGTGTGTGTGTGTTAGTATCTTGGGGGAAAGAAATAATACTTTCAGTTGGGGTAGAGTGGGAGGAGGAAAACTTTTAACTAAATGTTTAAATCTGATAATAATAAAACATGATTGTTTAAAAAAAGAAAAGAAAAGAAAGAAAGGCATTGTGGGTTTGAGAAACAAACAAACAAACAAACAAAAGGAACCAAAAGAAGTCCTTTCCTGAAAGAGTCCAGCTGGCTGGAACACAGGGACGGTCCGAACTCAGGCAGTGGAGATCAGACTGAAGGATCGCAAACACGGAAAGAGACAGTAATACAGCTTCCTAGAGCTGTCATGCTCACACCGTCAGTCTCAGAGGCTGGAGGCTATTCGTGACTGAGGGGGAATGTGAAATGAAGTCATCAGCCCTTGAAGTCTCTACTCCCTACTCTCAGCATCATCCTTTGCAAAAAGGTCAGTAGTCAGCCAGCTGGACACGGGGGTGAGGTAGGGCGTGGAGACTTGAGTGGGAAAGGTAGCTGTCAGTGGAGGGCTGAGGTGACAGCATCCTGGAGAAGGAGAGGCATGCCTGAGACAGAGTCATGAACAGGCAGAAACCCACAGACAGAACCTTGCCGCACTGTGTCGCTCAGCACTGCTGTGTGCGGACAGCACTCCCTGGGGCCTCGCTCTACCCTTCGGCCCCTCTGGATCTGCAGGAGATACCATGTTCCAAATGTTACTCGGACTCATCCTTTTACCCTTTTTGCCATCTCTACAACCATTTGCCAATCTACAGCAGCCACTCAAATCCTCCTTGGAGACATACATGCTAGGCCTAGCAACACTGGCCGTTAGCAACTGAACAAAAAATGTCCTATGCGAACCAATTAGTCTCTTGTGTCTTTGTTTCAAAGCACGAAGCTATGCTCAGAAATTTTCATGAATTTAAGTTGCAATCCACAGTCCATGTAAGATGTTTTCTTTTGGGGTCTCACTAGATGCAGGCACTGCAATGATATCTATCTTTCTTTCTTTCTCTCCTCCTCTGCCCTCTTTTTGGTTTCTCTGTGTAGTCCTAGCTGTCCTGGATCAGGCTGACCTTGAAACTCACAGCAATCCACCTGCTCCTGCATACTAAGGGCTGGGGTTAAAGGTGTGTGCCACCACTCCCAGACCTTGTAAAGATTTTCAACCCAACTTTGCAGGTGAGGATTATAAGAGTCATAGACATTATAGACTCTGTGTCCCACAGGTGTCATCAACACCTTAGATATATTTTAAAATGTATAGACCATCAGTGAGGCACACCTTTATGTGTATGTGTAAGAGTGTTTTCAGGAGGGTTCATTGAGTGAGAAAGAGCTGCCCTAAGTGAGTGTGGCAACACTACAGGATGGCATCTTTGACTGAATAAAAAGGTGAAAAGCAGAAATCCAACTGAGTAGAGTATCCTCCTCTCCTCCTCCTCCTCTGTTGGCTTCTTCTTCTTCTCCTTTTTCTTCTTCTTCTTCTTCTTCTTCTTCTTCTTCTTCTTCTTCTGCTGCTGCTGCTGCTCCTCCTCCTCCTCTTCCTCCTTCTTGTTTTTCCAGACAGAGTTTCTCTGTGTAGCCAGGGCTGTCCTGGACTCATTCTGTAGACCATACTGACCTCAAACTCACATCAATCTGCCTGCCTCTGCCTCTAGAGTGCTGGGATTAAAGGTGTACGCCTGGCTCATTCATTTATTTATTTATTTATTTTTAAGCAGAATATCTTTTTTTTTTTACTTTTTAAGATTTATTTATTCTTATTTTAGTTTTTATTTTTCAAGACAGGGTTTCTCCGTGTTAGCTTTGGCTGTCTTGGACTCGCTTTGTAGACAGGCTGGCCTCAAATTCCACCTGCCTCTGCCTCTTTGAGTGCTGGGATTAAAGGCGTGCACCACAATGCCTGGCTATATTTATTCTTTATATATTTTGCCTGCATGCCAGAAGAGGGCACCAGATCTCACTACAGATGGTTGTGAACCACCATGTGGTTGCTGGGAATTGAACTCAGAACCTTTGGAAGAACAGTCAGTGCTCTTAACCTCTGAGCCATCTCTCCAGGCCCTCTGTTGGCTTCTTTGCCTGAACAGCTGTGAGCCACTCCTTCCTCCCACAGCAGCCCATTTCATCTCAACTCACAAGGCCTTCTTCCCTTAACTTGTTTTGTTTTGTTATGGTTTTTTCCCCAGGCATTTGGTTACAGCAACAAGAAAAGTAAAATCAAGCAATATCAGAAATGTACACCTGGTGGACAGAAAAGATAGCACAGTGGGTAAGAAAGCACGCTGCTCCTGCAGGGAACCTGGGTTCAGTTCCCAGCATCCACATGATTTTCACAACCCTTGGGAGCCAGATCAATCCAAGGCATTCTCAGAGACCATGATGAAAGGACAAAGGGAAATAGCTCTGTGTCCTTGTCCAGGAGCGGACGTGTCGGGGAGGGGAGAGCCAATGTCTCAAGGGTGTCAAGGCTGCTTCCTGGGGAAGGACTCTTTCACCTGGGCTGTGATTACCAGTGCTAAAGCAGCTGGGTCTGAGTTATCCCGTGTTCTCTTCAACAGTGTTGCCTGACTTAGCTCTCCGAGGACCTTGGCCTTTTCCTGCCTGCAAACAGTATGCAAGAAGCTGTGCTGCTTAATAAACTTGGTTGCCATACATCTTCAGCTTCTGCAAGGGCCGGCTGTCTGTCTTCTTTATTTCTCACCACCTGTCCTCCTGCTCGACACCTCACCTAACTGTAGTGCCAAAGGATCACACATCCTCTTCTGAGCTCCACAGGCGCCAGCGCTCACATGGTGCACAAATATACATGCAGGCAAAACACTTATGCACATAAATAAAACCAAATACATCTTTCCTAGAAGGAAGGAAGAAGAGGAAGAAAGAAAGAAAGAAGAGAGGGAGGAAGGAAGAGAGGAAGGAAGGAAGGGAGGCAGGAAAGGAGGAAGGGAGGAAGGAAGGAAGAATCTTACACCAGTGACTTACAAGATCAAATTAGTGTAGACAAGTAAATTTTAGGTGAAACACAAGATGGTAACTGATGTCTTTGTTTTGTTTTCCTCAGACCATGTGGAGAGGAGGGTACCCGCTGAGGAAGGGAGTGCGTCATTTAGCACTGAGCTCAGGGGCTAACCGGTAGTGCCACACTTCGACCTTAAATCAGTCTTCAACACTACATATGGCTTTATGTGTGATGTGTGTGTACACAGAATTGGGCTGTTATCCTAGCAGAGAAAAATTAGAGCAATGGTGTTCATTATAGACCAGAAGCTCCTGGATGCATGGATTTGGGCCGAACAAAAACCCCAAAGAACATCAGTTCAATAAGAATAAACAAAGATGATGCAAGGGCGCCTGGGTCGGGAAACTCAAGTGTAGAGCAAGAAGCTGGTTTCGCTGGGTTAAATCTCAAGATTGATACTGGGCTAGGATTCAGCCACCCTGCCGTCAAGACCCTTGTTTTTAGGGTTCACATTCCAACCTTTACAATAACTAGATAATTAGAAGGTGTGGTGGTTTGAATAGAAATGCCCTTCCTAGGCTCATACATTTGAATGCTTAATCGCCATTAAATGAAGGATTAGAAACTGTGGTCTTGTTGGAGGGGTATGTCATGGGGGATGGGGTGGGCTTTCAGGTTTCAAAAGCACAAGCCATGCCCAGTGTCTCCCTCACTTCCTGCTGCCTGCAGATAATGGATGTAGAACTCTCCGCTACTCCAGCACCATGCCTGTCTGCATGCCGCCATGCTTCCCACCATAATAGCGGACTAGGCCTCTGAAACTGTAAGCCAGCTCCAATTAAATGCTTTCTCTTGACAGGCGGTGGTGGTGCATGCCTTTAATCCCAGCACTTGGGAGGCAGAGGCAGGTGGATCGCTGTGAGTTCAAGGCCAGCCTGGTCTACAAAGTGAGTCCAGGACAGCCAAGGCTACACAGAGAAACCTTGCCTCAAAAAAAAAAAAAAAAAAAAAAAAAAAAAAACACCACAAAACCAAAAAATGCTTTCTCTTGTAAGAGTTGCATGGGTCATAGTGTCTGTCTCTTCACAGTAAGCAAGACTGAGGGCAGGAAGTGTTTCAAGGGATTCTCCTGTAGTCACGTAATCACAGTTCAGCTGTGGAAGGGAGAAGTGGCAGCAGGAGCAGAGAGGTAGTCCTGAAAGGTCCAGGGGACTGGGTAGTTCTGAGACCTCAGTTTTCAGTCTAGGGTTGTGTTTCCCTGAGGGTGAGTGAGGACACTTCAAAGGATTCCAGGGTAAGTTTGCAGAACTTCCGTGTCTGCGTCTACTCTCTCATGAAAGCTCTGTCCTAGAGAATGCATCTTTTGACAGAATCACTGTACTCCTTTCTGATCTCCCCCCTTTCAGTTGCCCTTCATCACTTTGGAAAGAAATGCATGTTTCTCATTCATCCTACAACTTCCTCAACGGCATTTCACCACTGTACAGAAATTTCTAGGATGCCAGATAAAGTAGGCATTTAAATAACTTTAATAATGGACTATAAAATCTATTAAAGTCACATGGGTCTCTCTCAACAAAGCAGAGAGACGTCATATGCAGAAATGATAAAATATTAAGAATATTTTTGATGATACATCACTACATGATTCTATAAGGATCATTATTTAAGGGACACAATGAGCCAAGTGCTATTATCACAACAGAAACTCTTAAACACCCATATGTTCACATATGTTAATGAAGTTTCTCAGAACTTACTGTTCCTTACTGTTTGTTGTGGTTTTTTTTCTTTTTCTTTTTCTTTTTCTTTTTTTTTTTTTTTTTTTTTTTTTTTTTTTTTTTTTTTTGTTGTTGTTGTTGTTTTTCGAGACAGGGTTTCTCTGTGTAGCCTTGGCTATCCTGGACTCACTTTTTAGACTAGGCTGGCCTCGAACTCACAGCGATCCGCCTGCCTCTGCCTCCCGAGAGCTGGGATTAAAGGCATGCGCCACCACACCCGGCTATATCCACCACGCCCAGCTATATTGTTTGTTGTGTTTTTGAGCCAGGGTCTCATGTATGTCAAGCTGGCCTGGAACTCACTGTATAGCCACCATGACCTTGAACTTCTCACTCCTCAGCTTCTACCTCTCATGTGCTGGGATTACAGTATTTGCAGTAAACTGGACTAAGTGCTCTAAAATTGTCTATTACAATCAAGCATAGAATATCCTTCTTCTTTTTTTTTTTTTCTAGACAAACTTTTATTCTTTCTTTCTTTTTTTTTTTTTTTTTTTTTTTTTCTTTTCTGAGACAGGGTTTCTCTGTGTAAGCATCCTGGCTGTCCTGAACTCACTTCGTAGAGTAGGCTAACTTCGAACTCAGAGATCCACCTGCCCCTGCCTCCTGAATGCTGGGATTAAAGGGGTGTACCACCACCACCTGGCTGACAAGCTTCTTCTTGGTATTCCTGGCACACATTGGCACAAAGGTTCATACACAGGCAGGAAGCTGGTCACTGGCAGACCGTATGTGACCTCAAAGATCCTTCATTGCAAACCTTGACTTGGCAGGTGAGGAATCAGAGACACAGTGAGAGAATTGTGAGTGATCAAGTTAGTGAGGCTCTCCTGTGACTAAATCCCAGGACACAGTCCTGCTCGTCTGAAAGGAAGGCGTGAAGGGTCTGAAGAGAGCGGGAAGGAAAACATCTGGACAGCGCTAATAAGACTTCCTCAGTCAGCATTAGACAAGCCCCGAAGCACCATCTCCAAGGCGACGGCCTCTTGGGTGATGAGTAGATTTGAGAAGGACAAGATTGATGTAGCACAGCGGAGGGGATGCCCTTGACGATGTTTGAATATAAAACCAAATGCATCCTGGTATATGCTACAACACAGATAAGACCCGTCCCCTCACTTATGCCTTAACGGCAGCACCCAGCCTAGGAATGATGACGCCCATCTTCAGTGACTCCACAGCCCTGGGTATTTTTTCCTCGATGTCCTCTACTTTCTTGGTATTTACTTGTTACTCTTCTGTGGTGACATCTAAGTTCCTGGTGAGCCTTCTGGCCTTGGAAAAGTCCATCTCTTTCAAGGGCTATACAGTCCAGCCAACCATGTTTGTGGTGCACATGACTTCTGAGGGCTTGTTGATGGCCTCCATAGCCCATGGCCCATTTCACACCATCTGTCAACCTCTCTGTGACGATTCTGTCATGCATGACTAAAGGGACCTGTCTCCAGATGATGGCCACTTCTCATGTTTTTGGTGCAGCCAACGCTGCTATTCAGGCTAGGAATGTTTTTACCCTGCCTTTCTATGGTCCAAACAGGGTAATATACTGTGCCTGTGATATCCCACTTCTCCACCTGGCTAGTGTTAACATGGCTGTGGCAGAAGTAACTTTTTGTATCTTCTCTGCTCTACTTACCCTCCTCATTTCCTGCCCCAGGTCTCGTGGCCTGAGAGGACATATATAGCTGACAGGCTCAAGCAGGCTGTCTCCTCATGAGCCTCTCACGTCCTAGCTGTTGCCATTTTCTACAGCACTGTGGGGGTTTTTTCACCTATGTCCAACCCATAGGTCTTTTGGTGATAAAAACAGGCAAGCAGTATCTACCTTCTACACCATAATAATGTGAATGTTCAACCCTTCATCTTCAGCCTCTGCAACAACACAGCAGCCTCAGATTCCCGCATTGCTGGACTATTCTTTCCCCTAGAGAACTGAAGTGGCCCAACCAGGGTGTGGCGCAGTGGTAGAGTTTGCCTAGGGTGGATGAAGCTCTCTCTTCAACTCCTAACACCGCAATAAATAAGCAGTCTTCTGTATCAAGAGATTTTATCTTACCTTTCTGTTTTCTGGCAAGTGTGTGTGTGTGTGTGTGTGTGTGTGTGTGTGTGTGTGTGTGTATTGCCAAGGGTGTGGGATGTAGGGCTTGTGTAGGTGTTCGTGAATGGTGTTGGGTGATGACAGCATTATTTAAGATGCTGTGGAAGATGACCCAAACCCTTTTTAATATGTGGCATCAGCACTGTGTGTGTGTGAGTGTGTGAGTATGTGTATGTGTGTGTAAAATGTGTAATCACTAGTGTTTTAGAGAGTCACACAAGTGAAGATGAACTCAAAGATGTGAGCTGAACACTTGGTGAAAGGCAGGTTCCCAGCTGGGCCTATCAGTACACACTTTGAATTCCAGCACTCAGGGTGCCAGTTTTGTCTACAGAATGAGTTTCAGTTCGGCCGAAGCTACACAGTGAGACCCTGTTTTGAAAAAACAAAATAAAACAACAGCAACAATGGTGGGTTCCCAAATCAATGCAATGAACAGAGATGGCAACAGCTCGAAATTTGGTGGCTTGTGATGTTTTTCCAGATCTAAAAAAGTTATTCTAAATAGAGAGACTCTAAGCAAGCAGGCATATCACATCAGCAAGCATGAGAAAACATAGACATCAGCTAAGTGCTTAAGAGAGACCAATGACTAGGGAGGCAAATGATTTATGCCCCTAAAGGAAGTATGATGCAGCCATTTCAATTATGTCTCAGAAGACTATGTCAGAACAGGGAAAGAGAAATCAGAGTGCAACTCAACCACTCAGAAACGTGAAGAGCCCTGTGGTGGTGTAGCCCTGTGGTAGTGTAGCCCTGTGGTGGTGTAGCCCTGTGGAGGTGTAGCCCTGTGGAGGTGTAGCCCTGTGGTGGTATAGCCCTCTGGAGGTGTAGCCCTCTGGAGGTGTAGCCCTGGGGTGGTATAGCCCTGTGGAGGTGTAGCCCTGTGGAGGTGTAGCCCTGGGGTGGTATAGCCCTGTGGAGGTGTAGCCCTGTGGAGGTGTAGCCCTGGGGTGGTATAGCCCTCTGGAGGTGTAGCCCTCTGGAGGTGTAGCCCTGGGGTGGTATAGCCCTGTGGAGGTGTAGCCCTGTGGAGGTGTAGCCCTGGGGTGGTATAGCCCTGTGGAGGTGTAGCCCTGGGGTGGTATAGCCCTGTGGGGGTGTAGCCCTGTGGAGGTGTAGTCCTGTGGGGGTGTAGCCCTGTGGAGGTGTAGCCCTGGGGTGGTATAGCCCTGTGGAGGTGTAGCCCTGGGGTGGTATAGCCCTGTGGAGGTATAGCCCTATGGAGGTGTAGCCCTGTGGGGGTGTAGCCCTGTGGTGGTATAGCCCTGGGGTGGTATAGCCCTGTGGAGGTGTAGCCCTGTGGAGGTGTAGCCCTGTGGAGGTGTAGCCCTGTGGTGGTATAGCCCTATGGAGGTATAGCCCTGTGGAGGTGTAGCCCTGTGGAGGTGTAGCCCTGTGGAGGTGTAACCCTGTGGTGGTATAGCCCTGTGGAGGTGTAGCCCTGTGGAGGTGTAGCCCTGGGGTGGTATAGCCCTGTGGAGGTATAGCCCTATGGAGGTGTAGCCCTGTGGAGGTGTAGCCCTGTGAGGTGTAGCCCTGGGGTGGTATAGCCCTGTAGAGGTGTAGCCCTGTGGAGGTGTAGCCCTGGGGTGGTATAGCCCTGTGGAGGTGTAGCCCTGTGGAGGTGTAGCCCTGGGGTGGTATAGCCCTGTGGGGGGTATAGCCCTGTGGGGATGTATCCCTATGGGGGTGTAGCCCTGTGGAGGTGTAGTCCTGTGGGGGTATAGCCTGGAAGGCCCCTATGTGGGAAGAAGAAACAGGAAGATCAGAGGCATAGTAAACTCAAAGTCAGCCTGGGTTACATGAGACCCTGTCTCAAGAAATAAAAACAAAGATGATGAAAATAAAACACAAAAAGTAACAAATAGCTTTTGTTGCAAAGACCAATAAATAAATAAAGTAGTAGTACAAGGAAATGGTTTTTTTTCTCAAATTTTTTCCAAAATTTTAAAAATTAGCATCAAAATTAGCATTAATGTTTTACTTGAAAAAAAATCATAATTGGAGCCAGCAGTATGACTAGATAGGTAAAGACAGCTGCTGCCAAGTCTGGTTACCAAAACGCAACCCCAAGAGCTGACAGTGGAAGAAGATAACTGACTTCCAAAAGCTGTTCTCTAACCTACACACATACACCCACACACACACACACACACACACACACACACACACACACAGACACTCGAAATAGAGAAATGAATGTAATACATACTTATAAAACTCTTTTCCAGGAGCTGAGTGAAAAAATTTGTCCCTTTTGAGTTTTGCTGGGGACCAAACCCAGGGCCTTGTAAATTCTATACAAGCACTCTGCCACTGAGCCATGCCTCTACCTATGTTTTTAATTTTATTTTATTATTTTTTTTCTTTCTTTTTTACTTTATGTACATTTGTGTTTTGCCTTCATGTATGTCGATGTGTTGGTGTCAGATCTCGAAGCTTCAGACAGTTGTGAGCTGCCAGTGTGGCTGCTGGGAATTCAGGCACTTGTGAGCTGCCAGTGTGGGTGCTGGGAATTCAGACAGTTGTGAGCTGCCAGTGTGGCTGCTGGGAATTCAGGCAGTTGTGAGCTGCCAGTGTGGGTGCTGGAAATTCAGGCAGTTGTGAGCTGCCAGTGTGGGTGCTGGAAATTCAGGCAGTTGTGAGCTGCCAGTGTGGGTGCTGGGAATTGAACCTGGGTCCTCTGGAAGAGCAGAGTCAGTGTTCCTAACCACTGAGCCATCTCTCCAGCCCTGTGTGTGTGTGTGTGCGCCTCAATGATATGTGTGTGTGTGTGTGTGTGTGTGTGTGTGTATGCATATATACCACATGCATGCATGCAGAAAGAAGCCTTGGAGGTCAGAAGAGAGTACAAAATTTAAAACAGTGACCTCTGGTCTCCCACAATCTATTGATAGCCACCAGACCGGAAGTAAAGAGTAGGGCTTTGTGAGCCCCTTCTTCCCTTTCCTTGACGGCTTGGGCTGATCTCATGGGTCAGTATTACTACAGTTGATACCAGCTAATGGCTCTAACAGTGGTGTCGAACCTAAGGGGTGGCGTTGGTGTCAGCGATGTGATAAACTACATGTGTACTACATGCCTGCAATTAGAATCAGGACTAGAACACTGAAGTGAGTAGATTTAGTAAAAGGCAAACAAATTCATTAATATAGAGTGTATGTATGTATTGATTATGTTCAAGGCAACGTGTCATTGCTATGTGAACTAACAGCTTCAGAAGGCTGGAAGCCACGATGGCAGAGCAGTGACAATGCAGCAGGAATGGCTGAGAGCTGAAATCTTGATCTGGAAGTATAAGGCGGAGAGAAAGAGTGGGGATAGCATGCGTCTTTTGAAACCTTAAAGTGCACCCCCCCCCCAGTGACACACCTCCTAGTCCTTCCCAAGTGGTTCCACCAACCAGGCATCAAATACTCAAACACACGAGTCATTCTCACTCAAATCCCCACGGAAAGTAATTAAAGATATGTCAGATATGTCTCCAGAGGGGCTATATTCCAGTGGTGGCATCTGGCCCCTTTCCTCTTGCAATGGTATCACCTCAGCCTGCGCCCTCCGAGGTCACATGGTGAGGGAGATAGCCAAGGCCATGAAGCCTGCCCTGAGCCTGCCTCCTGTCACTTCATCCCATGTCCGGCCAGAATCCAGTCTTACAAGCTTGGACATCACAATGAAGGCGACTAGGAGATATAAGCTTTCCTTTTATCCAGAGAAAGGGGTAAGAAATGAAATTTAGTTAACACTTACCTTTTTTGTCTGTCACTGTTCGATCTACCAATTGATTAAAAGTGCCACTCGGAAGCCAGGCCTGGTGGCATGCATGCCTTTGCTCACAGGATCACAGTACTGGGAAGGCAGAAATAGGCAGAGCTCTGTGGGTTTGAAGCCAGCCTGCTCTACAAAGCAAGTCCAGGACAGCCAAGGCTACACAGAGAAACCCTGTCATAAAAAAAAAAAAAAGTAACTCAAACTAGGACAGTAAGAGATCCCATCTGAAAGGAGGAAGGCAGAGGGCATTTGGTTAAGCAAGATATCCAGCATCCTCCTCTAACTTCTGCCCACACACACACACACACACACACACACACACACACACACACACACACAAAGAAGGGCCAGGAGAGCAAATCAAATTTAAAAGCTCGTAGCCTGGTGTGGTGGTGCACGCCTTTAATCCCAGCACTTGGGAGGCAGAGGCAGGAGGATCGCTGTGAGTTCGAGGCCGGCCTGGTCTACAAAAGCGAGTCCAGGACAGCCCAGACTGTTACACAGAGAAACCCTGTTTCGAAAAACCAAACAAACAAATTTAAAAGATTGTTAAAACCAACAATGGAGTAAGTCAGAAATAAAGCACTGATAAGCCAGACAGTTTTGGTGCACACCTTTAGTCCCAGCACTCAGGAGGCAGAGGCAGACAAATCTCTGAGTTCAAGACCAGCCTGTGTCTATCTGACCCTGGCGCACAGCTATTTCTTGTCCTCAACTGTACCCCTCAAGGATTTCCTGGAGATTTGCCAGAAGCAAAGCTCACTTCTTTGACTTTCTTTGCTTTTCAAGCTTTAGCATTTTCATTAAGGCTCTGAGGAAAAGGTAGGCACTGGGGGACTGGCTCTGACTGATCACATATTCTTATGTGCTGTGGTTAAGCCATGAAGTTCTGCCTGGGTTATTGATAGTTTTAGCTTTTGAAGTTCAAAAGCTTTTAATCACAGAGGTTTTATCTATGTCTTCAGTTTCCAAAACATACTTGAAACCTCAAAGGCCCGGCACTGACATTTTTGGTATCTGTTCTATGCTACAACTGTACCCTAGGGCCTGTCACCAAGAGGTCATGTTTTCATGAGGGAGGAATGGTGAGAAAAAAAAAATTCTGGGATAAAAGTTAAGTACCCACTCTGCATAATTGTAAAGATCCAGGCACTCACTCAATCGCTGCACCTTACTTTTGAGCCACAAGCTCTGACACACGACCTTTTGTGCATGGATCCAGGGTAAGTTGTTTTTCTCTATAATTGGAAACAGTTCTCAGACTCACTTAAACCCAGAAAGGATCAAATTTACTGTTTTGGCATAGTAAATATCTCAGTTGTAAAATCATTAACATCAGCACTTTATTTTTCCATTTTCTACTAACTTTTATAAATAAGGGCAAGTATGCTAAAAAAAAAAAAAAAAAAAGCCAAGTAATTTCAAAACACTGCCATATTTATACAGCAGAGCTGCTTGAAGACAGCTATGGGCTGTCAGGTGGTATGCCATAAGGTAACTTGATACAGCTGTTTGTTTATTGAAATGGGAAAAGTCAAAATTCAACACAGAAGAGAAGTCTAGAAGTGTTTGATGCAAACATGGTGCACAGTGCTGCAAGCCAGTAGATCCAGCACTTGGGACGTGAAGGCAAGAGGATGAGAATGTTCCAGGATATCCTTGGCTAAGTTCAAAGCCAGCAAGGACTACACAAGACCCTGCATCGAAAGAAGAGGGAGGGAAGACGGGCAGAGAGGCTGGTGTAAAGCTGAAAAAGCCAGTTACAAGCATGTTAGTGCATTAGCTACATGTTGACTCATTAATTTTTTTCACCTCTCGTCTTAGTATTTCTTTTTTTTTTTTTTTTTTTTTTTTTTAATGTACATTGATGTTTTGACTGTGTGAGGGTGTCAGATCCTTGGAACAGGAGTCACAGCCATGTGAGCTGCCACGTGGGTGCTGGGCATTGAACCTAGGTCCTCTGGAAGAACAGCCAGTGCTCTTAGCCATGGAGCCATCTCTCCAGCGCATTAGTATTTCTTAAATATGAATGTAACGTTCTTTTGAAATTTATTTGTATGTGTTTGCCTGCATGGATGTATGTGTGTGCCACATGCATGCAATGTCCACAGAAGCCAGAAAAGGGCTTCAGATCTGCTCGAACTGAAGTTGAAGTTGGTTGTGAGTCACTATATGGGTGTTGGGAACTCAGCTTAGGTTCTCTGAAAAAGCAGCAAGCATTTTTAGCTACTAATCCATTTATCTATTTTATTCATCAGTCAAGTCCCAAAATATTTTAATTTTGAAGAAATACAATTTATTTATTCTTTTTTTAAAAAAAAAACATTTATTTACTATGTTCACAATGCTCTGACTACATGTATGCCTGCACACCAGAAGAGGGAACCAGATGTCATTATAGATGGTTACGGGCCATCATTTGGTTGCTGGGCCTCTGGAAGAGCAGCCAGTGCTCGTAACCTCTGAGCCATCTCTCCAGACCCATTTATTTATTCTTATGGGCTAAATTTCTGTTCTCCTCCTGCTGAACTGAAGAACAACCAGGAAATGGGACCTCACAAAGCTGAAAAGTTTCTGTATGGCAAAGGGCACCGTCATTCAGGCAAGGCAGCAGACTGCAAAATGGAAAAAGATATTTACCAATTAAACAGCTGATGGAGGCCTAGTATCTAAACTATAGCAAGACCTTAAAAAAAAAAAAAAAAAAAAAAAAAAAACAAAAAACAAAGCTAGACAGCAGGAAAATAATCCAAGTTAAAAATGGGGCACAGGGGCTGGAGAGATGGCTCAGAGGTTAAGAGCATTGACTGCTCTTCTGGAAGTCCTGAGTTCAATTCCCAGCAACTACATAGTGGCCCACAACCATCTATAATGTGATCTAATGCTTTCTTCTGGCCTGCAGGTATACATGCAGGAAGGACATTGTATATATAATAATAAATGAATGAATAAATAAATAAATCTTTTTTTTTAAGTGGGGGATAGGCCGGGTGTGGTGGCACATGTCTTAAGTCTCAGCACTCTAGAGGGAGAGGTATGCTGGTATCTGTGAGTTCGAGGCCAGCCTGGTCTACAAGGAGAGTTCCAGGACAGCCAAGGCTACACAAAGAGAAACCGTGTCTTGAAAAACAAAACAAAACAACAACAACAACAAATGGGGTACAGAACTAAGCAGAGAGTTCTCAAAAGATAAAACACAAATAGCTTAGAAATTAAAACTGCTTTGAGATTTCATTCTTTTTTTAAATATTTTTTATTTAATTTTAATTTATGTGTGTTGGTGTGAGAGTGTCAGATCTTGGAGTTACAGACAGTTGTGAGCTGCCATGTGGGTGCTGGGAATTGAACCCGGGTCCTTTGGAAGAGCAGACAGTGCTCTTAACCACTGTGCCATCTCTCCAGCCACCGAGATTTCATTCTTATACCAGTAAGAATGGCCAAAATCAATAAAACAAATGACATCACATGTTGATGAGGGTGTAGGGGAAGCGGATCACTCACTTGTCGCTGCTGGCACTGCACACTTGTACAAACACCATCAAAATCACTGTGGCTGGACCTCGGGAGGCTGGGACTAGATCTACCTAAAGATCCATCAGTAACCACTCCTGGGCATATACCCAAAAGATTGGCTCAACCATGTTCATTGCTGCTCTATTCATAATAGCCAGAAATTGGAAACAGGCCAGATGTCCACCAACCAATGAACAGAAAATGAAAGTGCACTTACACAATGGAATATTATTCAGCTGTTTTGTTTTGTTTTGTTTAAGAAATTTGCAGGTAAAGCCGGGCGGTGGTGGCGCACGCCTTTAATCCCAGCACTCGGGAGGCAGAGGCAGGCGGATCGCTGTGAGTTCGAGGCCAGCCTACAAAGTGAGTCCAGGATGGCCAAGGCTACACAGAGAAACCCTGTCTCGAAAAAACAAAAAAAAAAAAAAAAAAAAAAAGAAATTTGCAGGTAAATGAATGGAGCTAGAAAAGAAAATCATCCTGAGTGAAGAAACCCAAACCTAAAAAGACAAATATTGTATGTTTCCTCTCATATGTGGGTTATGGTTCTGCATTTTGCTCCGTCCAGCAGGGTGTCCAGGCACCACTGCACACCAGGCTGGGGATCATGGTCCAGCTGGAAGTGCGGGGGTGGGGATGGGGTGGGGGTGAGGGGTAGGGAGACCTTCTCCCCGTTTTTTAGTGAGACAGTTCTTTCAGGTGATTATAGGCCTTCACCACGAGGGACAAGAAGATAAAGGAGAGGAGGAGTCCAATGGCCAACACAGCGAGTGCTGCGGGCAGGAATAGATCAACAGCAGGCGGCAGGCAGCGAGCTCAGGCGCCAGGGCCAGGCAGGGCAAAGAAGCCCGTCCGTCCGTCTGGTAGGTGCAAGAGTCTAATCGTGAATGTCCGGAGACAGCAAGCCTTCTCAGAAACAGCTCTCCAAGTGTTACAGCCCAGTGAAACAGCAACTCTTAGCGGATCTTCAGTGAAACAGCTTGTGCCAGTTTATTCCAGGTGGGTAAGGACTGTGTAAACCGTGGGGAGTGGTCAGGGATCTCAAGGTGTGTGCGTGCGTATCATTGTTTGGGGCTGGAATGCTGGTGATGCTGTTTGCATCCAGGTGCCATGCTAGGTGACTCCCTATGACTGATTACCATGCCCCAGGGCGTGCAGACACAGAAGCAGGAAGGGAGTGCTCAAGCTTGAGAATATCGGAGTTTGGACACATCTCTGACCTCACTCCAGCTCCATGCCTGTTTTCGCCGGTCACCCAATTTAAGTGCCCGACAGTGGAAGTTAGCTTTTAAGCCTTTGATAGGCATCTGACACTCCATATAACCACAGAAGTTAGGTATTGTAGAAGTAACTTTTATTCTCCTGGCTCAATTGTTATCTGGGAGGTTTACAGACTCCTTCTGCTAACCTAGGCCCAGTCCTGGAAGCTTCTAGCCTCTGTACAATCTAACCTAGGCCTAGAATGTTTTCAGCTTCTGAGACTTATTGCTTAGTAAAGTCACCCTTACTTGTTCTTTCTGAGCTCTAGGCTGGCTGGTTCAACTCGACTGTTCTGGCTCAAACTACTTTTCCCAGTTGACTTTTTTTTTTTTTTTTCGTTTTTTGAGACAAGGTTTCTCTGTGTATCCTTGGCTGTCCTGGACTAACTTTGTAGACCAGGCTGGCCTTGAATTTACAGCGATCCGCCTGCCTCTGCCTCCCGAGTGCTGGGATTAAAGGCGTGTGCCACCACCGCTCGGCTCCAGTTGACATATTTAATCTGGCTTCTCTCTGGACCCAGACTTGCTTGGCTTGACCTCAGACTAACTCAGCTCTAATCTCCTGACTCCTTCTCATTTTCTAGCTTGCTCCATCTCTGTTTGAGTTCTCTCTGCAACTCATCTCTCTGTTACTGTCCTGGTAAAACTGCCTCTTAAGTAGCTTCCCTTTCCTCTGTCTTCTTGTGAGAGTTGGGAGTATCTCATTCTGTCAAATCTTCTCTGACTTGTCACCTTTCCTGCCACTCAATTAGACATCACTTTCAAACATGGGTGCTTCCTTCTACAAACTAACATAACCTTCATTTGGGATTAAAGGCATTTACCACCATATCTGGACCTAAGCTTTTTTTTTTTTTTTTAAGCTTTTCTTTACATGATACTTGTTCTATACCAAGCTGGCCTTGAACTCAGATCTGTTTGCCTCTGTTTTCTGGATTAAAGGGATGTTTGTATTCCAGCCAGATCACACAGACCTAGATCTTTGAATGTGATCTCCTGCCAGCCGCATCACATAGACCTAGCAGGTCTTTGGATGTGTTGTCTTGCCAGAACAGCCACGTTCTGAATCAGCGTTCCTCTGCAAGGTAGAGAGTAAGGAAGTAGGTGGGGAGACTCCCCCAAGGAGAGAGAATGCAGCTACGGAGAGAAGGGGAAAGACTAGACCAGGTTACATGGAGAAGGGCAAAGAAGAGCACAAGGGGAGGGCAGCTAACACTGAGGGCCATTTGAGGTTTATATGGAGACCTACTACACTAGAAACTTCCTAAAAATATATACACATATATGAAAGAAATCTAAATAAAGTCATCAAAAACAGGGAAGACGATGCTGCAACCACCACGAAGTGAAACCTCCAGCGCTAGGAATGAATAGGCCATATGTAGTTGAGTAGTTGGCCAAAGAGAGCCCATGGAGACACCCCAAAATCCCAGGATATTACCAAGACTACTAGTTGCTCTTCAAAAACATAAGGTAAGGCTCAACGTTGAAGATAACATTTACATATCTCACTGAACACAGAGGAGTCAAGCTGGTGCTTAACTAGAGGCTTCACCCCCAACTAGCATTCATGATGCTGGAAGGTACTTTGCATGCTACCAGAGAAGAAAGATAACTACCAACCCCACTACAAACCCTGCACCATACCACAGTGACCTGCCTGCCAAAAATGCTGCTGAGAGAGTGGCATAAATGTTGTGGGGAGTATCCAAACACTATCCGACTGGATTTAAGGCCCACTCCACTAGATGGAACACGTGCCTAAGACTGCTCCAATAGCTAAGAACCCGAGACTGGATAGGCCATGGGCCTAGAGGTAAAACCACTGTTTTGCTAAAGGACTATAGCAATAAAATTACTTCTAACGATATTCACAATACCCACAGATACTAGTGCCTTACTCAGCCATCATCAGAGAAGCATCTTCTTGTAGTAGATCTGAGCACAGTGACCCACAGCTGGACAACGCACCGAGTGAGACTTTGGAGCTCTCAATCCTGAATTATCTTCGTTAAGCCCCTCCTCTCAAGGAATATGTGAAAGGGAGGTGGAAAGACTCTAAGAGCCATAGGGAACGGATGACTCCAAGGAAACTGTCTTCCGGACACAACAGGACTGATGCACATGTGACCTCACGAAGACTGTACCTCCAGAGCCTGCACAAGTTCAAGATAAATGAGAAGCCAGTGATGAAAGACAAAAGTAGAGATGGGTTCCCACCACTAATAAAGAAACTATCTACCATTGATACTAGCAATGAAGATTTTTATTTTCTCTAATGGAGTTTCACTGAGTATATTAACCACACTTCAGGGTAGGCTCCATGCCCAGCAGTAGTTGGCCAACACAAAACGAACTGAATGGAATTTTCATAGTCTTTATCATATCACTTTGTTTGGGCTTTTTTGTTTTTGTTTTGTTTTTTGTTTTGTTTTTGGTCTTATTGGTCTTTTGTGGGTTTCTTGTTGTTTGTTTGGTTTTGTCCTGTTTTGTTTTGAAGACAGGGTTTCTCTGTGTAGCCTTGGCTGTCCTGGAGGACTTGATTTGTTGACTGACCAGGCTAGCCTAGAACTCACAAAGATGTGGGTCCTTCCCAAAGTGCTGGGATTACAGGTGTGTGCCACTACACCTGGCTTGGTCTTTTGTTCTTATATCTTGGTTTCTTTTATGTTTTTGTGAGTTTGTGTGCTTTTCCTTTTTATTTTTGAGTTTTTGTTTGGTTTTGGTCTTGTTTGTTTGGGGTTTTTGTTGTTGTTTTGGTTTGATTTGGTTTTTTTGAGACAGGGTTTCCCTGTGTAACAGCCCTGGCTGTCCTAGACTCACTCTGTAGACCAGGCTGGCCTCTAACTCACGGATATCCACCTGCCTCTGCCTCCTGAGTGCTGGGATAACTGGTGAGCACCACCATGCCTGGCCTGGCTTGTTTTTTTAAAGAGAGAAAGGGCAAGGAATTGGGTGAGTCGAGTGGAAAGACAACAGCAACAATCTTAGCAATGATGGGATCAGAGAGAAACTAACAGTAACCAAAGCAGTCAAGGATAGGGAGCAAATCGCATGAGAATTTAGAAGATTGATGACAAATTGATTTTGGTACAGAGTCCAAAATTCAGTCATAATAATCACTCAAGCCTGAATGGTCTCTGAGAAAATGTGGCCCAGGGTAGAGTTGTATTGCCAGAAAAAACAAACCAGACTCCTTCAGAGGAAAGGCATTCTTCTTGCCTTCCACCCCTCCTCACGATGTCTTGGTTTTTGTGAACCCCTTTAGAGCATTTTTAGCATGTACTGCAACTTGTAAACATTGTTAAGACAGAGATTTCTATTGATATAAGCTTCCTGAAAAACAGTTTGGTAATACTTAAGCAGAGCTTTAAAAATATTCTACAATTTTTGACTCAATTCCTGTTTTAGGAAAACAACCCAGAAAACAAAGACTTAGACAGAAATAAGTTTATTGTAGTATATTTATAATATTATACATAGTTATAATACTTAAGTATCCAACAACTGGACAAAAATTAAATAATTAATGATATATTAATGAAAATAGTTGGTTTTGAAAAATTATCTTAGAAACAAGCTTGAAACAATACTGAACAGGAAAAGCAGGTAATTGTATCACCTGTATTACATAAGCTTTATTTTATTATTTTTAAATGGGTGAAAAACAGGTAAAAGGATATCAAAATGTCAATAATGGTGTCTCTGGATGGAGAAACCGAAGATTATAAGTACTTACCCTCTGCTAAAACAAAACAAACAAACAAAAACAACCACCTTTTAATACTCTTTAAATTACCTTCAATTATATTTTTCAAATTGTATAGCCAATAAAAGGAAAACACTAAAAGACAGTTACCCAGTATAAGTTTCTCTGCTGTTATCAGTTTTTAACCTCAAAATAAGTAGCATAGCCATTTAGGATATAGGCAAACGGCAAAGTAAAGCTCTTTTCTTTGAGACCAGGCCCCATTTAGCCTAGTTTGGCATCAAACTCACTGTGTAGTCAAGGGTGATCTTCCTGCCTCTGCGTCCCAAGTCCTGGGATTACAGGAGTATGCCACCACATCCGGTTTCTGTAAGATCTTGTTCCCCTCTGAGTCCATTCACTAGGTCCTCTAAATGAATTGCTTGGGTGGGAACCAGTTAGGATGGGAGCAAGATGAGTACAGACAGTCCATGAGGAACAGAGAGGGCTGAAGTAGAGCAAGGCAAGATGGGGCTTAGCTCTACCAACTCAAAACTCTGCACCAACCCAGAAGCACTGTCAGATGCCAAGGCTTCATCAGGAAGACACGTCATACCCAGGCCTTAAAGGAGAGTGGTTGTTCTCTTTGGAAGAGGACCAAAATGTCACACTAACCCCCGCAGCTGGGGTTAAGTAGCTGGGAAGGGAAGACAAGACAGACCACAAAGACAAGCTGAGTCTTAGAGAATGACACTGTGGTGTGCTTGAGGATTATCATTTAAATTGCTGCTTCTACCACCAGAAGGTATGCTCTAACCAATCTGGAGTAAGATCAAGAACACAGCTCCCCTCTCGCCCCAACCCACAGAGAAGCAGGAGGGGAGTAATGGGTAGGTCTGATAAAAACATATTGTACAACAGTCTCAGAAGACTTAAACTCTCAAATTGTAGGTGAAACACTGTGTGTCTGTGTTTTTATGGAGAAGTCCCGTTAACTATCATTGATCATATTCTCAAGGCATTCCATAACACGAAAATGCTAAGAACTTTCTTAATAGGCTCAAAAATTCAGGGCTGGGGGACTGGAGGGACAAGGGAAAGGTTAAAACACACACACCATAGTTATGAGGCAGAGTGGAGCAGAAGCCAATGGACTGACTCAGGAGGATATACTTAAAAGGTTTTTTTTTTGCTGACAAGCCTACAATGTTGACAGCCTATTCTCACCAGACACAGGCAGCTTGTATCATGGGTGTGTATCTGTGCACTGTAAGAAAGGCATAGAGATCAAAGAGACCTTAGTGCTAGGAGATATTAACAAGTTTATGGCTTTTCCCAAGATGGAAAGAGTTCAAGTTTGAAGAAAAGAAAGAAAGGATGGTCGACTGCTGGAGTCCTGTAGTCTGGAATTTAAACCACGATAAGGTACCCTGGGTTGGGGAAGAGGGAAAAAGGTGAGGTGGTAAATGTGACCAAGGTACACTGTGTACAAGTGTGGAAACTGTCAATGGATAACTTTTTTTTTAAAGGTACAGTGCTATAAGAACGTGGGGTGTGGATAAGAAGCAGTCATGGCTGCAAGAGGAGTAATCGTGGCAGAAGAGGTTGCTGCGAACACACTAACCAGGCATCACTTCCTACCCTCTAACCTGATCAGTCCTGGTGCACAGAAATCCATCTTCAAGACACCGAGACACAGAAAAGGACTGGGAACCTAGGTGCTTCCTGAGGAGCGGGAGGGAGGTGGGCTACAGTCCACAGCACACAGGTGCTGGGGGGCACTGGTTTTGGGTTTCTGAGACACGAGCACATTTCCAAGCTTCCCTCTGTTCTTCCTAGACAAAATTACAAATTTACCTCCTGGGCCAAATCTTGATTAGCTAACTTCTCCCTCAAAACAAACCTCTCATTCATTTGTAATACTGTGTTAGCCTTGTGGCCAATTTCCCTACTTTGTCTACTATCTATTATAATTTTTGGCACTATATAGCTCAAGTAACATCCTTTAAAATATCCAAATGATCCAATGGCCATAAACAAAAATTTTAAATCATTTGTAGTCATGCTTATAAGTGAAATTTTACCAACAAACCAAGTTTAACAAAATGTAGAAGCAGGGCTGATCTTGTTAAAATGTGACAGGGAGTCTCCTTGGCTCAGTTTCTCTCTTCCAGAATTCCCTATTCCAGATCCTCAGTCCCATGGAAATTTGAAACCTGCTTGCACTTGGCAGGAAAAGAAACTCATAACCCAAAACCCACCTCCACCTCTACTGCTGCTGCCCCTGGCTTGACCCTGTTTCCTGATATTTGCTTCATAGTCCTATACCTCAGTTTCATAGAGGTACTAATAGTCAAATTCATATGTTGTTATTATTGCAGGGAATCTCAAATGCACATGAAAAGCAAATAAAATACTATACATTTAAAAATCCTCCACATGTCTATAACAACGCTAATGATCAGCTCCTCGCCCATCACATTTCATTTACACCTTCTCCACTCCTCCATCACAGTACCTACAAGCATATTTCCCTATCATGGCTTTTCAATCATGAACATTTCAATAATAGTATATGTTAGAGAGAAAGCATGTTAAGCATACTTTATTGTGAAAAGTAATATCCAGAAAAATAGGTAAACCATTGCTTGAATTATAAGGATGCAATTATAGTCAGGTTTGATGGCACACGTATCTAATCCCAGCACTTGATAAAGACAGGAAGTTCTTGAGTTCTGGTCCAGCCTGTGATACATAGCAAGGCTTTGACTCAGAGGTGGCCTATGCCTATAATCCAATACTTATGGGTACAGGCAGAAGTATCGGGAGTTCAAAGTTATCCTCAGCTACAGAGTAAGACTGATGTCAGTCTGGGTTTTGCTTTTGTTTTGAAATTTTATAATCTTTGGTATTTTTGTTTATTTTGTTTTTTGAGACAGGGTTTCTCTTTTTAGCCTTAGCTGTCTTAGAAATCAATCTGTCCCTGGACAGTGGTGGCACACGCCTTTAAAACCCAGCACTTGGGAGGCAGAGGCAGATAGATCTCTGAGTTCAAGGCCAATCTACAGAGTGAGTTCCAGGACAACCAAGACTACACAGAGAAACCCTGTCTAGAAAACAAACAAACAAACAAACAAAAAAACCCAAAATCTCTGTAGACCAGGTTGGCCTAGAACTCAGAACTCAGAAGTACACCTCCCCTCTGCCTCCCAAGTGATGGGATTAAAGAAATTTTATAATCTTATATCTCAAAACCAACCAAACAGAAAGGAGAGACTGCTCAGTGGTTAAGAGCAGTACATTCTTTTCTTATTGTAATTAATTTATCAAAGAAATCGGGCTATCTTGATAATATCGTTTTGCAGTTTTTCAGTTGTTTTCCATCAGATATTCAGGGAATAGAATCCCAGCTACCCACTGCACCTTGGCAGCGGCTTGCCATTTGCCTCTCTACTAAATGTCTAAAGGGTTGTTATTACTACAATGCTTACCTTACTGACTCACTAACTATAGCCTCCATCCCCAACCCTGGGACTCAAAGAAACAGGAGAAGCCTTATGCCTAAGCATCTGTAGCATGTGGTTGTTATTGGACAAATATTTGCAAGATGAATGAAGTATAAAAGAAATGGGGGTTTCATCTAAGAGGCCATTTGCTTTAAATGGTTCTATTATAATTCAGAAACTAGGAAGGAAGAAATCATCACTGACCAAAATTAAAGATACTATAGAAGGAAAAGTAGAATCAGAACTGGGTTACAAAAGTCTGCAGTTAGGCACTAATCATGCACAGCATGAAGAGTTTGGGGCCTCAAAATTAGACAGAAGACAAGACATGACGAGACCCAGGATGAATGAGCAAGTGTCCTTCCTAATTATAGAAGTAGATAGTCACTTTTTTAAAAAATGATTTATAGGCAGGTGTGGTGGTGCATTCTTTTAATTCCAGCACTGGGGAGGCAGAAGCAGACTGAGTTCAAGGCCAGCCTGGTCTACAAAGTGAGTCCAGGACAGCCAGGGCTACACAGAGAAACCCTGTCTCAGAAAAAAAAAAATTATTATGTATGCAATGCTATGTCTGCATGTACAACTGCAGACCAGGAGAAGGTACCAGACCTCATTATAGATGCTTGTGAACCACCATGTGGTTGCTGGGAATTGAACTCAGGACGTCTGGAAGAACAGCCAGTGATCTTAACCTCTGAGCCATCTCTCCACAAGCCCCGCCCCCCCTTTTTTTTGGAGATAGGGTTTCTCTGGGTAGCCTCGGCTGTTCTAGACTCACTTTGTAGATCAGGCTGGCCCCGAACTCACAAAGATCCACCTGCCACTGCCTCCCGCTTTCTAACAATTAGGTAGGATTTAATTACAAGCCCTCTTGTCTCTGTATTCATGCTGTGCCAGGGATATTAAGACTAAGGATTCTAGGTAGAGAAACTCTTATTTGCAATGAAATAAGGATTTAAAACAAATCAAATCTCTTTGAGGGCAGGAAAGATAGTTCAACAGATAAAACTCCTTGCTACTCTAGCAGAGAACTGAGTCCGATTTCCAACACCCACCCAGTTAGTTTCTAACTAAAGTTAGTTTCTAACTAAAGTTATAGTGGATCCAAAAATCCTTTTATGACCTCTGTGGGGCATAAGTGTACATGTAAACAAAACACCTGTATACATAAAAACAAGTATTTAAAAGAAAAAAAATCCCCTTTGGTATGTTCTGAAGGGAGGGAGGGAAGGATACTTACTTAGCATCTCTGGCTGGGGGCACAGACAGAAGCAAGTTTCATTTTAAATCTTCTGGGGAGGGAAGTATATGGGCTGACAAGCTGAACCCTGGAGAGAGTTGAGCAAGAATGGTCGCAACCAGTGCATGCTAAGGAGAGCTCATAGGCTCCCTATCAAAAAACTGTCTTCTTGAGGACATGGCCTGTACACGACACAGACAGACACAGCAGCCAGTCATTATGAACATAAAGTGGGAACACATCAAACGTATATAGAGATGTCCACAGCACCATGGATAAGGGTATAAGCAGGAAAACATCTAGTGCAAGTGTGTTACATGCTGATGTACCATCAGCATTCCAAACTCCCAGCCAATGACCTTGAGAAAGACATTGGAGCCCAGGAAATGATGAATGGTGCTAAAATGAGCTGAAATGGTGCAATATTCCTCACTGGCTCTCCTCCCATAGAACCAGCAGTCCCTGAAAGAAGGTACAGCTCACAACAGGAAACATGTTGGCTATGCATGCATTATAACAAGAGTTCAGACTCTTAGCACCCATGTTAAATACAGTCTATCTCCCCAGCACTAGGGAATATGGATAGGTGTATTCCAGAAGCTTGTTGGCCAGCCGGTCTAGGCAATCAGCAAGCTTCAAGTTCAGAGGAATGTTCCCTAAAAATTGTAGAGACCAATAGAAGCTACTAGAAGTTGGCCTCTGGCCTCCATGTGTGCACACATATGAACACATGCATACACACAAGCAAAGTTTTAAAAGAAAGTACACCTTCATCCTGTCAAAGGGCACCCTATAGTTAGTTTACTTTGGATCAAGCTCTCTTAGAATATGGGAGGCTACTCCAGAGATTTTTGTATTGTCAGCAATTTAGAAAACAAGGCAGCAAGATTCAAAGTACTGGCTCCTACCCATGGCTCAAGCTTACATGACCAACTCACACAGCAGCTACTGAAGCTTTACACAAATCGTTAACTTTTGTCTTTTTGGAAACGCTTTGGGACGTCTTCCCTGTCTCTACACTTGCCTTCCATTCTTGCACTTCTGCACGCATCTGCTCACTTGTTGCATGCTAACCCCAGCCCTGGGATGACATCTGTTCCTCCTCTACTGCTGCAGCCCTTAAGTCCCGCTCATCCTATGAGATGAAGTACCAATTGCTGCTGCCCCTCTGCCCTTTCCCTTTAGAAGTCATAGAAGTAGAGCTACTTCTATTCTCTAACAGTTTCAGCTAATATGGGCAGTCAGCTTCACAAGTTTTTGATCAGCATCTCTATTTCTCTCCCAGATGAAGACCTGAGACCTCTGCTAGAAGCAGCTTTTCAACGTGCATGTCACTGTCCAGCGTTCTGATTCGCTCCCACTCACATGTGGCCTCCTCGTAACACTTATTTTTACATTTACCACCGCCTTGTTTTGTATGCCTTCTTGACTCTGAGTTCCACTGGAGCTCACTGACCCTAATCCACAGGTTATAGTCTGTGCTCATGCCAACATCTGAAGTATACAAGGGTTGGCTTATGCGTCTTCTGTCATTATTTGCTCTTTACTCTGTGTAGTTTTAAGGACTTGACTCGTGTTTTGAGAGCTATTTCTGAGCCCATAGAGGAAATGCACTAGCTTCTGGGAGACATTTGGAGCAATGACCAACAAAGTAATTCTTGAAGTCCCTATTTACTGGTTTGTGGGTCACATGGGTAGCCTAAATTGGACTGCAAATTAGCAAGATCAGCATAAGTTCTTTGTTGTCTCCCTTATGGGCTATTTGTTGCTGCTTAATAGGTATGCACACACTTTGTGAGGTCAGTTTTCTCTCTCCACTCTTATGTGGGTTCCAGGCATTGAGCTTAGGTCACAAGGTTTACCTGGAAAAGTGTCTGGTCATGAGCGTTTATTCATCTCTATGCTAAGCATGTTCAGCGTTCTGTGGACTCCTTCCTTTTCACTTTTCCACGTTCCTTAGAGGCTAAAGGTCGGCTGTGCTTGGCAACCACTCTGAGTAAGGCTGGTTTTATCAGGTACTTTCAAGGATTCCAGTCTTGGCTTTATTTTGAAAACCAGCTTTCTTTTATGCCTCTTTAGCAGTGCTGCAATTACCTTTCATATATAGCCCTAAATTCAGTCCAAACAAGACAGGAGTGAAGTGTTTTTTTGTTTTGTTTTGTTTTGTTTTTGAGATAGGGTTTCTCTGTATAGCCTTGGCTGCCCTGGGATTAAAGACGTGCGCCACCACCGCCTGGCCTGTAAAGTGTATTGTTTTATTTTTATATTTTAAGGTTTTTCCAGACAGGGTTTCTCTGTGTAACAGCCCTAGGTGTCCTGGACTCACTTTGTAGACCAGGCTGGCCTCAAGCTCACAGAGACACACCTGCCTCTGCCTCTCAGAGCGCTGGGATTACAGGTGTGCACCACTATAGCAGAGAACACAAACATTTGTTCTGTGAAAAAAAGGTTGCAGCTGGGCGGCAGTGGTGGCGCACGCCTTTAATCCCAGTACTCAGGAGTCAGAGGCAGGGGGATCTCTGCGTTCAGGCCAGCCTGGTCTACAAAGTGAGCCCAGGAAAGCCATGGCTACACAGAGAAACCCTGTCCCAAAACCCTAATAAAGAACTGCTAAGGAGAAACAAATCCCAAAGGTTTCCTAATGTTAGTGTGAACAAAAAGTAACAAGAGGCCTAAAAAGCATTATAAAGTCTGTCAAGAAACTTAACCAGAAAACCAGGCATGATGGCACAGACCTGTAACACAACACCTGGGAGGCAGAGGCTAGAGGATTACAAGTTCAAGTTCAAATTGGTCTATATAGTGAGTTCTGGGCTACACAGTGAGGTCTTTAAAAAACACAAATAAGCCAGGCGTGGTGGCTCACACCTTTAATCCCAGCACTTAGGAGGCAGAGACAGGCGGATCAATATGAGTTGGACACTAGCCTGGTCTACAAAGCAAGTCCAGGACAGCCAAAAATAACACAGAGAAACTGTCTCAAAAAACAAACCTAAACAAACAAAAACACAAATAGCCCAAAAAGTATTAACATACATACAACTTTTGCAGATCAGTCAACTCAACCTTTCATGTTAGGTATGACTGTGAATAACTGGTTTATTGCAGCCCAGACTGGTGTCTGTCACCTGAGTGCCGAGACTGGTGGTATACCACATACCTGCAGCTGCGATGAGCAGGAGGGCCATGAGTTCAAGGCCAGCTTGTAGCACGGTTTCTGTCTAAGTCAGTACCAGTGAGGAAAAAGGTTGCCGACCAATGGCCAGGTTTTCCTACGTGGATAAAAAACAAACCTTGCAGCAGAGCGAATGCTAACTTTGACTTTGTATTTTATTCCTGAGGTGGAAGACTACAGGTTTAAGTGCAAATCA
This sequence comes from Acomys russatus, assembly GCF_903995435.1. NCBI lineage: Eukaryota > Metazoa > Chordata > Mammalia > Rodentia > Muridae > Acomys > Acomys russatus. The sequence continues at coordinate 2,891,294 of NC_067160.1, read as the reverse complement.
AGCCTTAAACTAGACAGCTACAGTGCTAGGGTTGCCTGGTTGCACTAGCCCAGAAAGGTCTTAAGTCTCATATACTGTAGTGATCCTGGACCATCACTGAGCACGGCAAATAATTTTAACTGAAGATGTGACTATACAGCAAATATTTTACACAAATTCTCTCGAGGTCTTTATAAATTATATGACAGGACATATGGGCCCCGGCAAAGTGTTTTCCCATGAGTCTGAACCTTTGGTATCTGCTGTAAAGATAACCCCACTGACCTAATTTCTGTTAACCTGATACAATTTAGCAGAATGCCCTATCAAACAGCCTGAGAAGCTGTTCAGTGCAGAGGGCTGGACTCTCTCACCTTTACTAAGGTGGCAGCTGGGACTGCTAACTTCTAATCTTCTAGACTGGATGGGCTGTGTTCAAAAGAGCCATGAATTAGAGGGCTTTGCTCACTGTTGATTTTCTCAAACGACAGGCAAGAACCTCGGAGGGTGAGGAGGCATCAGTGTGCATGCTCAGTTTCTCCTGCTCTACTTCAGACATCAAGCTTTTTTGGTTTTAACTCTGGGGTGTGAGGGTGTTGCAAGGAACGTTCCTGGGTACCATTTGGGACTGCAGCTACAGTGAACCCATCCTGAGGAAAGAGCACGGACAATACAACAACCAAGATGAAGGAACACAGCCTCAAGTGAAGAAATGACACAGACTCCCACACGCACACTTTAAAAACTTTATTTATATAAAAAACTCATTTGTTTTTAAAAGCATTAACAAGAAAGAAAGAAAAAGAGAAAAGATACAGAGCAGAAGACATGCCCCTTAGTAGTGTTCGGTGGGAAGGTAGGATTTTTGGTTTGCTGAAATTGAATGTTTAGTGTTTTTATAAATGAAAGAAAAACAAAACAAAACAACAGTTAAAGGTCCCCAAAAGCCCATGGCTATTCTATTACCCACACCCCACCGAAGAAAGAGCACCAGGAAGAGCAGAGGGGGACAAGAGAAACAAGACTAGAGCCAGGTCTGAGCGGGGAGGGTCCCCTGTGCAGTGTACTCTGAGGGTCACAGAGCAAAAGGCTCCTTTTTGCCAGAAAAGGTAAATGGGACTAGGAAGAAATGCAAGGGAAGCAAAAGGTGAAAGGGGAAGAAAAAAAAAAAAAAAAAAAGGAACTGTAATGCATAAGAAAGGGGGTGCTGGGCTGTACACGCTTCTCCTACCCCATAGTCTCAATGTATTAAGAACAGGACAAGAGGGATGAAGAATTCCAGTTGCATTGAATAGAGCTTTTAGATTAAGGGGGAAAAGGCAAATAAGGAAAAACGTTTAAGAAAAAAACAAAAAACAAAAACCGACAAGTAGCTGATTCTCTAGCCCAACCTGTAACATTCACTACAACAGGAAAGGGTACAACGGAGGCAAAGGAACTGGAGAGAAGCCCTGATTACCTGTAGCCTTTCAGAGATGATGGGAGCTGGGGACAGCTAAGGAGCCAGTCACAGCACTCACTCTGAGACTTATCAGGATGGGATTTTCACCAATCCCAACTGTGCACTGGTGAGAAGACTGCTGTGGCCCACTGAGGCTACAACAGCCGCCAGCAGGGGCTTGAGGTTCCCTAAGTCACCGCTCCTCTTCTTTCCTCCAGCTGCTGAGGGTCAACAGTGGATAATAAAAGAACAAAACCTAACTTGCAAAATCATGACAACTGAGACTGCAGAGGTAAAGAAAGGCACCTGGAAGAGAGGGAGGAGATGCACCCCAGGCCAAAGGCACAAAGAAGAGGCAAAGCCAGGGCAGCTCCGACCTTAGAAGGGCAAAGGGGGTGGGAGCTATGTACAAGTCTTGTAGTTGGCCAACAAATCCAGGGAGGGGGAGAGGAAGAACAAGCCTATAAAGGAAGAAGAGACATGGGGCCGCGGAGGCAGGGGGAGAGCCAGCCGTGAAGCTTCCTGTCAGCTCAGACTGACCGCTTCATGTACACTCCTTGTCGCTCCTCCTAGAGGTCCATCTTCTCCCCAACAGACAATCTTTCTGTTTCTTCTCAGCCAAGTGTTCCGTGACATTCTCCTTTTTACTGAGCATCTCGCAAACGGCCAGGTCAAGGGAGCAGATATATCATAGGGTAGGAGAGGAGGGTTAAGGACAGCCTTGGTCAGGGCAGCACCCCAAGGTTGTCCTGAAGCTGACAGAAGAGATGGAGTCTGTAGGTCCTTTGTGGTCACTGCCTCAGACAGGAGGAACAGCGTTCTCAATCCCACTTTGAGGAGTACTCCACTTGAGGGCCCCAGCCTGGTGGAATGTGCCGATGTTTCCAGCCTTCTTGGCTTCAAAAGTAGCCACCAGATAAGGGAAGAATTCACACTTCCCATTATCCAAAAGAAAATAAAAAGTTCCCTCCCCACCAGAAAAAGTCTTGATTAAAAGTCGTCAGTTTGTCAGAATGCTGAATGCTGCATACACAGCGTTTAATTTCAGTCCTTCCCACAGTTTCCAGTGAAGAGTTCCACTCTCCTCCCTCAACACAAGGCCAACAGTTCCAGGGAGGACTGGCAAAAAGAGCTAATCTGCAGCAGTTTCTCAAGATACGCAAATAACTGAGTTGGGTTTCTTGGGGAAAGCCGGAAGTAGGGGATGGGAGACTATGACAATTAAACTTCAGTGGAAGGTGTTGGTAATTGACGGAATGAGCGCAGCCACTCTGGCTACAAGGGGAAGAGTCAGCCTGGCAGTTGGCACAATAGTCCAGCGAAGAAAGGGAAAAAAAAAAAATCATCAGTCCATTTCACCACCAAAAATAAAATATATTATAAGCCCAGACGGAGCAGGTACAGTGGTGCTAAATCTTCTGCTGTAGGGAAAAAAGAGAAGGCTGTTAATAAGGTTGAGAATAGGGAGACCCAGGGAGAAGAGAGGCAGCTGGGCAAATCTGGAGGCAGGAAAGCAGCACACAACAGAGAACCAGACCACCCGATGCATTCCAGCCTCTGAAGAGGTCATGATCACAGAAGCTGAACCACTGCCTCCCATGTAGTCAGACAAGTGCCTCAGGCCTGATCAGATCAGCATGATTGGCAAAGAGCAGGCACACAGGAGCCTCCTTCCTCAGGACCATCTTAGGGGTGACTGGAGGACCTACCATAGGGGAGTAAGACACTTGGTCCCCCTCATCATCCAAAACCAACACATCCAACTCTTCCTCCAAAGATTCCTGACCCTCGTCCTGCTGTGAACACATGCAATTTGTTAGTTAGAGAGCCAAGGTAAGAACCTCTATCTAATGTGTGCCAGATCTAAGGAAAACCCCAAAATTTGTAAAGTAAACAAATGCTGTTAAGAGTAAAAGGACAAAACATCCTAAACAGGTAAAGTGCAAGAAGAGCAGGGTGATGCACAGAGGGATTAGTTACTGTTAGTCACATCAGCAATACTTGCAAAAACGTCCTCCAACACAACCAGGGAAGAACATCCCAAGAAACTTCAAGATGCATCAAAACCTCTATTTTTTTTTTTCCCTGAAAACACCTACCAAAGATATTCTTTTTCTCTTTCCCTTTATCATACACTTCATATATCATACAGTTTCAAGCCACTATTGGCCTCATATATACAGCAGTACATAACAAAGCCTTACCATCAAGGGTGCTCCCTTCAATGGCTCCAGATCACCCAGATCCCCAGATCGGTCCAGTGTTCTGTTGTGGTCTCCTCTCTCATTCAGTGTGGAGTAGTTGTTATCTAGAGAAGAAATAACACAGAAACAAGACATTCCCTCTAGTATACAATGCATGTGAATTAGGCACGTTGATTGGAAAGTGAGCTGGTTCAGATGCTCCAACAAGGCATAAAAGATTGATGCTTTTTAAGACTGTGAGCACGTGCGCACACACACACACACACACACACACACACACACACGACTTAACACAGATCGAATACAATGGGGACGAGAATGTATATGAAACACCCAGCACTGGGGTTGTACTTCAGTGGTGGAGTGGTTAGCCTAGATTCAATCCCCACTACTGCAAAAACAACAAAGCAGTAACAATGAGAAACAAACAGTACATCCTATGATGGGTAATATTAAAGAGGCCTGGCCTGCTTATAGAGCCCTGAAATTAAGAGAAGACAGAAAAATATGCCGCAATTGGAAGGGACTGACGATGCAGACACAACTTAAGTTTGGCCTTTCAGAATGAAAAGAATTTAGAGGAGCAAAGGCTTAATATCCCCAAGATCTTAAAATAATGCAGAAGGTGTTGCGTGTCCTGTTGCAAACCTACAATTGCAGCACTTGGAAGGGAAGGGAGGAGGGTCCACAGGCACTCAAACCCCTCCTCAGCTACATAGTGAGGTCAAGGTCAGTCTGAGGTAAGGAGACCACAATAGTAAATAACAAATAGAACGGTGACAGAGAAGTAGGAAGGCCCAAGAATTCAAGGCCATCCTCGGCTACGCTATAAGTTCATTGCTAACCTGGGCTGCGAGATCCTGCTTCAGGGAGGAAAAACAGGAGAGAGAGAGAGGAGAAGAGAAGAGGGAGAGGGAGGGAGCAGTAGAAGGTAGACCCCTAAGCTGGAGTAGAGAGCAGGGAGAAAGAACAGAGACCAGGGCAGATTATATAGACACATGAAGACTTTGAAAACATAACCAAGGTATAGAGGATCAACCAAGAATCCAAAAACAGGGGGCTGAAGGGATAGCTCAGCAGTTAAGCACACTTGCTGCTCATTGCTGAGGGCCTGAGTTCAACTCCCATCACTCACATGGTGGTTCATAACGTCCCTAACTCCAGTTCTAGGAGATCTGATTTCTGAGGGCACAAGGCACCGCACATGCTAAATAAAACACATACACAGGCAAAACACCCGAGCACATAAAATTAAATAAACAGGTTAGACATGGTGGTCCCTATCTTTAGTCCCAACACAGAGGAGGAAGAACCAGGCAGATCCCTGTGAGTTCAAGATCAGCCTGTTCTACAAAGCAAGTTAAGGTTGCTTTGGTTTGGTTTAGTTTTTCAAGACAGGGTTTCTCTGTGTAGCCTTGGCTGTCCTCGACTCACTTTGTAGACCAGGCTGGCCTCGAACTCACAGTGATATGCCTGCCTCTGCCTCCCGAGTGCTGGGATTAAAGGTGTGCGCCACCAACACCTGGCCAAAGCAAGTTTCAAGACAACTAGGATCTGTCTCAAAAAATAAGGATTAAAAAAAAAAAATGTTCTTAATTTTTTTTTTTAATTAAAAAAATTTTTAAGGAAGACTTCAAGGCCATCCTTGAAGCAACATGTAAAATATAGAAAAGAGCAGACTGATCAAATTTTATTATATTTCCAGATATCCTTTCAAATGGAGATGATCAATCATGGTCCCCCTGGGATGGTAACTCGTAAGGGTGTAAGGGTAAGGGAGAAAAGGCCACAAAGAAGTTTTTAAATAAATAAATAAATAAATAAAGCAAGCAAGCCAGGTATGGGGTGTCACGCCTATAACCTCAGCACTTGAGAGGTAGAGGCAGGAGGATCAGGAGTTCAAGATAAGCCTCAACTGCAGTGAGTTTAAGAACAGCCTATCTTTTGAGATCCTGTCTCAAAAAAGAAAAAAGGAGAGAAAATGCCTACTCACCCCAATTAAACACTATTCTGCAACATTAGACAGGAATTCATCACCTACCTAATGATTTTGTGTTTGAACCCATACTGCTCATTGGAATTTCTTCCCGGTCAGGTTTCTTATCTATATGGAATTAGAAAGTTATCCAAGTCAAAATCCAATACACCAAACTCTATATAAAGTAGACATTTCTCTCTGCATGCCATCCTTCTTGTCTTTATTCAAGTAAAGTTTTACTCAGCAAATACTATGTGCCACGCCCTCACAGATTTCTTTCCTACAGACACCCAAATGCAAGAAACACTTCAGAGGCCGGGAAGACAGCTGGGTGGATAAACATACCCACTCTCAAGCCTGAGTGCCTGAGACTCACCCCTGGGAACAACTTGTGGAACTGACTCCCTCAAGTTGTCCTTGGACCTCTCTACATATGTACCCACATAGCCAAACAAAATAAACAAAGAAATGAATGCGGGGGGGGGGGGGGGGGGGACCCGACACTTTAACATGGTGAGCCCTCAAAGCCCCTTTAGTCTTAAAATTTATAAGTGTCTAAACTGGGCATGGTGGCACACGCCCGTAACCCCAGCACTTGGGAGGCAAAGGCAGGCGGATCTCTGAGTTCGAGGCCAGCCTGGTCTACAAAGCCAGTCCAGGACAGCCAAGGCTGTCAGAGAGCAACTTTCAAAGGTCAGTTCTCTCTGAGGAATGGAACTTAGATTTGTCAGGCTTGGTAGCAAGTGACTTTTACCAGCTGAGCCATTTCAATGGCCCTAGAAAAAGTATTGGGAAGTTAGTAGGCTCAATAACATGCATATAATTTCACAATTATACTTTTCTTCTTTGGGATTTTGAGAAGGCTTTTTTTTTTTTTTTTTTTTTGGGGGGGGGGAGGGAGGAGGGCAGCAGTGTCTTATTCTACAGCTCAGGCTGCCCTACGGAGCCCATGCCAGCTTCAAATGAAGAACAACCTTCCTGCCTTAGCCTTCTAAGTGCTGGGATGAGTCACCACACTCAGCCAAAATTATATCTTTTACTCAGGTAGCTAATACTGTCAGTTTTTTCAACAAAGTGAAAAAGGTTTCTGTGTTAATATTTGAGGAAATTCTTGTCAAATAACCACGTCTAAATAATCATCTCTTGTGTGTTGGCTGCTTCATAAAGTAAAATAGTACTCTATTAAAAACACAAACCAGCTAGTCCAATTAGTAATCCCAGTCAGTAGTCTGCCTCAAGACAGCCACCATGGCTCCCTACACAGCATAAGTGCTGCATATTTCCTCATTAGTGCTACACATCTAAATGGTGTGCACTCAAGGGTAGAAACGTAATAAAGTACTAACTTTTGCAGTTCCGTCAAGCATGCTCCTAAGTGGAGATGGCTTTGTGGTTTTTGTTTTTTGAGACAGGGTTTCTCTGTATATCCTTGGCTGTCCTGGAATTCACTCTGTACACCAGGCTGTCCTGGAACTCAGAGATTGCCTGCCTCTGCCCCTCCGAGTGCTGGCATCAAAGGCTTGTACCATCATGCTCAGCTCTGGAGATGGCTTTTTAACTGTAGAGTATATGGTAATAAAAACAACTTGTTTAAATCACTGTTGCTACCCTCAGCAGTTGGGCTACCAGCAGCAAACACCACTGTTTTTATGCCATAGGCACATATGTCCAAGGAAGAGTCTTGGGGCTCTTGCACCACACTCCAGAAGCCATGGGTCAAATCAAAAGCCAAAATCTTTTTTTCTTTTCTTTTCTTTTTTTTTTTTCCTCTCGGGTTTTTCAAGGCAGGGTTTCTCTGTATAACAGCCCTGCCTATCCTAGACTTGCTTTTGTAGACCAGTCTGGCCTTGAATTCAGAGATCCACCTGTTTCTGCCTCCGAAGGATGCTGGGATTAAAGGTGTGTGCCATCAAGCCTGGCTAAAAATTTTAAGGTAAGAAAGGTTACAGTACATACTTTTGATGAAAGAGAAAAAAATATACACAGTGCAAAATACATAATTAATCTATGGTAAAGTAGTTTTAAAAGCTCTAACTCAGGGACACAAAACACTGCCTAGAAAGCCCTGGATTCAATCCCTAGTACCACAAATCCTGAAAACAAGCATACACACACAGAGCTATAACCTGAATAGTAATAGTGGTGCTTTTCTTTAGGCACCAGAAATAATAAGACTTTCTGATTGTCGGAAGTTTTAATTATTTTCAACCGGAAAACCACTAATAAGTAACCAAGCACATGAGCCAACAGAACAGAAATTTAAGAGAGGAAGAAACTAAACAGAAAAACTGACTCTCCAGTGACTAGAAGTTCACAGGTAAAAGAGGAGCCACACTCCAGCTAACTAACTACTTTTAGTTTAGTTTTGTTTTCCTTTGAGACAGAGTTTCATTTAGCCAAGGCTGGCCTTGACCTACTAATGCTCCTTCCTCCGCCTCAGAGTGCTGGGCTGGGGTTACAGGTATGCACCATCACAGTCCTTACTACCCATTCTGACTCCTAAGTTCAGACCTACTCTACTCTACAGCACACCCTGATGCACACCATCATGTCCTTCTCATCGTCTAGCTCATTTACAACAGATAAACACCCTATTTCCTAGCTAGTAAGCCATTAAGGAATGGTGGGAGCATAACAAGAAGGGTGCACCCCTTGGTAACTATACCTGATTTTTGGTTCCGGTCAATGAGGGGCAGAGTGCTATCATCATATGAATGGCTGCTCTGGCTTCTAGATGCATTGTTTAGATTCACCTGGAGACAAATGTAAAACCCAACGTCATAAAACCTGAATACGCCCACCTCCTTCTGTCCCTCCTCCTGGCCATGCATCCCCCCACCCCACCCCTGTAGGCACAAGTCTACAGAGGTAGTACTGGGGGGTTGAGGGGGGGAGGCAGAAGGATCAGAGAATGATAAAGTCGGAGTAGATGGAGGGAGGGGGTGGTCACAATGGCCGTGCAGAACCACTATTCACCACCAGCAGCGTCTACTGTGATATTCAACATTGAGAGAGTAGAACTACTTCAGCAAAAATGAACTAACTGTAGGCACCGCTGTGTTAAGGGGTGTACTACAAATGAGTCTTTACTATCTTGAAAAAGACTTGGAGTTGTATGATGGTGAAACAGAAGAAACCAAAGACAGAGGAACTAGCTAAGGACCAAAGGGGAAGAGAAGCCAAAGCTTTGGTCAAGAGTTACTGCACCTGGAAGTCTGATTTCTTCCATCCTTCTTTCTCCAGCGGCTTCCGAAGTTCCTTATAGCCCCAGATCGTCTGTAAGACAAGAGCTGCTGCCCTGACTTCTTTTTCTGAGCGATTCCTATGAATGAAAGTAACACCACACAAAGTTTGGTTTTAAAACCAGGGAGTCTGAAGAGCCTAACCCTTCTAACGTGGTGGTTCTCGACCTTCCTAACGCTGCATGCAGCTCCTCATGCTGTGGTGACCCCAATCATAAGATTATTTCATTACTACTTCAGAACTCGGAAGCCACAGGTTGAGAAGCACAACTGTAAATATAAAATGTAAAAATGGGTGAAATCAAATTCCACCAAATATTCTGCCTGAAACACTGACATAAACTAGTTTGATGTAAGAGTTCATTATTTATAGACCAACCTTAAGAATGCAAATAGACCAGTACCCGTCTAAATGTCATAGGAAAGGGAAGTAACCTCACGGAACAGCAGAAGAAGAAAGCTCCTTTCTGAAACTCTCTTCTCTCATACTCAAATTCTTCTAGCTGTGATGACTTGTGAGCTCACCCTGATTTGTTGATCAGCACCAGCTTCTCGATACCCTGGGTCTCTCGCAGCTTTTTGGCAGCTTCCAAGTTCTCGGCAATAACTTCATTGATGGTGTTCAACACAGAGACCACAGTGTCTTCAGAGAAATTCCAGGAGGAGTTCTGTTGACCTCCAGGCAGATTCTTTACCAAGTTAGGAATAGCGTGCTTGCCTATAGCAGTGAAACAAAAGGGCAGGAAGTCTCACAATACACTTTATAGTAATCAGGTTACACAGCAACTCCATTATTACGTAAGATCATATCAAGGGGGCAAAGAACACAAGACAGCCATAAACTCCCTGCCCGCCACCCAGTTCCTCAAGCGCACTGAGACAATGTGATGCCGAATATCAACACACTGCCCAGTCTCTTCACACACCCACCACTGAAAACGCTATGTTCAGCATTATCTTATGAAAACTCTTCTTTATGATTTAAAAGGCTAACAACTTGGACTCTGCCACAAAGTAGCTATATTAATCCTGTGAAAATGAGAAAAATAGAAAAATTCCTAATAATGCTTACACAGAGAGAAAGCAGATATTCAAGAAATAACAGTGGTCATAATGTTTCTGAAGAATCATCACTTCAGGCTTTTTGAAAAAGCAGTAAACAATGAACCTTCAACACTCAGATACATAAACTATGGAGAATTTATAGGATCTTTCTCCTCAGCGATGTCAACAAATAACTAAAATTTTGCTGGAATCCAGGCACTGTGATAGGCATCGATTCAAATCCTTACCAATTAACTCTTTGTTCCGGGCATCCACAGCCAGATTTCTCAGTGCCCCAGACGCAGCTTTCACTACTCGCTCGTGCTCACTGGTCAGGAGGTCAGCTATGGCAGAGAGAGCCTTCTCTTGACGAAGAGCAGAACGGATGTATCGACCATACTAAGAAGCACATGGTAAGTGGTGAGACAATTACAAATGGCAGCAGACTAGTTATCTATAATTCCTATTTCGAAATCCATCTTTTTCAGAGGTACTCACTGTCCAGCGCCCAGCACACAAATTCTGGATAGCTCCAGCCGAGGCTTCTAGGATGGCAGGCGTCTTGCTCTCCTTAAGGAGTGAGATGTATATCCGCACCACTTCTGGCTGAAATAAGAGTTCATAGCCTGCAAAAGAAACGGCAAGACAGAAAATACTAACCAATGCCTATAAACCAGGTTCCAGGTGCCCACAGCACTTGGGAGGCAGAGGCAGGCAGATCTCCTCTAAGTTCGAGGCCAGCCTGGTCTACAAAGTGAGTCCAGGACAGCCAGGGCTGTTACACAGAGAAACCCTGTCTTTAAAAAAACAGAAACAAACAAACAAACAAAAGAATAGCTAGTCTAGCCCAAAGCAGTGTCATACACCTTTCATCTCAGCCATTTGGAAGGCAGAGGTAGGCAGATCTTTGTGAGTTTGAAGCTAGCCTAGTCTATACAGAATGCTCCAGCACAGCCAGGGCCACATAGTAAGACCTCATCACAAAAAACAAAATCATAAAATAACAATAATAACTAATCCACAGTAAAAACAGAACAGACACCAACTGCATCTTATTCAATTCCTCTCTTCTTCCTTGACTTGTTGGTTTTGTTTTGGTTTTGTTTTTCAAGACAGGGTCTCTCTGTGTAGCCTTGGCTGGCCTCGAACTCATAGCAATTCCACTGCCTCTGCCTCCTGAGTGCTGGGATTAAAGGCGTGTGCCACCACACCCGGCCTTCCTCGATTTGTATCGCAAAGCTAATTTTAGTCTTGTTTGTACCACAAGAATCAGGCTTAATGATTTCAACATCTCAACCAAATTATTTTTAATTCAACTCAGTCATTCTCCCCACCATGAATATGAATATATTTATTAATACACGGGGCCCAAAGATGCAAGCTGTGATAAAGAGATTCTTCTAATAGTAAGGTTCAAGATCCAAAAACAAAACAAAACAAAAAAAACCAAAAAACTGCAGTGGCCACTTAGCTAAGTCCCTTCTTTTTTTTCTTTCTTTCTTTCCTGAGGCATGCTTTCACTCTGTATCCCAACATGCTTTTGAGCTGACAGCAATCTTCCTGCCTCAGTTGCCCAAGTACTAAGGTTGAAGGCATGTTCTATTATATCCAGCCTAGCCTCGGACTCCAGACTACTAAATACTGTGAATTTCCCATCACTTCAAACCCATGAAGTAAGGAGGAACTGTTAACATAAGCATGTTACACGTCTAAACACCATGTCTGAGAGCTCTGGAGACTGGGAAAAAAGTAACTTACCTCGAGCAGGACTGGTTCTTTTGGGGAAATCCACTGTATCACTTACTGGGTCCTCTGCGGGCTTTTTCCCTATAAAAATGTAGAAGGGTAGAGAGAACAGGGAACAGAGCTTTTAAAGAAAGATTTCACCTGACACAGCTTTTATCCTTTAGTCAGAATCTTTAGATGAGAGGTACAGCATCAAAAGAGGTAAAAGGGGGACCCCAGACATAGCTGTCCCAACAAAGATGATGCCGAAACAAGGACCAAAACCAGGCAACAGAGTGGTACGAAAAGGGTAACCACTCTTGCTGCTGTTAACTGAGTTCTGATAACAGGGACTGCTGTCTAGAAACAGAAGAGCTAAACTTATTTTTCAATGCTTTTTTTCTCAACTAAATTTTCCTACATGCATCCACAGGGAAAGGTTAGACACAGAAGTATCAGGGAAGGTAAAAACCAAACCATGCAAATTAGAAGGAGACAAGCGCCTTAAAAGATTGCACTCACCTCTGGAGAACCACTCATCTTCCAGTGTGTCACCAAGGTGGAAAGCGAGGAGAGAAATGAAGGAAGAAAACGCAGGAGAAAGATGTCAACATGATCATGGGCAAGGACAAAAGAAAGCAGAGAAGGAGGAGGGATAGGGAGGAAGGCCCCAGATTAGTTGAGTTCTTGTCCTTCAGTGCCCCATATGCCAATTCACTAACAACCACCACCATCACCACCGCCACCACCATCACCGCCGCCACCACAGTCAGAGCATGCAGAACAAGGGAGCAGCTGCAGAGCAAAGGAATACATCTCTACTGGGTAAACTTCCAGACTATTTACTAAGCACCTAGAAAGCTAAGTGTTCCTCCTTGTCCCATATTAAAGAACAGGAACTAAGTAAGGCTCACCTTTACCCTTCTTGGCCCCAAAGCAACTGGCAGCATGTGGCCCGGCATTGTTAGCTACACTAGGAAGTGCCTCTTGGTAACGCTCTGCCTGTGGGATTTCACGATGAACTTGATATGATAAGTTCCGAAGAAGGCAGACACAGTTCTCCACGAGCTTAGGGACCACAAAACACAAGGGTCAATTGGAAAAGAGAATGCCTAGGATGATTTCCAAGAAACTCAAAGTCTCCATGATTTGAATATTAAATTATCCATCCTAAAGTGTATTAACTCAACCTATCTTTTCTCAAGTTGCTTTGTCAGTGCTCCAGGCTCCTCAAACGTCCTTGTTACCTTCAGGCTAACAGAAGGTCTAATTACAGACATATAATAGCTTTGGCTGCCGGGCATGGTGGCACGCGTCTTTAATCCCAGCACTTGGGAGGCAGAGGCAGGAAGATCGCTGTGAATTCGAGGCCAGCCTGGTCTACAAAGCAAGTCCAGGATGGCCAAGGCTACACAGAGAAAGCCTGTCTCGAAAACCCAAAAAGCTTCGGCAACTAGCTGGTGACCCAACATTTAGGTCACTGATTTCCCTACTAAGAAAATGTATAATCTGAAAGGCTACTAAGCAGCTTTACTATATACGGAGGTTGGGGATGGGTCGCTAAAGAAAACTCTCTTTTGGGCTGAAAGGAAGATGGCTTAGTCATTAACAGCACTTGCTGCACAACAAGGTTGACATGATCTAGGATGCACATATAAACCTAGTGCTATAGGAGCAGAGGCAGGACTGCTGCTGCCGGCCCAGCCCAATTACACGACCTCCAGACTCAGGTGAGACAGCGACTCAGAAGAACAAGGTGGAGAGGGCCTGAGCGACAACAGGAACGAGCGCTCTCCTGGCTTCTCCTTGTGTACTCGTGCACACACACACATCTTCTTCTAAGCTAAATGTCCATTTTAAGGAGAAGGGGTTGGCATAAGTATTTTATATTATCGATAGCATGAAGTCGTGGGTCTGGACCATAAGTACTTGTGAATAAAATCCACTCAGTCATTAACTTACCTTGCTGTCTGAATCTTTCTGCCCAATTTCTGCCTGAACAATGAAAATGAGGGCATCAACTAAGCCATCACATTCCCGAAGTTTCCGGCGAGCTTCACTTCTCTCTGAGCTTACATTTCTAAGGGGAAAAACAAACTTCTGAAGATGACTGAAATCCCTGAAGTAGATATCTTTTCTCATCTACATCTAAAGCTTTTAAAACACCTTTTCCATCGAGTACAAGAAAGTTAATACTTACTAAAAAGCAAGACATTGCAGTTGGAAATTGACTGACAATCTGTTTTCAAAGCTTTTTATAAGCTTGTGGAGTTGGGCTGAAAAACTGTACCAGAAGCTGGAACAGGCAGCCAAGTGTCGGGAGCACTCGCTCTGCCTGCACCGCCAGCAGGCACACTGTGGCTGTAGCCCCAGAGGATAGGCACATGGTGCACTACCAATATGACAGCAAGGCTGCACAGCGGCACACGCCTAGGAATCCAGGAGCGGGGGAGCCAGAGGCAGGCAGATCTCTGCTGAGTTCAAGGCCAGCTTGGTCTACAAAGCCAGGACAGCCAAGGCTACAAAGAGAAACTTTGTCTTGCAAACACTTTTTCCTGTGTGTGTGTGTGTGTGTGTGTGTGTGTGTGTGTGTCTGCACGAGCGCGTGCGCGGTATTACAGGCTAACCCAAGGGAAGTATTTTATCATTAACCTACACTGTATCTGCCACCAAACCACTCCCTCTTTGAGTCTTGCAAAGTACCCAGCCAGCCTTGGACTCACTCTTGACTCAGCCTCAGACAGGTTTACAGGCCTGCACCACCAACCCCAGCAAAAACTCAGCCTTCGTAGTCTCGGAACCCTTCACTCACCGAAGGCAGCCAGCAGTGTTGGTGAGCACTGACTCCCACTCAATATGCCGTGGCTTACAGTCTTCATTAGGCTCTCTCTCCCAACCAGAATGTGGAATGATCACTTCATCTGTCAAGGCATGTAGTGCATGGTCCACAATCTCCATTTTGATTGAATCATGGGATGAGAGATTCCACAGGGTTCCTGGGAGGGACAATTCAGAGAGCTCTCCAGCACCCAAGACAGTGGGTCTGAGGCTGTCAGAGAAAGCCTACTCCACGCCTTCTTAGTCACCCTCAGTGGGCAGAGATATGCCCGTTACTGAGTCTGCATGACCCCATGTAATGTTAGGCAGGCTTCTGCTTACCGTAAGGTAAGATTTCCTTTATGATGTGTAATACAGACACAGTCATTAAAATAAAACTTCACGGGCTGGAAAGATGGCTCAGCGGTTAAAGCAATGTCTGCTCTTCCAGAGGTCCTGAGTTTAATTCCCAGCAACCACATGGTGGCTAACAACCATCTATAATGAGATCTGGTGCCCTCTTCTGGTGTGTAGGCACACATGTAAGCAGAACATTGTACACAAAATAAATAAATAAATAAATAAATAAAGCTTTACAAAACAGTATTCATTGCAATCTATGCTTAGCAATCTACACCAGTTTCTCCACCTCAGCAACAGTCACTTTAGTCCACAAAATTCTTCATTATAGGAAGCTGCCCTGTCTATTGCTGGATGTTGACCAGTTCACCATATCACTAGCCTTGACTCACTGGATGTCAAGAGCACACTCTACTCCACCCCAAGTCATGCCAGCCAAAAGCAACTCCAAGCCGGGCGTGGTGGCGCACGCCTTTAATCCCAGCACTCGGGACGCAGAGGCTGATGGATGCTGTGAGTTGAAGGTCAGCCTGGTCTACAAAGTGAGTGTAGGACAGCCAAGGCTACACAGAGAAACCCTGTCTCAAAAAACCAACAAAGCAAAACAAAACACCTCGGAACAATGGAGATGTCCTCTGGGGGCAAAAACATCCTGCCAATTAAGAACCAATATTATTCATTTTTCTTTTCGTAAGATTTATTATGTATACAATGTTCTCCTGAATGTAATAACCATGGGCCAGAAGGGGGGCACTAGAGCTCATTATAGATGGTTGTGAGCCACCATGTGGTTGCTAGGAATTGAACTCAGGACCTATGGATGAACAGCAAGTGCTCAACCTCTGAGCCATTTCTTCAGCCTTATTATTTATTTTTCTTTCTTCTTCCTGGAGCAGTGATTATGGCCCTCAAAACTGCTCAGTTCACACTAACAGATCACCATATACAATCTGAAAAACTGACATTCTAAATAAAGCAAAGCCCATATGCTCAAATTTCTAACTGAAACAGGCAGGTTGAGTCAAGACAAGCACACATTTAAAACAAACTATAAGGTTGTGAGTAAATGGCAACTGACACTCGGCTCTCCTGTCTGGAAGACAAGTTCCTCTACTACTACAGCCTGTCAGAAGTGACAGACGGCACTAGATGTGGCAGTGCACGCTGTTCACTCCAGAGCTCACAAGGCTGAGGCATCGTATCTCTGTGAGTATCTCTGTGAGGACATAGTGAACTCTAGAGACCTGGTCTCAAAAAACCAAACAAACAAATACACCCACCCCCACACATGCAGGTGTTGGGAGATTACTGCATTTGTCATGTCATCCAATCAAATCTGTGAGGCATAATTGACCCAAGGCTGTAGGCAAAAGGTTACTGTGTAGTTTAAACTCTGATCTCTTGTCTAAACTTTGTGTAAACTCTGCTCCTTAATTGTCCCCTTGTTATGTCAATAAATAGGGCTGGACTTCCTGCCAGCCAGGGGAGGAGTTAGGAATTTGAGTGACAGGAGAGGTCCAAGGAAGATCAGAAGGAGCTGGAGCTGAGGAAAGCTACAAAGTGCAAGTATTGCTGGGATGTTTGCTGGAGTGAGACAAAATAGCATAGAGGGTTAAGAACAGACTTAAACTGCTCAGATTGTGCTGTGAAGCCTTGTATTTAAAAAAGACCCTTGGGGCTGGGGAGATGGCTCAGAGGTTAAGAGCACTGGCTGCTCTTCCAAAGATCCTGAGTTCAATTCCCAGCAACCACATGGTGGCTCACAACCATCTATAATGAGATCTGATGCCTTCTTCTGTTGTGCAGGTGTACATGCAGGCAGAGCACTGCATACATAATAAATAAATAAATCTTAAAAAAAAAAAAAAAAAAAAAAAAAAAAAAAAAAAAAAGAGCCCCATCAGGCAGTGGTAGCATACACCTTTAATCCCAGCACTCGGGAGGCAGAGGCAGGTGGATTGCTTGAGTTCGAGGCCAGACTGGTCTACAAAAGTGAGTCCAGGACAGGCAAGGCTACACAGAGAAACTCTCTCTCAAAAAACCAAAAAGTCTCAATTATTTGTGTGATAGCTAGGATAAGAGAGAAGCAAAGAGAAAGAAACTCTGTTTTATAGAGATAACTTCAACACAAGGCTACTACTTCAGCTGTTATAGCCAAAAGGCAATGATGGACTGTCCAGGCATGGTGGTGCATGCCCTTTATCCCAGCACTTAGGAGGCATAAGCTGGCAGATTTCTTCAAGTCCAGCCTGCTCAACATAGTGAATTCTAGTCTAGCCAGAGTTAACTAGTAAGACCATGCCTCAACATTAATTGATTGATTGAGTGAGTGATTGATTAATCAATTAGAAGTAAATGGATTGGAAACCTCTAGGTCCCTACCTCTCTCTGGAGTAACAGTCACCCCCAACCTAGCACTCACCAGTAATGACTTCAGTGAGGTCCATATCACGAGCCTTTCGGAGCAGTCGAACCAGGGCAGGAACGCCATCACAGTTTTTGATGGCAATCTTGTTATCTTGGTCACGTCCGAAAGAGATATTCTTGAGAGCTCCACAGGCTCCCAGGTGCACTTCCTTTTTGGGATGATCTAGCAACCCTACCAACACAGGGATCCCTTTGAGCTTCCGCACGTCAGTCTTCACCTTGTCATTGCGATAGCATAGGTGCTGCAGGTATGCAGCTGCATTGGACTTCACAGCATCCAAGCGGAAGCCCAGCATGGCAATCACCTCTGGCAGCTCTGGCTGTCTCCAGTTTGGAGGTGGGGGCATTCCCTTGCGCAGACTATCCAAGCTTGCTAAACTTCCCCGCTCATGTTGAGCCAAAGGAGCCCAGTAGTACTGATCAGGAGGCACCTCCTCACCAATCATGTCTTCGTAACTCCTGCAATATTCAAAGAACCAAGAACCAATAGTTAAATCTGGCTCCTTGGACATCCTTGTTACCCATCATCTTCAAGGTAAGATTAACCCCAGCTCTACACAACAATCATATATCTCCTCTGTGTGGTCAACTTTTAATAATTATGTGTGCGAGTGCCAGTCTTTTCAATGTCCCTCTACCTTAGAGAATCTCTTGGCAAACCAGAAGCTGATAAGCTAAACCCACGGATCCTCTGTCTCTGCCTCCCCAGTGCTGGGGTCACAAGTGTGAGCCACCACAGGGCTCAGCTTGTCATACAGGCACCCAGGCCCTCGCATTTGTGCAGAAAGAGTTTTACCAACTGAACCACCTCCCCAAGCCCAATTTTAATAACGTAAAAGTAACCTGTATTTAGATTAAAACCACCTCTCTTTTTCCCTTTGAAGTTTGCTGATTGAAAGAGAGAAGCATTTGGACATGTTAATCACAAAAAGAACAAATCCTGATTCCTTAGTACTGACTTGAATGACATCTGACACCTATTAACGTCTCTGTATAGAACGAAATACATCTTTAGAGGGAAGAGTTAAGCAAGGCAGCTGCTTTCATGTCACATAAGTCAGCAGACAAAGCCCGGGAACAGCAGGCTCATAGGTACAGTGGGGACAAGGCCACAGTCTAAGGCCAGATAGCAAGTTAAAGGCAATCTAGGCTACATGCCAAGAGTCCATCCCAACGCATTCTCCCTCCCACTCCATCCTAAAAAAAAAACAAGTCTGCAAACAGCTCTTAAATCCTTAGCTGAACAGAAAACAGCTAGTAGAACAAGACCATTAAACACATTTCATATTTAAGCTTTTCCCTGCCCGATCTTGGAAATTAAAAGAGGAACTGATCAAGAAAAATGGAGGGCGTCTTGCGCATCCCTGAAGACTTGGCTGCAGCACTAACTTGAACATTACTTGTCTCAGTCCATCCCAAGGCCTTACATGCTGCTCAGACAGGCATGGTCCAAGAAGGAGTTTCACTCTCTAACTTGTAAATATTTCTAATTCTGCTATAATGCCATCTACACACCAGCATCTAATTGGAATGTTCCAGCACTTGGATCAGAGGAGAGTGAAAGAAGTCAAAGAAGAGCAACATTTCCTGTCTCAGTACTACCAGCAACCACTAGAGGGTGAGCCTGTCATACTGTATTTATTCACAGCTTCCAAGAAGGAAGAGCCATTATCTGTGAGCTCACCTCACCCTGTGGCTCCCACAGGAAGAGGAGAATCTACTGTGTGGACTTTCCAAATCAGACTATTGTTTGTTTCACACAACCACTTCCACTGTCACCAAACACTGAAAATTAGTCTCATCAGAAGGCCTACCTACCAGGTGTCCACACTGACCATTAAACAATGAAGGATTCATGGGGGCAAACTATTTAGTTTAGAAAATTAATATTTTTTTAAAATGACTATAAAAACCCAAGCACTTGGGAGGCTGAAGCAGGGGGATCTCTGTGAGTTCCGGGGCAACCTGGTCTACAAAGGGAATCTGGGACAATCAGGGCTACACGGTGAAACCCTGTCTCAAAAAACCGAAAATGAAAAATACAAAACAAAAATTTCACTTTAAAATTTAAAATCTCACTGAAACAAAATAAGTTGTCTTAAAAGCAGATTACTTAACATGAAATATGAAAAAAACAGGACACATGTGAGAAATCACCAAGAGAGTCAGGGGAGGTGGCGCACACCTTTAATCCCAGCACTTGGGAGGCAGAGGCAGGTGGATCTCTGTCAGTTTGAGGCCAGCCTGTGTCTACAAAGCAAGTGTAGGGCAGCCAAGGCTACACAAAGAAACCCTGTCTTGAAAAACCAAAATGAGAGAAAGAAAGAAGGAAAGAAAACCCCAAGGATACACTGAACTGTTCTTCATGAGAATACTGTTTCAGGCTGTGTGTTGAGCACACCTTACTTTTCTTGTTTAAGATAAGCAACTACAAAAATAATTGCCATTGCCAGGTTTTTTTCCAGTCACTCAAGGAAATCATTCCTTACACTTCCTTCTTTCACAGCAATAGATCAAGATTCTTTTCTTTTACAAATAAGAAAATAATCCGGGTGTGGTGGCACAGGCCTTTAATCCCAGCAGTCAGGAGGCAGAGGCAGGTGGATCTCTGAGTTCGAGGCCAGCCTGGTCTACAAAGTGAGTTCAGGACAGCCAAGGCTACACAGAGAGACCCTGTCTCAGAAAAAACAAAAAAAGAAAACTGACCAAATGTCAAATACCTTGCTTAAGGCTGTATAGATAATGGCAGAGGCACAACTAGAACCAGGGTTTTCAAGTTCAATGGTTTTTCCACTAATCATTGCCTCACTGTGTAAGTTTGACCTTGTAGGGATGAAACAGGAAGCAGAAGATGTTCTTGCTAGTCAAGCAGGGTTCCAAGCCCAATGACCCTGGAACAAACCCAGGAGCCAAGCCCCAAGCCTCTCTACGGAACTGCCACTTCAAAGGGCAGCAGGGAATGGCCAGGCCACCCACACCCATGCAGGGCTAATCTCCCTTTGCTAATGAGGAAGCCAGGGCAAGCAGACGTGTACTCCAGCCCCACTCCCTGGGCAGACTGTTCCAACGATCGCGGCTATCTGCCTCTGGCTAGCTTACACCAGCTGAGATCTGGTGCCCCTTAGAAAGGAATAAAAGGTGAGTCACATGGGAGTTGAATTGGCTAACCACATCAACTGAAGAGAGAGTCAGTGACTCAGGCTTAGATAATAGGGCCTGTACTCCTGTCCCAGACAAATTCAGCTTATGGTTAGCCATACTACCTAATATGCATTCAGAAAGTAAGTGTCAAGACCTTTGCTTTGGAAGGTCATGAACCTACATACAAAAACTGAGTAACAGCTGCCAAAGTACCCTCACTACCAAGACAATTATAAATCTTATTATATTTCTTATTTCTTGGCTTAGAAATATAGACCCAATTTATTCTAAAGTAATGTTTGAAGACCAAACACATTTTTTGTACACACCCAGAACTAAGAACTTTTAAAATAACCTTTAAAAATTATGAAAACTAAACAAGAGATATGACAAAGGTACTAATGAATAGCACACAAAGCCTAAAATGGATCTTTTAGAAATGGCCTGCCTGCCAGCCTTTAGTCCCAGCATTCGCGAGGCAGAGGCAGGAGACTGCTGTGTGTTAGAGGCCAGCCAGAGCTAAACAGTAATACCCTGTCTCAATACCAACAAAAATAAAGGAAAGGGAGGGAGGGAGGGACCTTTCAATCCCATTCTAAAATATTCTTCCAAGGCAACTACTACTCATCCAAACAGTAATCATGACATCGTCATGTCACCAAAGGTCACCTCAAGGAAAAAGTACCTTCAAAATAGACTGCTGCTTACTGACCTTTGGGAGTCATTACAAATGTGCCGGTCAGGAGGGCCATTCCCTACCTACCACCTTCCCCAATCCTGACTAAACACAGAGGCAGGGGTTTGGAGTCTGTGAGGTCAGAAGTGACTGTTCATAAACATCAGGGTTAGAACCACTGCAAGGACAGCTCTTAAACAAAATCCTGTGTTCTAACACCAAACCAGGAGCTAAACAGGTTCTCAGGGAGAAGAGTGTCAATGTCCCCAGGCCCTGGCCTCAGACTCTGTGCTGCTCCCTTCGCTACCACTGAGAGAGACAGATCTTAGGCAGAGGTCATAACCAGCTTTGAACTTAACGGCAGCAACCCACTGCCTTAGCAGTGGAATAAAAGCCTAAGGCATCTGGATACAGGTCACATTCTCACCAATGTGGTGGCACACCTGTAATCCCAGGACTTGGAAGGAGGAGGAGGAAGGATCAGGAATCCACGACCATCCTCTACTACATGGCCAGACTGGTGGATAGCCTGAGCTACTACCCAGTCTCAAAAGGCAGTGGCAAACAAAAAATGATCACTTAGTATAACTAAAATAGGGCTCTAATAACAAGAAAGAGTAAGACCGCAAGTCAACAGTCAATGTGCCTCCCATGAAAAACAAAGGAGCCCAAGTATCCAGAAGTGTCACCGATCCCCAAAAGCTCTTAAAAAAATAAAGCTACCCTTCCCCATCTGAGAAAAGAGCCTCTCTTCCCCTACTCCTGCCCACCTGAGGCGTCGGCGGGGGTCCGAGGGTGTTCCTGTCCGACGGGCAGTGCCATAATCAGACATCATGCCATAATCAAGGTCATCATAGCCCATGCTGCGCTGGTCATCCTCTAACCCATAAGGCTCCGGATGAAAGCGATGCAGATCCACACTGCTCCCGCCTACTCGAACCTGGGGCTGGGGCCCATAGACATCTTGTCTACTGGGTGCCCGGTAGCCTTCCATGCTGGGCCTATACCGCTCCTCAATTCTGGTCACCCGGGACAGACTGCCATAGTTGTCGCTGCCACCTGGATAGCCATCCTCGTAGTGCCGGCCGTATCCATCTGGAGGATAGTGGAAGTTCCTGGGGAGAGTCGCCGTGCCTGCCTGGCCCACGTAGGGACCAGGGCCCCCAGTGCCGTTCTTGCGGAAGTCGCGGCCCAAAGTCTGGATATAGTTGTTGGAGACTGCTGAGGGGTCCACAGACAGCCCATCTGGCCCCATGGGGACTGGCTGTACTGTCCGCGTTGTCACCGTCTTCACAACTTTCTTGACCTTTGGTTAAGAAATAAGGAAAGGAAAACCAATTATTGAAGGAAATAAAGAATCTAAGTTTAAATTCCATACTACCCTAAGTAAGAAACCCTTACCCTCTAGGTCTTTACATAAAAATGTCGCATGTGTCATCTATACCTTTTTTTTTTTTTTTACATCCTACAGAAGCCACCAAGTGAGAAAAATGCCTTTTGGGGTGACTGCTATGACTGTCGTACCCTTCCCTTCCCCTTTCCTGCATTTCTCTAACCTTTTCTGTTTGAGAAGTGATCATTTTCTTTCTGGCAATCAGTGGCCTTCGAGCACTAACTGGTTAGCTTGCCTACTAAACGACCACAGAGGCTCTATATCACGCTAGGACATGCACATCTCAGCTTACGGTGGTCTCCGTGCGCCTAGTGGTCCCGTCATCTGAGGTCTCCACAGAAACAACAGACATGGCTCCTTCAGGGTCCTCCTCTGTGTAGGTCTCCACAATCTGGCCTGGCTCCTGCATCCTGGAGACAGTGCTATACAGAAGGTGGTTGTGATCCTAAGAGAGAGAAAGGAGTAACGCTGTAACTAAATCTATGGAGTAACGATCCATCCTAGTAGGAAACATTGGTGCTTCTAGAAACAGGCCGTCTTCATGCATCTCCCATTGGCCTCGGGGGTGTTAGAACGAGTGGCTGTCATCTTTTAACTTTGTTATAAGGCAGGCATGGTAGTGCACATCTTTACTCCCAACACTCAAGAGGCAAAGGCTTGCAGATCTGCGTTCAAGGCCGGCCTGTTATACATAGCAAATTCCAGGCCAGCTGGGACTACATGGAAAAAGCATGCTCAATAAATAAATAACTTGTGTAAAAGCAGAGTAAATATAATTTCCCAGTACCAGGTATCTAACAAACATAAACAACAGGAGGTAACTCCACTCATACAGACATCCTAGTGACGGAGACAGCAGATTTCACTTTCCATTCTGGTCACCTGCTTAAATATAAACTATGCTAACTGTGACATCTACATCTGAGTAGTTCTTCAAAAAGAGTACCTTACCCAATAAAGACCTTTTACGATTGAAAAGACAATAATCAAAAGGTTCTGTTTTGTCTTGGGTTGAACTAGGAATTGCACCTGGTGTTTGCTAGGCGAGCACTCCACCTACCACTGCACAACCAGAACCTCTTCTTACTTTTACTGTGGGATAAGGTTCCAGTAATTTCCCAGACAGGCCTTGAACTTTCGATCCTCCTGCCTCAACCTCCCAAGAGGCTAGGATTAGACTTGACCCCCCCACCCCCAGCCCAGCAAGAGGGATCTTTTGAGGGTTTCCTGTTATTCATCAGATGCTCCCCAGTCATGTTTTAGGTAAGCTTTTCTACAAGGTACAATTATGCTCTCCCTCAAAACAACTGCAGTACCCTAGGCTCAAATGAGACAGGAGTACCGTGATAAAAGCCAATTACTTTTTTTTTTTTTAAATAAACAAAACCATGTATAATTTGGAACGGACCTTTCTACTTTCTAAATTAAAGAACTAATGAGTATTTATAGTAAGCACTCCAGCACACCAATATGATCATAGAGACTGGAGAAGGAAAAAGACATGAATAAAGTCATCCAGACCCTGAGTCAAAACAATTACCTGGGGTCCGTTGAGCTTCAAATCTGAAAATGTCTGTCTCTCAAGGTCAGCATCGCCCACCAGGCGGCCGTTCTGAAACACAGCCCACAGGACAACTCAGTTTCTAGCCTTCCTTTGTTGTGTCAAACACAGACATCTTTCTTTTCCAAGACGGTGTTTGTGGCCTGAAACCTTGTGTCAATATTCATAAAAGAACCGTAATCTTAAGTTACCACTTTCCTCAAAATTGGAATCAGGCCTAAAATTCTGGCAGGCCAGGCCTACAGAGCTTGCAAATTTAAGTCCCATGAGTAAGGACACAGGGCTTGAGGTCAGCAGGCTGTACCCCTAACATCTTGGCACATGAGAAGCATTCAAAAAACCATTTGC
Source organism: Acomys russatus (assembly GCF_903995435.1). Lineage (NCBI taxonomy): Eukaryota > Metazoa > Chordata > Mammalia > Rodentia > Muridae > Acomys > Acomys russatus. The sequence goes on along the minus strand of NC_067160.1, from coordinate 2,866,958 downwards.
TGAATAAATAGCACAGACTCAGTAAGTTTCCTACACACGGCCTTTTTTGAAAGCCCTAAGAATATAAGGAAAGTTGGAAATGCTACTTTGTGTGTGTGTTACATGGGGCAGGGGGGGGGGGGGGAGAACACCAAAAAAACAAAACAAAACCTTTTTATTGTTTTAGGGATCTTCATGCTCTACTGACATGGGAAACTCCCATTCCAGGGAGCTTTTGAAAGAAAGAAGAGTTAATTCTCCGTTCCAAACATGAAGGAAAGTGCTCGGCAATGCCCCTCAAGGAAAATCTTAACATCTTTACCAAATTACAGCCACAGAACACATTCTAAAATGTTCTTAAAGTGCTCTGTCTCAAGCACAGAGACATAACCTGATGACACTGTACAAATAAAAGCACAGGTCTTGTTCCTCTCCTACTACACTACAGTTAGATGCAACAACCCTGGGAGATTCTTCCTCCACCCATCCTCCTTTTACATTCAGTGTAAAGCTGCAGGGGGAGGAAGTTAAACACTGCTTTCAGGAAGAAGGAAGGGTGTGGTTTCACTGCTGAGCAGAGGTTAAAAATAAAGGAACAAGAGGGAAACCACTGGATCCTGGGATTCCCCACCACCAATAAGTCTGAGCAGCCTCACTTTCCTTCAGTCTGTCTCATCCATAACTCTCTCTACTCAGATCCCTGTAAACATGGTCATTTAAAAATTGCTGATTATCTGCCATTCAAATTATGTACACTAGTTTAGGGATTAGACAAGCAGTTGGGTGTGATTGTAGTCCTAGCACTAGGGAGGCAGAAGTAAAAGCCTCACAAGTTTGAGATCAGTCTGAGCTACATACCAATAACCTTGTCTTCAAAAATCCCAACGGTCAGCCAGGCGTGGTGGCGCACGCCTTTAATCCCAACACTCAGGAGGCAGAAGCAGACAGATTGCTGTGAGTTCGAGGCCAGCCTGGTCTACAAAGCGAGTCCAGGACAGCCAAGGCTACACAGAGAAACTCTGTCTCAGAAAACAATACTAAACAAAAAACTAAACAAAAAAAAAAAATCCAAGGGTCTGGAAATGTTACTCAGTATCTGCCTAGCACACACAAGACCCTGGCCTCGATCTCTAGCTCCTCAGGAAAAGTTAGTAAATGAACAGGATGTAACTCTGTGGTACAGCATCTTCCGAGCATGCTCAGGACTCTAGGGCCAACTCCTAGCACTACAAAATAAATAAGCAAACAGTTAAAAGAACTGAGTATAAGCACTGCTGTAATTCCAGAAACCTCTTCAGAGTCAGTCTACTAAGCAGTGTCTAGCGTGTGAGAGTGCATGTGTGTGCGCAGACACACAAACACACACACACACACACACACACACACACAAAACCTCAGACAGATTACATCACAGAAAGGTCAGACATAAACCATAGGAAACACAATACACTTCTCATTTCTCACACCAGTCTCCTAAGCCACATCAGTCAGCCACACAGAGACCACCGCTGCCTCCTGCGGTTACCTGGTTAAACAGTAGCATGATACTCCGCCACCACCACCACCCCCCCCCCCAACCCGAGCTAAGCATTAAAAGTAACAATGACCTCTTCTTCCAAAAACATGATTTACATGCCCAACAGTGACCACACAAGCACAGCATGGAGTATGAACGTAGAATTTACAGACACTGTACCATCTTCTAAGAACAGGTTATTCCCTGGACGAGACTGAACTGGGGCTAGGAGCTCAAGCAGCCTAACTTCCCCAAACAAGAAGACGCGCTTTCCTCTAATTTTTGACCATGTGAAAAAGCATATTTCAGCTGGGTGTGTTGTCACATGCCTAATCCCAGCACCTGGGAGGCAGAGGCAGGAGGATCTCTGTGAGTTTGAGGCCACCCTGGTCTACAAAGTGAGTCCAGGACAGTCAGGACCTTGTTGAAAACCTTGTCTCGAAAAAACAAAAAAAGAAGGAAAGGAAGAAAAAAGAAAAAGGATATTTCAAAGAAAACAGAAAGTGACATGAATGTAGCTCAAAAGTGTACAACTAGAACTAAAATTGCATTCCTGCCCAAAAAACCCACTCCAGCAAAACAGGCTGTCACAGAAGGTTTCAAAAGTCCACCAACTCAATCAGCAACAAATCCCTCATCTCTTAATCAGCGTTTGTCCCTGGAACAGCTCATCATGAAATGCAAGCACTGGGCAGGCCATGGCCAGCAGCATATCTTTAGGATGTATAGGCTTCGCCTGTGACCATGCCAAAGTCCTACCTGCAGGTCTGATGGAGAGAGAGAGGGTTTACCTGATGCCGACGGGTGAGGGTGCCGTTGGCCATGAGTGAGTTGGCATCTTGTGGTGAGACCCGGACGCGTTCCAGCTGCGCCGAGACATGGCGCCGTTCCTCCTCCAGCGCCCGGGTCAGCTTCTCAAACTGGGCCTCTTGTTCCTTCACAGAGGCCAAGATGCTGGCGGTCGACTCCACCTCTGAGTCGTCCATGAAGGTAAGGGGAGGAGCCCCCGCAGGGCAGGATAAAAAGTAAGATGGACCACAAAGGGAGCAGAAAGGAGGGAGTAGGTCCCCTCACTTCACACTAGGAGGGGGATGGGCAGGTAAGGGAGAGAAGAGAAAAGATCACAGGTCAGAGAAGACAGATGAATTGTTAATCCCCAGCGCCAAAGACGCCCTCTGTGGTTTTACTGCAGTGCAGAAAGCAAGCCACCACCAACCAAGCTTGGGAACCCATCACCAAGGTCTGCTTTGCCTACTACCCTCTTCAACACTCTTCTACCAGCACCTAATGAGAGAAACGGCGGCAGCTTGACCAAACCCTACACCGTCGGCAGGACAGAAAGACTGTAGCATGGAATTAAAATTAGATTATTTTTCTTTTCTTCAACACAGGGTTTCCCCGTGTAGCCATGCCTGTCCTGGACTCACTTTGTAAACCAGGCTGGCGTCAGACTCACAGAGATCTATCTACCTCTGCCTCCCTCGATGCTGGGATTACAGGCATGCGCCACCATGCCCGTCTTAGATTATTTTTCTCTGGAAATATTTGCAGGCATGAGTTTAATCAAAGCTTGAACTTCCTGCTACAAGTAAGCGCTTACTGTATGCAGGGAGAAGCTGCTTCTAGAGATAATGGAACAGCAAAGATTTTAACTAACCTCTCCCAAACCTGAACACTATAAATGCAGCTGTGGTGGTGAACTACACTGAATTAAAATACCAGTTAAGAAACAGAAATAGCTGGGCGTGGTGGCGCATGCCTTAAATTCTAGCACTCAGGAGCTCTGTAAATTCGAGGCCAGCCTGGTCTACAAAGAAAACACCAGGACATCCAGGGCTACACAGAAAAATCCTGTCTTGAAAAGCAAAACAAAACAAAAACACACCCCCTCAAAATGGAAATATAAAAAACTTCCCACCAAAGTTGAAGGACAAAAGAACTTAAGCTTCCATATTTTATACATTCATGTAGAGGTCTTTCTATCTTCCAAAACTATACTACATTATAGAGGGCAAAATATGTTAATTGAAATAACACTGTGGCAGAACCACAAAACACTGTATAAAAATAAAGGCTTTGCTCCAAACTGCGTTGCAGGCCTGTGATCTACCTTCTCAGCCTGACTGGGCAATTTAGCAAGATCTTGTCTCAAAAAGTTATTGTGGCCAGGTGTGGTAACTCCCAGCAATTCAGGGACAGGTGCAGGTGGATCTCTGTGAGGCCATCCTGGTCTACAGAGTGAGTTCCATAGGCTACATAGAGAAACACTGTCTCAACTAACTAACTAAATAAATAAATACTGCTGAACAGCAGCAAACTAGGGAGAAATATTTTCTCCCTTATCCCCTATCCTTTTACTAACTTACAAAAAAGGTGCCTAAAATAATGTTTAATTCTTAACATATATATATTCCATACACACCTGTTAAGAGAAGGGTCGTAATTGATTGGTTTAGCACAGAGAACAGCCCAGTCTAGATTCAAATAAATCATGGAAGCATCCCAGCCACCTCAGCAAGCAGCAAGCAGGAAGGAGAGCGCTGCAGAAATATTTGGAGGAAAAATGAACGGGAAGAAAATAAACTATACCCAATACATAAGTACAAGAGAAGTAAGGGGAGTATTAGAAACGAGGGGTTTAGACTGCTGCGTTCAGAGAGCTGGGCTCTGGATGTAGAAGTAATTAAAGCACAGACTGTACTGTCACCTACAGTTCCTCCCATGCAGAACCAGAGCAGGTTTTAATGTAGATAAAACCCCACATCGTCTCTTCCAGGCATCCAAATTGGGGGTGAAATTTGTTGTTGGAATGCCCTTCCCCCTTCTTCCCACCCTTAAGGCAGAAACCTCAAAGCTCAGTCCCAGCATGCCCACAAAGACATTGAGAAACCAATGCAATAGTCACGGTGGGGAAGACATGTGGGGACTAGCCTAGGCTGGGCCTTCTGCTTAGGCTGCCTTTCCCACGCTTCCCAGAGCCCCACCAAGTACAGACGCTTGGGCCTGTTTGCCTTAGAATGTATCCAGCATTCAGCAAGCAAGAGTACCCAGAGGAAACTGATAAACAGATGCCCAGTAAACTGAGTTAATTCAGCCACTGCATCTGAAAACACACTGAACTGTCTGAGCCCTTCCTACCAACCCTGGGCCCCCACAGTCACTGCTCATTCAGTCCCCACACTCAGTCCCAAGCCCACTACCACTTTCATCCTGGCTTTCATACTCCTACCCACATCCCAAGCAGCCACTCAAAAGCCTTTCTTTAGTAAGTACTGTTTGTTTGTTTGTTTGCTTGCTTGCTTGCTTGCTTGCTTGTTTTTAACAGTCTACCAGGCTGGCCTCAAACTCTCTATAAAGCTCAAGTTGACCCTGAATTCCAGATCCTCCTCCTGTCTCTACTTCCCAGATACTGAAGTATAAGAATTTATCACATTCCTGGCTTGTTTTAGTTGCTCTCTTTTCTTCTCTTTAACCACTTGCCCTCATCTACTATGTACAGTGAGTGACCTATGAACCTTCCACATCAAGAGAACCCAGCTCAAGAGAGACTTCCAGCTACTGCAGTTACACTGTGGCAGCCTCCGCCCTGTAATCTTCTTGCTAATAAAAGCCCAGCGAGCACTGTGGGGCACACAGAAACAACCCTCCCTGCCACAGAGACACTGCGTTTGTCACTATGCCATAAATGGTCACTTTTTGCCCCACAACTTTAACTCCATACAGGGAGTTAAGAATGAAAGTTAGGGAAAACCCTGAGGGACCTAGGTCACAAAGCAGGGTCTAGAGAGGCACTAATGTCCACCGTCCTGGCTTTAAAGCTGACCACATGACTTGAAGAGCAAAATACAGTTACGCAGAAAAAGAGGTCACACTCCTGGATCTTCATACAAGAGATTTTTCTGTTTTGAAGAGAGAAGCAGTGGCTGAGGGAGGGAGGATACAACTGGCCGGCCTGGCTTACGTTATGGTTAGTCTCACCTGCATGATGTCAATAGCAGCCTAGCCCATTCTAAGGCAGAGCTGCTGTGAAGATGGAGTGACAGAAAGTGTGTTCTACAAGGTGAGGTATTAAGTTGTTTCAAGAGTCAGTTTCAATCTTCCAATTGCATTACTTCATGGTAATGTCTCAGCCCCAAACTATTTTGTGAAGTAGCAGGTGAAATTAGTCGGATCAACTGCACAACTGAATGCTACAGTCGATGCTACAGAGCTGGTTTCTCTAGCCCAGCTCTATCTGCTAGAAGGTCCCAACTGAGCCAGTGTTTCTGGAACAGAGGGTGTTTCTCTAGTAATGACAGTCAGTGGAGCGGTCCAAATCTGTTACACTAACTCTTATTTTTTCTCAGGGCCTTACCAGTTTGTTACCTCAGACAAAGAAAACATGAAAAAAATTTACCAATGCCTGAATAGCTTACTTATTGCCCTGGCAATCAAGGAAACCATAAAGAAGTAAAGTGAAAAGAGACTCATAGGTGAAAAAATTAACCAAGCTCTTATAGTTTGTAGCAAATTTAGAACTTAAACCCGGGTCTAGAATATTTCTAAAGCCCACATTTTCTTCTATTCTATGCTGTCCAAATACAAGTCCAAGCAGGGCACATTGGCAAACACCTGTAATCCCAGCACTTATGAGGCTGAAGCAAGAGAACCACCGGTTCAAACCCAGCCTGGGGCCACATACCAAAACCCTTCCTCAAAAAAGAATGAAGGAATGGTCCAAGGCCCCTTGACCTATAACCTTTGAGAGCTTTCTTCCTAAGCATTATAGCAAGAGAGAGGGGGAAATACTCAAAAAGAGAAAAGGAAAGCACATATGGGAAGCTGCAGCTGTGACAAGCCATAGCAGAAACCCTCATAACTTGACAAGGTCTCTTCTTCCTGCCACATACCATAAAAAGACTATACTGCAGACCAGTGTGCAAACCACTGACTGACTTTGGCCAGCACCAAAAAAGTTCTCTAAGATGCACTTAGTCCTGCTGCAAGACTCGATGTGCCAAGGTGGGTTGGTACCCAGGGGGGAATCTCCTCTGAGAAGGGGAGAGTGGGATGGGGGAAATGGAGTATGAGAGTGGGGCTGGGAGGGGGGTTGCGATCGGGATATAAAGTGAAGGAATAAGCAAGTAAATAAATAAATTGGGGCGGGGGTGGAGGGGTGGGAAGAGTCCTCTAAATCTGGTCTAACACTTTCACCAAACAACAACAACAACTATTATTATTATTATTATTATTATTATTATTATTATTATTATTATTATTATTATTATTATTATTATTCACGGGGTATTTAACCTTGTTATTCTCCTATGATTACGCTTTCTGAAACTAGTTGTGTTTACTTTTAACAAGCTATAGGTCTTTACTGTATGGATCCCACCCACACTAACAAGACCTTCCAGCGGCACAGCTTATTCATTCAAGCAATAACAATGATAAAGTCAGTCTCTTTTGTCAGAACTTCAAGGTATATTAAGTTAAATAAAATATCCAGAAGGACCAAAGAACCAAACAGTGCCAATCAAATAGCAGGGCACCATGCCTGGAATGGTTTGTTCTACTGTAAACTGGCTGGAGAGATCTATTTGGGGGCTGGTGAGATGGTTCATGGGCTAAGCCTGTTCCCAGCAGACCTGATGGCTTGTTGGGTTCCTGGGACCACTGACTAGGAGGACAAATCCTACAAGCTGCCCTCTGACTTCTTCACAGGAGCTGCAGACACCCATGTTCCCAGTCATATGCACACATAAATAGGTCAGTGTAATAAAGACATGGTTTACAGAAATCTAATTTGGATTGGGCGTAGTAACTCACATCCACAACATCAGCACTTAAGAGGCTGAGGCAAAAGAATTGCTATAGGTTAGAAGCCAAAAAAGGCTACAGAGCAAGACCTTAGCACCAATCACCATCACCATCATCATCAAACAACATGAGCTGTTAGATCTCGACAATATCCAAGTCCCAGATCCAACATTTACACAATTCTAGACAAGGTGCCACTTAATCAGTCTAAATCTGAGTTTTCTTCTCTGTAAAATGGAAAAATAAAAACATATAAGGGTAGTTATGCGAACTAAATGAAACAATCCACATGAAATGCTTAGAGAAAGCCAAGGCATATGATTTGCAAACCCATTGGCAATGTGACTGTAGTAATTACACAGCTATTACTGTGTAGAGCGTTATGTAGCAATGCCCTTCTTGCTCCCATGACTCCACTGGAATTCTTTATTTTTCTTAATAGCAAAGATTAAATGAAACCCCTGACTTCAAAAGATCAAGGATCCTCCTAGTATTCCGGGAGACAGAGGCAGGTGGATCTCCGTGAATTCAAGGCCAGCCTGGTCTACAAAGCAAGTCCAGGACAGCCAAGGCTACACCGAGAAACCCTGTCTCAAAAAAAAAAAAAAAAAAAATCTAGGATCCAATCCCTGCTTCTGCCAAAGGAAACCTGAAAGGAGTTATGATCCTGTTTAGGTTTTAATTTCTATTACCTTCCTTCCAGAGCTTTGTTTAATGACTATGAGAACCGCGCGCATGCGCACACACACACTCCATGAAGCTCAGGGAAACACACTCATATATGGCCAGACTTGGGTGAGGACTTGAGCACGCCTATGCTGGAGGAACCTCAATCTTTTCTGAAGTTGAAGAGCTCTCCAAGCTTCGACCTTCAGGCTCTGGGGAAGAGATTACAACAGTCTGTAACCATTCCCAAATGCTGCTCCCTTCTTCCTGGTAATACATTATAAATCAAAACTAATGTTACAAAAGTTTGTTCTCCATCAAAGCAAACTCCATTTACATGTCTTCGGAGGACATAAAATGATTTTTTAAAGCACCAAGCCTCTTACTGAACACAAATCAGTAACATACAGCAAACAACCTGTAACATTGCGTGATATAACTCTCAGCAAGAAGGGATAGGTCTAAAATTCACAATAAACATACACAGAAAATTACCATTCTGTCTTTAAATCTCAAACATAGTCTGTGAAAAGTTTTTCTAAGACTCCATATTATGAAAAATGCTTGTACCAGAGCCCAAAGTTGCAGCCCACAGCCCAACCCCTCACGACCACCTTCTAAAATTCAGACCAATTATAGTATTTCTCACTTCTCTTTTTAGAACCCAAAGCCCCTGTAATCCTAATACTTGAGCTGAGTGAGACATAAAGATCACCAACTCAAATAAAATAAAATTATTATTTTTTTATTACAATTTAGCTGGACGTGGTGGCACACGCCTTTAATCTCAGCACTCGGGAGGCAGAGGCAGGCGGATCACTGTGAGTTCGAGGCCAGCCTGGTCTACAAAGCGAGTCCAGGGAAGCCAAGGCTAACACAGAGAGACCTGTCTCAAAAAAAAAAAAAAATCACAAATTAAGACATAAAGGAGTTACAAGTGACCAAAAGACCATCTCTTTAAAAAAAAAAAAAAAAAGGTTCAAGGGCTAGGGATATTAACTCTACAATACAGTGCTAAGAACAGTAATAAGACCCTAGACCCCAGGTGTGGTGGCACAAGCCTTTAATCCCAGCACTTGGGAGGCAGAGGCAGGTAGATCTGAGTTTAGAACACAGAGAAACCTTGTCTCAAAGAAAGTGAAGAGAAGAAAAGAAAAAGGGTTTTCTTGTAATGCCTCATACCTACGATCTGTGCACTGAGGAGGCTGAGGCAAAGGGATCCTTGGGAGTTGCTGCGTGAGGCCAGCCTGGGCTATATGAGCTCTATGGCAGCCTGGGTTACACTGTGTAACCCTGTGCCTCGCCACACCAAAAAATCCCAAGAAACCAGCAGGGATTTGATTCCACCTTCCTCTGGCTGGCATGGCAGCATCTCTTCTGTGTTTGCCAGAGGCTGCGTTCTGGAGCAAGGAACTTGTACTGCACTGAAAGGCTCCTCAGCCCTGAGGTGACCAGGCTTAGGGTAACAAGGGCGCAAAGGTTTCTGGGTCTAGGGTATTTGAAGGGCACGAATGTGTGTCAAAGCTTGGCCATCCTGGCTTGACTCAGCTCCGGGTATCATGCGGTCAAGCTGAGAGGTAAATTTGGCTTAGCGATATAGAGCAAGCTAGCCTAGAACTTAGCATTCCTCCTTGTCTCAGCTTCCGACTGATTATATGTGCATTGCATCCATTGCAGAACTTAATGTTTGTTTTCCTTTTCAGTTTGACTGTTTGAGACAGAGTCTCCACTCTCCAATCTAAGATGGCCTGTACCTCTACCTAGGCCAAACTGTCTTCAGCCTCTGGAATCCATCCTCCTATCTCGGCTTCCAGAATGCTAAAACTACAGATATTGGTCACCAATACAAAATGGATTTGTAGTTCCTGCTATAAATGTATAATTTCAAAATAGTGGATAGTATATAGAGACTGGGGAATATATATAGCTCAGGGGTACAAAGCTGACTAGGATCCAGGAAGTCCTGGGTTCCGGCTCCAGTGCCACAACAGAAACTGGTGCACAGACAGGAAGACCACTGCTGTCTAGTAGTTTGAGGAAACCACACACTGGAAGATTGCATCACAAAAGGAAGGGGAAATCGCTTCTACCACCATAGCCTAAGTTCAGAAACTACATGACATTGTTCTTGCTGTTTTCCCCTCCTATGTATCCTTGGCACACCCAAACCCTAGCGCGTTAACACTGGGTTATTTAGGGGTGGCTTTGAAGCAAAGGAAAGGTGTGACTCTATCTGGGAGCGGGACTGAAAGGGCATGGAGAGAAACAAAACCTGCTTCTCTTTGGAGCTGCATGACACACACCCAGGACTGGTCTAACAGGTCCTCCTGATCTCTCAGGCCAGGCCACCTCCCTCAGGGTTAGGGTTAGGGTTAGGGTTTCGTCTCCTCCCCCCAATTGCCAGGTGCCTTTCACTGGGACACACAGACTCAGACAGCTACTCACCTAGATCCTTCTGCAGCCTTAGCAAAGGCACCTTGCCTAGCCTTATAAGGAAAAAGCAGGGCTTGGGGAAAGCTGATAAGGGAAACAAAGATAAAAAGGGCGGTGGGGAGGTGTCAGACTCCAGGAAGGGGAGAGGTCAAATGCCTTTCTCCTTCCTGAAAAAGGAGGGAGAAAAAGGGAAGGCAGTACACATGGGAAGTGGGAAAAAACCTAACAGAATTTGATGATACTATGTAAGTCTCATTAAAAGAGAAATCCTAAAATTAACTGTGACACTTTATATCCTTCAGGCAAAAAAGAAAAAAGCACCCAGAGAAAAGCTTAACCTTTGGGTTTAAGAGAGGTCATCCAACTGTTTCAAGATCACTTCCCTTGTTTTTTGTTTGTTTGTTTTTCAAGACAGGGTTTCTGTTTAGCCTTGGCCGTCCTGGACTGGCTTTGTAGACCAGGCTGACCTTGAATTCACAGAGATCCACCTGCCTCTAGAGTCGCCTAGTGGGATTAAAGGCGTGCACCTTCCAGCCCACTTTTTGTTTTAAAGCTTCTCAGCTTCCCTTTTTCTTCCTGTCTCTTTTACTCTTCATTTGGAAACGGTGAAAGCATGTACATGAGCCATAGGTACAAAGTTCCTTCCTTCTCAAAGCCCCCAAAAAGGACAACAGACACCCCATCCTAGGCACAGGGAACACTTGCCTTCATGGACAACAGTGAGCCGGTGACGTTAGCAATGAGAAGCATGAAAGTCTATTTTAACTACAGGTAACAGGATGAAATGCTCTTCCCCTCTCAATGACAGATAAAATGCAGCTGTGGTGCACTTCGATCCCCCCCCCCCCATACAATTACCAGTAGGATCTTCTCAATACCTTGATCCTATACCAACCTGTCTGTGAGATGATCTGGCTACTACCTGTGTGATACCCAGGTTCAGTCAAAGCCCAGATGGGCTCAAGTGGCTCTTTGCCTCACAGTGCGCATGTCCACTAACAGTCCTTTGTTGTAATGAGTAAACTACTTATCAGAAGTAGCGTTGCTGATAAGTAGTAGAAACATCCTACTCAAGTTCATAATATTTCTCCCTGATACAGTAGGTGTAGGAACTTTCTATACTTCCCATAGTTACGAGTCGCCCTAAGTACAGAAAAGTTAACAAAGGATCTTTGGTTTTTTGTTTTGTTTTTAAGTATGATATGATAGTGTTAGGTCCTGCTGCGGGGCGTGGCTGGCATGGCCCGCCCTCTACCTAGGGCCAAGGCCTCCCCTCTCCCCTGAGATTCACTATATAAACCAGGGTGGTTCCAGGGCCCCTCTTATTCCCCTCCTCCCTACCCTCTCTCCTTCCCTTCCTCCTTCTGTGGCACTTCCAATAAACCTGCATTTCTGTATTGTAGCTTATCACCAATTAGCTCATTTTGTTTATTTAATTAATCTGATAGTATGTACACACCTGTAATCTAAATACAGGGCAAGGTTACAATGTGGCTTAAGCAAGAGAATTAAGGCTAGTCTGGGCTATATAGTGAGCTCCCAGCTAAACATCACATACCACACACACCAACAACAACAAGCATTTGAGGAAGGAGGTGGGGAGGGGAGACATGGGCAAGGCGGAGTGGACCCACCCAGAGAGACCTTTGGATCTTACCTTCACTTTAAAAAGCAAAGCATTTTTTAATTCTGGGGGCTTGTATTCTAATTCTGACTAAATTTCCTTTTTGTTGTTTTGGTTTTGTTTTTTAAGGGAGGGAGGCTCTCCTTGTAGTCTTGGCTGTCCTTGAAACCTCTGTAGGCCATGCTGTCCTCTAACAGAGATCTGCCTGCCGCTGCCTCCCACCTCCAGGCATCAGACTGAATTTCTTTCTTATAAGGAACAAGTACCAAATCAAAAGGGTAGTGGTAGACACAAAACAGAGATTACTTTGTACTTTCTGTTGGCAAGCCTCATCTAGAAATCTAGCAAAGGAGCCACACTGTCACCCTTACCCCACCTCAAGAAAGAAAATCTCATCAAAATATTCCTCTTGTTTTTAATATGACATCTCACTAAGTCAAAGCAAAGACTAGAGTTGGAGTGGGAAAGAGAAGGCATTAGAAGTAGGGAAAGCCGTGCTGGCCAGCATCAGAACAGAGGGAAAGGATTGTTCTATCGGTATGTGAGCAATCTGCCTCTAGGGCAGCTGTCCTCCTGGACAATCAAAAGCGGGTCTGTGTGTGTGCTCAGGGGCTAGCCAGCTGAGCAACAAGTTGAGGAATCAGCCAGCCAATCAACAAAGTGAGAAAAGATGCCTATTTCACAGCTGGAATAAAGCAGGAAAAACTAAAGACGACAGAAGGGGCGGGGGCAGCAGGGAGAGGACAACAAAGTGTCAGAGGCCCACTACTTCAATCCCAGGAAACTATCAACCATCCCTGGTTATGGATACCCACTGGACACCTGCATCAGGGGATGCAGAAATCAAATGGGCAGGGTACTCCTGGGTGTAGCAAGGTGCCCAACAGAAGGGCTCCAGCATTACCAGTTTCTTTGTCGCTTTCAGACCCAACAAGATTTCTGCAATGTACATAGTACACCAACATAATCTAACATCTATGTCCTTCTAGAATTCCATTCTTAATTAAATCCTAGAGATCTATAAATAAGCACACACAAAACTCAGTAAGCTCTTCAATGCTAAGAGATCAGGATCATTTATATAACTCGAGTGCTAAAATGTAAAAGGCCACCCTCAGATCTCACACCCTCTAATCCCTCCGAGTAGCTTGATGCTCTGAGACCCATTAGACACACAAAGGCTGCTCTCTTCTCAGTAGGGCTCTGTAGCAGAGTTGCTCTCCAGGGACAAAGAGATTTCCCAGGAGAACCACAAAGCCATCACTCCTCTCTGTCCCCCACTCCCAGCTTTCTCACTTCCTGTCACAGTAGCACCAGACCACAGTCTCCCAGAAACAAACAAATACAAAGTGCTGGATTCTGGGCTGCAGGCCAACCACATTCCAGGGCATCCTGTCTACCAATCACCAGCTAGAGCTCCTGCTTTGCCCTGCTCCATTCCTTATCATGTTCAGGAAAACAACCCTCCTCTCAGCCTCAAACCAACGCTACACAGGACAAAGCCTGTAAGAATCAGCAGAAAGATACTATGTGCAAAGACCTAAGCAAGAGTGGGAGGGAGGGATTAAAAATTGTACCAAGCAAGTGGGGCTTTTTTAATATATATATAACTTTGGGGACACTGAGGTGAGAATGCTAAAGCTGTATTCCAGTCAGCAGAACCACAGGTGGCACAACCCCCAAGAAAGGGCCATCAAAGACAAAGTTGCTCATGAACAAGAAAGCACATCCTCTGTCACCTTCTCTATCGCGTTCTTATGCTCTTTCAAACGTCCCTACATGTGGAACTGATTCCTAAAGCCAGCCACACGGAGAGCAAACAAAGGCAGCAGACTCCACCCTGCAGAAAGGCAGTTTATCAAGTTCTGAGGGCAAAGTTCCTGACTTCCCAAGAGAACATGAGGAGGGCCACTACAGGCAGCAAAGAGACTGACGGCAACCTCAGCTTTTTCCTACAGCCGAGGTAGAAAAGAAACCACTGGCTGGCTCCGAGAACTAGCTAAACTGTTTGTCTATTACCTTGCATAGCCCATTGGCCTAGCCCATAGCCTTAACCCCTAGAAACAAACCTTTACACAGAAGTCAAAGAACATCAACCAGATAGTCCAGAGATACAGTCACAGTACAGAAGTAGCCAAGCTCAGCAGAGTTCTAACCAGAGGAACATTCCAAGCCAAGAACTAGTAAAATGCCATCTTTCTCATATTTTCTGTCCTTGCTCCTCCTAGCCACCCCCACGCCAACCCACTAGAAACACCAGCAGCTAAAGCTGACTCTCTGGCTAAATCTTGATCTCTGGAACACACGAGGCAAAAGCAGCACAGTTTAGAAGAGTTTAGTCTATATCTGGACAGGCAGATGGAGAGGTAGGGCAAGAGCGGGTACACAACAATCAGCTCTCACAGGTCAACAGAAACCTGTTTTAGAGTGCGGCAAATCATGTCACTGAAACATACAACAAAAGTTTCCAGTCTTTTACCTAGCCCCAAATTTGACTAAATCTCTTTTTCTGAAGGATGTTGAAAATGTAGTTATAAATGTCAGGGGTTTTTTTTGTTTTGTTTTGTTTTGTTTTGTTTTTCAAGACAGGATTTCTCTGCGTAGCCTTGGCTGTCCTGGACTTCCTTTGTAGACCAGGCTGGCCTTGAACTCACAGTGATCTGCGTGCCTCTGCCTCCCAAGTGGTGGGAGTAAAGGCGTGCACCACCACGCCCAGCCTTAATGTCAGTATTCTTAATGTTCTCTTGCTCATAGTTCAAACCAAATAAATAAGAGTTGACGGTAAACTATGAGGTAGATATGTGAAATGATTTTTTAAGTGCCATTTAAGGAAGTTTTCTGAAATTAAAAAAAAAAATTTGGTTGTAAAAGACAACCCACAGAGACAGAACTAAACATGCCCCTATGCACGCTGCTGCTGCTCTGAAAGGTGCCTGGCAAGCAGGCGTGCATCAAGCTAAACAGGTGAGAGAGAAAAGAAGTGTGGACTCAGAAACGTCATCACTCTGGAGTGTGAGCCAGTGAAGAGACTAGTACAGTCAATCAGCTGTAGTTTAACTTAACTCTACCAGAGATCCTGAGTCTAACTGTACCTCTGCCTCTTTCAGATGTATTTGGAAAAGTCAACCAAACGGATAGATAGTTAAAGAGAACATTCCTGGAGGGCCTCGGACTTTAGGAGGAGGATGAATCTTCTTTGCTACCTTTTGAGAAGGCAGAGGGAGGGGAGAAGAGAATGTGCCTCATAAAGCTAGGCTACATTCCACCTAGGCAGCACCCCACGGAGCATTAGGAGAGCATGAGGAGCCAGCGCCACTCCACTATCCAGCTCCAAGTCCGGTTCCACCCCTTACTCTCGAAAATCTTTAAGAATAATTGAGTTTGATGAAGGCAGCAGCTGTTTCCACTATTTTCTCTCCCTTGCCTCCCCCTGCCCTCAGACCACAGTTCAAACTCACATCAAACAGTTAATACAATAGACCGGTCAGCAGGAAAGAGAAGCCTGGACTAAAATAGCAGGAAGAGTGCCAACTGGCCCCACTTGGAATGCTCGCTTGGCTCAATTTAAAAATAAGAAGCTTTTGTCACCCACTCCCTCTGTCCAAGTCAAGTCTCTCTGTAGCCTACCTTTCAGTATCAAGTGAGTTTCAGTTTCCTCATTACAAGTCCTTGGTCTATTTTCAAATATCAGAACATACAAGAACATGAATAAGGCTGAATGTAAAAAATGTCTGTGGGATGGGAAGGCTTCCTCAACTGCAAAACCTTAGTACGGAGGTCCCCTGCCCCAACAGTAACAAGTATACAGACGCAAAGAGGAACACAAAACCAAATGTAAACATGATGGTAACTACTTCTTAAGGCTTTGCTAACCAGGTGAGATCAGTAACACAGACTGAATGTTCAGGATGGAACTCTTGCCTAGCATGCTTCAGGTGACTAGCTCCTCCCCCACTCTTATTCCAAGTTGACCAGAATTGGCCAAGAAGGAAGTTAAGGAAGCCAGCATTTCCCTTTCAGACAGGAAGTAAATTAGCCCTTCCTGTGAGTTTTAAACAAATTGTACAGCTGGGGTTTCAAATGCTCACATCCTCTCTTGAATTCGTTCCATGATTTTAAAATTACAAGGGGGAAATGGAGATGTGGTCTAGAAATTTCCCTTAACAAGCAAGAGCTCTCTACCCATGCTACATGTTGGCATAACCTTTAAATCAGCAGTAACGTGTAATACAAAAGCAATATTAAGTAACACTGAAGTAGACAGTTTCAAATTAACTATCCCCCACCCCATGTCTACCACCACCACAAACCAGTTAGTATTCTACTCATTCCAATTAAATACTCACCTACCTAAGAATTCAACCCTGAGGGATCACAATCATTTGGGGAACTGTATTTTCAAAAAGGCTACATAAGCCAGGCATGGTGGCATAGGCCTTTAAACTCAACACTTGGGAGGCAGAGGCAAGTGGATTGCTGTGAGTTTAAGGCCAGTCTGATCTAGGACAGCCAGGGTTGTTACACAGAGAAACCCTGCCTCAAAAAAGAAAAACAACAAAAAAAAACAAAAACAAAAACAAAACAACAACAACAACAAAAACCAAAGGGCTACATAGTGATACTCACTGCCTGTAGGAAATCATGCGTCCTATTCCTGACAATTAACCACAACATTCCTTTGACAAATGGGGCAGTAGTCAGAAAATACGTTTGGGCTATTTTACTGCCCATTAGACAGCTCAGATCATCACTCAGTCTGCATTAGAAGCTCTGTGAAAGCATGGACCTAAGTTTAGGGTAGCTGGAACAGCATTTTTTTTTTTTTTTTTTTTTTTAAACAAAGTCTCATTACATAGCCTGGTTGCTGTTTGTTATTCTCAAACTTAGGTATCCTCCTGCCTCAACCTCATGATTTCTGGGGTTACAGATGTACACCTCCAAATTCAGCTCTAAATCCTATTTTTTTTAGACTCAGTACCTAGCAGGAAGAACTACCTTGCTTGCTTACCAGCCCCACTGTCCTGGGCTCCTGAGAGGCTCGCTGGAGTACATGCCTATTTACACTACAGACAGAACAACCTTTTAAATGTTTTAATTTCCTGCAAGGAATGAATGTCTATGCCAAATTCTCAAAGACTGGCTACATATTCTACTTCAAAGAAACCAAGGCCTACATCTTTGTTCAAGCATTCATGACCCCTAGTTATTTCTAGCCTACTTGATAATAGATGAAGAACAGCCAGAAATGCAAAGAGCAAGAGTCACTGCTGACATTTTTCTAAGCAAGTCACTTTAACTTCTAGTGTGAGAACAAATGAATAGCAAAATGTCCTTAAAGAGCCCGGTGTGGTAGTGCATGCCTTTAATCCCAGCACTCGGGAGGCAGAGGCAGGCGGATCGCTGTGAGTTCAAGGTCAGCCTGGTCTACAAAGTGAGTCCAGGATGGCCAAGGCTACACAGAGAAACCCTGTCTCGAAAAACAAAAAACAAAAAAAACAACAACAAAAAATGTCCTTAAAGAGCTATGGAGAACATTATTTCTATGGAAAACACATGAGTGAAGATTTAGGTTAAAAAAAAGTACAGGACAGTCATGAAAATCCCAAACATCTTTGCCATCTATATATGTGTGGAGAAAGAAGCATCGACCAGTTACTAAAACTTAGAAACCCTAAAGAAAAGAATCAAGGCAGGGCTGCTCCTTAGTCAATCCTTAAAGATGGATGACAACCAGACAATTCTAAGAGTAACCAGGACAAGTACCAGGTCTACAGCCTCTAACAGAAAGAAAGGGAAAGCTGATGTAGCTTACATAGGGTCATCCCAGGCCAGGGAGGCTTAAGTAGGAAAAATAGACTAACCCGGACTATAGTGAAAGCTTGACTACACACACACACACACACACACACACACCACACACACACACACCGCACACACGCACACACACACAAATGGAGGTGGGGTAAGGGAAGATGTATCTTCAACTGAAGGACAGACTTGCTAAACCAGAAATCTCGAGCGGGAAAGGAAGTATGAGTGATTCAAGATATAGGTTCTCTGGTAATCAGGTATTACCCGACTTTGCTATATTGATTGCCAAAGAACGCCAAACCACCAAATGGCTAGTTACTCTTTTTTTGCTTCATCAAACTCAAGCAAGCTAAGTGGTTCAGTATGTGCCTTAATAATCCCTACTAAATTAAAGTTACATGTCTAGAAAGAAAAAATAGAGGCCTACAGATACTTAACAAGGATGATCACTTCTTGTATGCAAGACAGAAATATAGATATAACTTATGAAGTGATTCCCCAGTTTCAGGAGGTGGGTCCCTGAAACCATCAAACCCACATTAAAATAAAGAACTTCTGTTTTTGTTTTTGTTTTGTTTCTCTTTTGGTTTTCATTTGTTTGTTTGGTTAGTTGGTTTTGGTTTTTTGAGACAGGGTTTCTCTGTGTAGCCCTTGGTTGTCCTAGACCAGGCTGGCCTTGAATTCACAGCCTGCCTCTGCTGTTTTGTTTGGTTTGGTTTTTCGAGACAGGGTTTCCCTGTGTAGCCTTGGCTGTCCTGGACTCACTTTGTAGACCAGACTAGCTTTGAACTCACAGTGATCCATTTTTAGAGATAGGGCTTCTCTATATAGCCTTGGCAGTCCTGAAACTCTGTAGACTAGGCCGGCATCAAACTTACAGAGCTCAGTCTACCTCTGCCTCCCAAGTGCTGGGATTAAAGGTGGCACCACTAGTCTGCTGAAGGAGGAACTCCTAACCAGGCATGGTAGCCCACGCTTTTAATCCCAGCAGAGGCAGGAGGATCTCTGTTAACTTCAGGCTAAACTGATGTACATAGTGGAGTTCCAGGGCTATACAGAGAGATCCTGACTCAAAAAGAACAGGAACTTTTTAGTCAAAGAAGCAGCAGCAGGTAAATGGGATGTAAAGCACCTAAACAAATGCAACAAATGTAGACAGTGTACCATGGCCAGGCGTTGGTGGCGCACACCTTTAATCTCAGCGCTTGGAGGCAGCAGCAGGCAGATCGCTGTGAGTTTGAGGCTAGCTTGGTCTACAAAGAAGAGTTCCTGTCTTGGGGGTAGGGGGGGAAGACAACACCCAGGAGGAAGAGGCAAGTGGGTCATTGTGAGTTTGAGGCCATCCTGGTCTACAAAGAGAAGAGTCCAGGACAGCCATGATGACCCAGAGAAACCCTGTCTCAAAAAACAAAAAAAGAAAAGAAAATGTACCAGATCTGTGCTGCACAATTTCTCCTTTTCCTAAACAACTATGTAGATAAGAAGAAAAACTTCGATCTTTGCAAACGCATATAAATTTATTCTCACAACTTATATTATGGTTCTCCAAGACAAGAACCATTGACCTCTACAGAATCTGCTATTCTGAAAATCACTGTCATGGAGCTTTACGAAGGGGGAGAGACTGGTACAGCTGCTGCCTCAAGTTAGCAGGAACACACAAAACACTAGTCACAGCTGTTGTCTCTGTAGGACCTAAAGACAACTCCTTTTTGTACTTCATGGAGCTGAACAGGATCTTATAACAGTTCTCCATCCTTCAGTACACAGCAGCCCAGACAGGTCTCCGTTGATACCCAAACCCTACCACCTCTCCTGACCAGGGATGACAACCTGGGATGTGTGCCCTTTCTGTTCTCCTATATATGACCACTGCTCACTACTTTTGTTGTCTTCCAAATATATTTTACATATAAGCCCTCCCTGATCTCTCCTGTGTCCTCCGCATTTGGGACATGCTTTTTGCAACCAAATTACATATTGCAACATATGTGCTTATATACTCATTATTTATTAGGTCTATTTGGTTTGTTATTATACACTAAAGCACAGCATGCACCAGATTTTTGTGTGTGCTCTACTGAGCTGCACCATCAGCCCTGGATTTTTTGTTTTTGTTTTTTAATGTTTTATTTTGGTCTTTTCTGTCTCTTGGGGAAGAGCCTCAATCTCTAGCCCAGCTAGTTCCCATGTCCTATCCTCTTGTGTTAGCCTCAAGGGCTAGGATGGTAGGTGTATCGCCACAACTGCCTTCTTCTGGAATAAAAGATGTTTCATATATTCAATGAATACAGTTTAGGAAAGTAAACCAACTTCATTTTGTTTTTATTTTAATACTTCTTTGTTTAGGTTTGCGCTTCTGTTGTTTTTGAGGGACGGTTTCATGTTTCCCATACTAACCTTAAACTTACTACTTAGAGGGTAACTTAATTGCTGACCCTCCAGCTTCCACTCTCAAGTGTTGATATTACTGGCATGCACCACCATGATTCTATGTTAATTTTGCATATGCCATGAGGCACACATGCAGAAGTCATCAGGTTTGGTAGCATTGAGCCATCTAACCAGTCCCATTTATCTATCTATATTTTTAACCAGTGTGCACTATGTAGCACAGGCTGGCTTAAACTCCAGATCTTCCTGCCTCAGCTTCCCTCAAATACAGGCATGTGCCATACCAAGTTCTCTATCTTTTTCTTTTCTTCTTTAAAAAATTTATTTATTTATTTATTTTATGTATGAGTGCTCTATCTTCAAGAGGGCATATAGATGGTTGTGAGCCACCACGTGGTTGCTGGGAATTTAACTCAGGACCTCTGGAAGAGCAATCGTTGCTCTTAACCTCTGAGCCATCTCTCCAGCCCGCCTCTATTTTTTTCTAACTGTGGTCCTTAGGTACAGCTATGACTTGGGGGCTGCTCTCTACCTATTGTCATACCTCCTCCTTTGGCTGACCTTCAGCAGGGCAGACACTCAAGGCCCACTGTGTCCTAGTTTACAAAGTCAACAGTGGAGAGAACAGCAGAAAGGTACAAAACTCCCCCATTCCAACAAAGAAGCAGGAAAGAAATCAGATTGGCATCAATTTCCCTTTTAAAATAGACTCCTCTATTTTAAAAGTGGACTGGATATACACCAGCTACTTTAGTCAATGAGACTGACTTCACTTGCAATGAAATGGGAACTGTAGGTGCTTTGATAAAGGTACTGAAAAGTTGACCTATTTTCTAGAACAATGTCTATGTCCTCAAACATCAGAATAAATTTTGGTCTCCTAAAATATAAGCTTCTTCAAACATCTTTTCATTGGACAGTAAAAAATGTGCTTCTCCATTTCAAATATACAACAACATGCATCAAACACACAAATGTCATTTATTCTGGGGAAAGTAAATTTCTTTTAGCTCCTGTTGGCTGAGCTACCAGTAATTAATTAGGAAAGGTAGATGAGATTTTCAAAAAAAAAAAAAAAAAAAAATCAAAGATAAAAACTACCCGAGGGCTCGGTGTGATAGTAGACACCTTTAACCCCAGCTACTGGACCTCTGACTTTGAGGCCATGGTTTACAGAGTTCCAGGACAGCCAAGGGTACTCAGAGAAACCAGCAGGGGTGGGGACACAAGCTGAAATACTAGATGTGTTTTCATGTCAACCTAACTCAAGTAAACCAGAAGCTGTGTCTTTAACATCAATACAACCAAACGAGAACAGAAGTCAAGGCTGGGCGGTGGTGGCACACTCCTTTAATCCCAGCACTTGGAAGGCAGAGGCAGGCAGATCTCCATGAGTTTGAGGTCAGCCTGGTCTACAGAGCAAGGACAGGTAAAGCTACACAGAGAAACCGTGTCGAAAAACCAAAAATAAATAAATAAATAAGAATAAAAATCAAAATCTTAAGAAGACCATCAACTTAAAGGAGATAATACAGAGAACAAGAAAGCAAGCCAAAGGAGAAGAATTGGGGGAAACAGAAAGAATATAGGCTAAAAAAAAATGTAGGAATTGGGGTAAAGGAGCTGTCACAGAAGGCTAAAGAATACCAAATAAATACTATTCAGAACCTAGTTATGTGAGTTACATAACGTAAAGACCCTGTCTAAAAAGGTGAGGAGTGAAGGAGAGAAGGAAAGTTCTAGGCTGGAGGAAACCTGCAACTTTCCTTCTAGGCAGGGCTGCACCTAAGGCATGCACACATCCTGCAAGCTCACCTTAGCTTTTCCTCATATGAAAGCAGACTTCTCTCAGAAGCACACGTTACACAGGAAGCATTCATGAACTCAAAATTTCTACCTGTGACAGCTTTACAGGCATCCATAAATATGGGCTGCAAATGGATGTTCCTGAATTAAAAAGAGGGAGTCCATTCAATAAAAAGAATAGCAAAAACCTGCCTCTATTTCTGTATTTATAATCCAGCATTATAAATTTATAATTCAGTGCTAGCTTACAAACTCCTGGCTGGACAAGCTTGAGGTGAAGAACCTGGCTCAAAATGAAATGTGAAGAAAGGGGGTCAGAGGGTGGTACATACTTGTAATCCAGCTGGGGAGGCAGAGAGGAGGTTCTTCATGACTCAAATTTGAGGGCAACCTGGTCTACACAGCAAATTCCAAGTCAATCATGGCTACATAGTGAAAGCCAGACAAAACGCAAAGACCTGGTTCAAGCTGATGATAACAAAGCCAATCAAAATCCTTCTCAATCCACTCTGATCGAATTACATTTACCCAGAGTACTCTTTCTACTGGACACAAAAGGATGGGAGTAACTTGTAGTTTTTCTTAAGTCTTTGAAGAAATTATGAAGCTATTCTGGCAGTGCTACCAGTTTGTCTACCTCATTAGCCCCTCCCTTTACGAAGTTACCACTGTTTTTGACGACCTACCCACTACGATGCCCCAAAGTTGCTGCCCATTACCAAAATAAAATGTTTCTTAAAGGAAATGGGACATGAGATGCTTGAACAGGTCTGTGCTTCTTTCACTTGAGAGGCTAAAGCAGGAGATTTTGAGTATAAGCAAGCTGGGCTACACTGTGAAACACTGACTCAAAAAACTATTATAAAAGGCATTTTGTCGAACAGATAAATGCAGACAAATGATGTTCATTCAGTGTTTTATGGCAAAACACACACAAAGTATTACTATGAACTGTACACTAATTTTATGAATTTTAAATGGCACGCTCTAATGACAATCCAATATAAAAGGTTAAGAGTTAATACATTTTTTGTTTGTTTCTGCATTCAAAGAAATGCAGAACCTAGAGCCTAAACCATGTAAGACATGGATTCTACCACTGAAATGTATATTCCATAGAAAACACCAGGACAAAGAGTGACTAAGCAATTTGTTTCAGGGTAAATCAGAGCAAGATTGGAACCCAACAGTCTAACATCACATTTTGTTTGTATTTTTGTTTGGTTTTTGGAGACAGGATTTCTTTGTGTAGCCCTGGCTATCCTGGTCACTTTGTAGACCAGGCTGGCCTGGAACTCACATCGATCCAACTGCCTCTGCCTCCCTGAGTGCTGGGATTAAAGGCCTGCGCCACCACACAAGGCTCTAGCATCATGTTTTTAACATGACCTTTACAGTTTTTTCTTTCTGTGTTTCAAGCATCAATGCTGTAACTACTGTGCTATGCTACTTTGCCTTCTAACATTTGGGGGAAGACTCTCAGTAGGAAATTACTTTTTTGGTTGAATATATTAACGAAAACTATGTAACAGTTAACATATTTGAAGCAAAGCAGAAACAACTGGAATGAAGTAAATCAGGGTAAAGAAGAGTTAATGTGATTCTTGAAAGTTTTCTTGCAAAATTCTGCATGTTTGAAATAAAAGCTTTAAACACTACTTTCACCATCATATGAGACATGTGAAAGCATTAGCCAAATTACCTATCACTGATCAGCACAGAACACTTGGGGGGAAATTCTTTTTAAGGCTAGATGTACCAAGATATGGTACATCTTTAATTCCAACATTAAGGAAGCAGAGGTTAAGAGGATCTCTATGAGTTTTGGGGCCTGCCTGGTACATACACCAATTCCAGGACAGCCTGGGCTCCAAAACCATCCTATCAAAATATCCTATCAAAACCAAACCAAACTAAACCAAAACCAAACCACAATAAAACAACACTGTCTTGAAAAACCAAATCAAATCAATCAACCAAAAATCAAAACAAAAAAACCACACACACACAAAGCTCAATTGATAGACTACTTGCCCAACATTTAGGAAGCCCTAGGCAAGGTCAAGGCCAGCCTAGACTACTTGAGACCCTGTCTCAGAATTAAAAATAACAACACAGCTAAATACGGATCAGTCATACTTAACTTCCCCTTTTAATTCCAATTAGAATAGTGTTCTTGCTCTATCAGTGCTCTACTGGAAACCTTGGAGGAAGCTACAACTTTTTAAGTCAATCAATTCCTCTTTCAGCTTTATGTAACATGGATTTATTTATTTTTATTTTATATGTATGGGTGTTTTGCCTATATGTATGTACGTGTACCATGTATGTTGTGACTACAGAAGCCAGAAGAGGGTCCCATATGCCCTGGAACTAGAGTTTCAGACAGCTGTGAGCCACCATGTGCATGCTATCCTGTGCTACCCTGTAGCACACATACACACACACACACACACACACACACACACACACACACAGACACACACACACCCTGGCTCAATCTCCAGGAAAAAAAACAAACAAACTCACATGTTATCAGGCCAGGTGTGGTAGCCTACTCCCATAATGCCAGCACTTGAGAGGCAGATAAGGAGTTGAAGCCAAGTGACAGGACACCCTGTCTCAAATGAGACTTTTAGGGAGAGAGACAATAATATCAAACACATTTCCTTTGAAACACTCAAAACCAAGCTTCTTGTGGTTTTGGTGTTGGTGTATAAACCACTGGTCGATGGAAGGGGTTAAAACGTTCTTCCTTCCTGTTGTCCATGTTTTCCCCCAGAAAATGGATAAGTTGCAAGTTTTCACTGATTGAAGCCAACAGCTGCCTTAGCTATGAATGCACCTGACATCTTAACACTATTGTTTAGGCTGATTGCCAAGAAAAGCTAAACCTTAAAATCCTCCATTATTTCCAGAAACTTTGTTTAAAAGAAGCTAGCTGTGGTGACACATGTTTACAGTACCAGCATCCAGAAGAAGGGATCACAAAGTCAAGGTGATCTCAGGCCCCCCCTCTCTCCCCCAGGCCCCCCCACACAAAAATGATTACTGTTGGTGAAATGTCTCAATGGATAAAAGCACTTGACACCAAGCATAAGGATTTGAGTTCAAGCCTCAGAACCCACATGACAGAAACAGAACAGATTCTCTCAATCCCCACATTGTCCTGACTCCTACACACCTGCCTTAGCAAGAGCAGGTGCCTCCTCCTCCCCAACCCACACAACAAAACACATGTAAACAACAAAAAAGGTAAATGGGATGGGCAGGGTAATGCTTGCCTGTAATCCCAGCATTAGGAGGCAGAGGCAGGCAGATGTCTGCGAGTTTGAGGCCAGCCTGCTCTACAAAGCAAGTCCAGGACAGCCAAGGCTACACAGAAAAACCCTGTCTCAAACAAACAAATAAACAAACAAAAACAAAAAAGGTAAATGAATAAATAAAAGATCTAAACTACAGGCTACAGTGAAACTGTCAAAAGCATACAGAATGTATTAATTCCTGTGTTTTGCTTCCTGTCTCAATTTAAACCTTCTCAGGCCTCACTAATTCCCATCAACTACCTTAATTAAACAAGGCTTACTGAGCACCTCAGTTTGTAGCAGACACTGAGTAGGTAATGAGGGGATAGAGTTAAGATAGTTCTATATACCAGCAGTTCACAGTCTAGAGTGAAAGGCAGTAATTTTTATATTTTGGTTGTGAGCCTAGCCTTTAACAGCTGAGCCATCTCTCCATCCCAAAAGACAATAGTTGTTAATACAGTATTATTAGAACTACCTCCTACAAGCTCCTCACTAGAAAGTGGTATCATTCAACCCAAAGAGCTGAAATGTCTCTGGAAAATAAAATTTAACTAATAAGAAATTAAAGGTTGAGGCAAATCCCAGAAGTTAAAAATAAATAAAGCAACCAGACATGGTGATAAACGCCGTTAGTCCCAGCATATGAAACAGAGGCAAGTTCTCTAAATTCAAGGCCAGCCTAATCTACAGTTCCAGGGCAACACAGAGAAATTCTGCCTCAAAATAAATAAATAGCCGGGTGTGGTGGCACACACCTTTAATCCCAGCTCTCGGGAGGCAGAGGCAGGCAGATCACTGTGAGTTCGAGGCCAGCCTGGTCCACATAGTGAGTCCAGGATAGGCAGACCTACACAGAGAAACCCCGTCTCAGGAAAATAAATAAATAAATAAATAAATAAATAAATAAATAACGAATAAAGCAGGACTGGTGATGAGCTCAGTGGCAGAGTACTTGCCCAGCCTATGTGAGGCCCTGAGTTCAATCCCCAGCACTGCACAAGGAAGGGAAAAAGGAGAATAGTGCAACAGCAGTGACATGCATATGATGTGATCCCGGCTTTTAGGGCTAAAATATCTATGTCAGCATATTCAGCTCTCAATGCTCTAAGGAAACTGATCAGGCTGGAGAGAGGGCTCAGAGGGTAAGGGCACTGGCTGCTCTTCCAGAGGTCCTGAGTTCAATTCCCAGCAACCACATGGTGGCTCACAACCATCTATAATGAGATCTAATGCCCTCTTCTGGCATGCAGGTGTACATGCAGGCAGAGCACTATATACATAATAATTTTTTTTAAGTAAGAAAACTGGTCATTTACATATACTATCTCAACTTGGTCCCTGTAACTACTAAACCACCCCTGCCTTCAGCAAGGTTGCATTAACTTTAGTCCCAGCTGTTATGACCATTATCCCTGCGTGACAGCAGTGTACCCCTCCCTGCATGATGGCAGTGTAGCCTGGTTAAAGTCACTGACTTTGTAGTAAATCAGACCTGAGTTATTCCTGAACTCCACTAGTTAGATAATCAGATGTTCAGCATAACCTGGTTTTTGAGTCTCAAATTCCTTCTTTAAAAGATGGTTATTAGAAATTAGGCAGTCTATGTAAAATGCTTAGCACACAGTAAAACAAAACAATGAGAGGGAGAGCAGGCAACAGGGAGACCTAGAAGGTCCTAACAGAGAGCCATCACCTACCATAATAGAAAGCAATAGACAGCTAAATATTTTGTTATTGCAATTGATAATGATCTAAGCTGAATTTATTTGCCTGCATCCTGTCTTACCTATCCCTACAGAGCAACTATTTGGTAAACCTAAGGCTGGCATGGAATGTACAGAAGCTTTCCTTTTTTAAAGATCTCCAAGAGTCCCAATTTTAGGCCAGAGAACACGATCTGAGCCCTCTGGCTGTCCATACTAGAATCTTATGAAAGGCACCGGAACCATGCCTTGAGACCCCACACACACCTGAAACACAGACTACCTTACGCTCATAACAAAGAAACTAACTGAATTACATTAAAAAGACAACAAGGAAAGAAAGTCTGTATAATTCATACTCATTCGTCATCATTTTCACCCAAAATCAAAATAAGAAGCACAGCAAATAAAAATAACAGCAAAATAAAAGATTTACTTATCTGTACCCTTTCCTATAATTCCTGAAAGAACCAGCAAAGGTGAAATAAAAGACAAAAATCTTCCATCTCATCACCTCAAAAGGCTTTACACTATACGGCAGGCCAGACAATGCCTTAGGGTCCCAGACCCTAATGCTGCTCAACACAGCTACACAAAGCCCAGTTGCAAAGCCGGACCCAGATCACCAGCAGTCATCCAGAACCTATTTTCAAACTGCCTTTGTACTCCTCCTTCAGGCTCTCATCCCTCCCCCTAAAGGTTGACTGAGAAACCGACACTCTGGCAGCAACAGACCAACCCTCCAAAGACCCACAAGGTACCTCGTTGGAGAAGCTTTTCAAAGGAGAACTGAAAAACTGGAAATGAGAACGGTGGCCCAACTGACTGAACACAATGTCTTTTTTCTTTCTTTTCAACTACTTATTTTAATTCCGAGGTCCAGACTCAAGATCTCTCCTGTAATCCTCCCCTAGATTAAATGGGAAGGAAAAGAGGAACAAAAGTTGTTTCCCCCAGAAGCCACAACCCCACAAAGCCAAACTCATCTTGCAAGGAACGTCTTCACTGTAGAAAATACTCAAGGAAGTGCTCTGGTCTGAGAAGGGTGGGGGCAGGGAAAACGGAGTCAGGAGACTAAAGATTGCTATCAGCCTCAAGGTACTTAGGAGCTCACTCAGTAACAGACCCATCTTGCCACAGTGGGAACAGATGTGCCCCAGCCCTTATCCCCATGCCGGTTCCCATCTAAAAGAGGGTACTCTATTTTTCCAGGTACTGTCAGGTGGGCTATATAACTATCTAGGACCAGTACATTTCCAAGAATGTACTTGTAAAAAGCAAAACCAAACAAATTTTAAGGTCAATTATAAACCATGAAGCAGCCAAGGCCTTCAGCTCTAACAGCATTCTAACTGAAGGGTAAGTTAGCCGAGCAAGCCAGCAAACAAACAAACAAACAAACAAAGACGCCTCTAAAAAGCATCTTTGCAGCGGCTAAAGAAATAAAATTCCCTTTGTAGTTTCTCAAATGTGTTTTACAAACTTGGGTTCATTAAGTGGTTTCTCTTTGCTGGACAATTCACAACCTACAAACCTTTCAGAGACCAGAAGGTCAGAAAAAGACTTTCAGATGTTCTGCCATCTCACTCCAGTCAACAGGAAGCATGACTAGAATTTCCTTATCCCTTTACAGGACAAACTATCACATTCGCAGGTTTAGCACAAAACACTTTCACAAATCTCTGCCATCAAAAGTACTTTTAGGATAAAAAAACAAACAAAACAAAACAAAACCAGTAGTAGCAATTCAGTTCACATAGACCCATTTGTTTCAAGGCAAAGCAAAGCCCCACCTCTAAGCTAGAGATGCTCCCACCCACCACACCTGGAAAAGTGAAAGAGGGATCCACCCAGGAACTGCAGCGCTGAAAGCCGTCCGGGCCGTTCCAACTCACAGCAGGGAAAACAATACCACTTAAACTCTGAAGCTTCTTGCAACTTCCCACTGCCACACATTCAAAGGTGAGGGGCTGAAAGTTTTGAGACATGGTAGGAGCCATCTGTATAACTAGCTTCCGACCAGGACAGAGTCCTTTCTTTTCCAACCCACACACAACATGCCCAAAAAACAACTTTTTGAGCTCTGAGAAAGGAAGTATGTTAGCTTAATCCAGGAAAAATAAAATAAAATAAAAGTACACACAAAAATGTAATTTACACAACTTCTACCCCTGTTTCTAACCAGCTTCCGGTATTAGATGTAGAAGTTTGTTTCTAGGTCTTGTACGTTTTACCTTTTCCTTAACATAAACACAATACCAAGAAACCTCCTAAGTGTTAAAAGTAGAAGAAAATAATTGATTAAAATTCACCGTCAGCATTAATAGGCTCTCTCGCCCTTTTTAAACTCCCTCCAGTTAACATCGAGACAAAAATTCCACTTGGGTTATCCTTGTCCCAACTAGTTATACACACATTTTTATAAAAGGAAAAAAAATGAAAAAGCACATACCTCAAATGTGGACTTCTAAAGCCAGTCCTTCAGGAAACAAACCCAAAGCTTCGCCAATGTGCTGAGAAAGACAAATCCAGCGAGGTTCGCCACCTCTTCCTCTTCCTCGTTTCAGGATCTTTCCTGCCTCCTTCCCTCTCTCTCCGCGTCTGTCTCTCTCTCTCTCTCTCTCTCTCTCTCTCTCTCTCTCTCTCTCTCTCTCTCTCTCGCTCTCTCTCTCCCCCTTTCTTCTCTCCCTATTGCTCTCTCTCTCTCCCTTTCCCCCTCTCTCTCTTTTTCCCCTCAGATCCAACACCTAAAATGGAAGTTGCACCCAGCCAAAGGCAAGGGAGCCTGGGTGGTGACAAACTGATCTGGCAGCCCTACCCTAGCTTTCCTAAGTGATGTCAGCCCCTGCGAGCTTCCAATAGGAGCCAGGCATAAATCAGGGAGCTGACCTTATCCAATAGGAAACTTTATTATAGGAAATTAAAAAAAAAAAAAAAAAGAGGAGAGAAAGACGAGGAAGTTTTATATATATATAATATATTTATATTTAAAGCAGAGACTATACAATCTCTGAGGAATTACTGCAGAGCGGAGGAGGGGGTGGAGGAGTGGGGGCAGCGGAGTGTGTGTGTGTGCTAAATAACAAAGCTTTTTAGAACCGCACGGCACGCCTAACACTCAGTTCTCTTTGATGAGGGTCTTATCCCCTTACCTACCTATCTGGGTGGGAAAACAGAAAAGAGCTTACTTTATTTGCCTGCTGCTATTTGGTTTGTTGCTTTCTCCCCCAAAGCATTTTCCCAAGGCAAGCCAGGAAAGGAGAGAGACTCCCATAAACAGGGCTGTGTGCTGACTGGGATGTTGGGGATATCTGAGGCAAACTCTCAAGTTCATTGTTTTGGTTTAACTGCATTATAGCTAATGAGGAAAAATAAATGTTAATAGTCTATTAGCCTCTCTACTCTAAAGTAAAAGAAAGTAGATCCACTGATCTGTAGAAGAAAAGCACTATCTTTCCATCAAAATAATGTGGGTTTCGCTGGGCGTGGTGGCACACACCTTTAATCCAGCACTTGGGAGGCAGAGGCAGGTGTATCTGAGTTCGAGGCCAGCCTGGTCTACAAAGAGAGTTCCAGGGCAGCCACAGCTACACAGAGAAACCCTGTCTCAAAAAACCAAAATAATAATAACAACAACAACAACAACAGCTGAGTGGGGTGCACGCCTTTAATCCCAGCGCTCAGGAGGCAGAGGCAGGCGGATTGCTTTGAGTTCAAGGCCAGCATGGTCTACAAACCGAGTCCAGGACAGCCAAGGCTACACAGAGAGACCCTTCGTTAGAAAAAACAAAAACAAAAACTAATAGTAAGAAGAAGAAGAGGAAGATGAAGCAGCAGCATGTGGGTCTCCCTGGGGCAATAAACAAGGAAGTCAGAATAGATAAGAATATCACTGTTAACAAAATCGGAATGCTGCTTCTCTGTAAATTCAAAAATTTTTTATCTAAATAAAACATTTTAGGGTTTCCCTCAGAATTCATTTAAGGTTTAGGCAGGGAAGGGGTGCTGTTTGATTTTGGGTTTTATTTCTTCTTGGGTGGGGAGGTGGCTTTATTTTATTTGAGGCAGGGTCTCACTGAGCCCAGGCTGGCCTGAAACTCAAAACTCCTCTGCCTATGCCTTTTGAGTTGTGGGAAGAAAGGTATATCGTAACCTGGTAAGATTGGTACCCATTGCCGGGCGGTCGTGGCGCACGCCTTTAATCCCAACACTCGGGAGACAGTGGCAGGTGGATCTCTATGAGTTTGAGGCCAGCCTGGTCTACAAAGTGAGTCCAGGACAGTCAAGGCTACACAGAGAAACGCTGTCTCGATAAAACAAAAACCAACCAAACAAAAAAGGTATATATATAATTATATTTATTTGTGTGGATCTATGTGTGCACAAATGCACAGACACACAGGTACCATAGCATTTGTATTCAGGTCTGAGAACAGTTTGCAGGAATCAGTTCTCTCCTTCCTCTGCATGGGGCCAGGGGATCAAATTTAGGTCACTATCTTGGTGGCAAGTGCCTTGATGCAAAGACCTTTTGTTAGTCTTATTTCTTATTTATTTTTATTTTATTATTTTGACACAGAGTCTCACTATATAGCACTGGCTGGCCTGGAACTCTTGATATGTAGTCCCAGCTGGCCTTGAACTCACAGAGATCCCACTGTCTCTGCTTCCTGAGTGCTGGGATAATATGTGTATGTTCCTATTGGCTGCTGCAAAATGAATCTTCATAAAGCTTTCATAGTCTATAATGGTGACTTACTGGCTAAGAAGACAGACTGCAGTCAAACTGCTGGCTTCCACCTACTCCGCTACAAGTTCACTAGGTCAAATATTACACCACTATGTGACCTTGGACAAATTATAGAATCCCCGAACCTCAGTTTCCTTAACTGTAACTTAGAAATAACTGTCTCTCACTGGAGAGATGGCTCAGTGGATAACAGCTCACTTACTGCTCTACCATGAGGAACAGGTTTAGATGCCAGCATCAATGTAAAAAGCCAGATATGGCCGCATGCATGCCTATGAGCAGGAGGAGGAGCCAAGAGCATCGCTGCAGTTTGCTGGTCACCAGCCCAGGTCCAGGCTCAAAGAAGTAAGTCAGAGAATGACAACCCAGGACACTGGGCACCCATCTCTAGATTTTGCATGGATACACATCACAATCACCACACATCAGTATGTGTTGTAAAAACAGAAATACACATAAAAGTAACTTTGGGTTTTTAAAAAAGATCTGTGTATTATATAGAGAGCATCCTGTCCCCCTGTGCGCCTGTGCGCCTGTCCCCATGTGCGCCTGTGCGCCTGTCCCCCTGTGCGCCTGTCCCCCTGTGCGCCTGTCCCCCTGTGCGCCTGTCCCCCTGTGCGCCTCTGCGCCTGTGCGCCTGTCCCCCTGTGCGCCTGTCCCCCTGTGCGCCTGTGCGCCTGTGCGCCTGTGCGCCAGAAGAGGGCGCCAGATCTCATAGGTGGGTGTGAGACACCATGTGGTCGCTGGGAATTGAACTCAGGACCTTTGGAAGAACAGATAATGTTCTTAATTAAACTCTGAGCCATTTTTCCAGTCCCCTTGGGTTTTTGTTTTGTTTTGCTTTTGGTTTTTGAAGACAGGGTTTCTGTGTAGCCTTGGCTGTCTGTACTCCCTTTGTAAACCAGGCTGGCCTTGAACTCACAGAGATCCGCCTGCCTCTGCCTCCTGAGTCCTGGGATTAAAGGCGTGTGCCACCGCGCCTGGCTGCTTGTTTTTCGATTTTTGGTTTTTTTCTAGACAGGGTTTCTCTGTGTAGCCTTGGCTGTCCTGGACTCACTTTATAGACCAGGCTGGCCTCGAACTCACAGTGATCTGCCTGCCTCTGCCTCTCGAGTGCTGGGATTATAGGGGTGTGCTACCACGCCCAACTTCTGGAGTCAGTTTCAAAGATGAAGAAAGAAATTAGAAGCAGGGACATATTCAGTTGCAGTTGTTATATTTTGAACAGGAAGCAGTTTGTGAAAAGACATACAACTTAGTAGCAAGACAGATTCCAGATATTGTCAGTAACATTAGTAAAGACAACCCAGCAAGGAAAAACAAAAGCCGAATGCCAGAACAATACTGTTCACAGCATCTATGATTGTAGAATTAAGATTTGACTGAGTAGCAGGGGGTGTTGTCACACACCTTTAATCCCAGCACTCAGGAGGCAGAAACAGGCGGATCTCTGTGAGTTCAAGGCCACCCTGGTCTACAAAGGGAATACAAGACAGCCAAGGCTACCCAGAGCCTACCCGCCTCTGCTTCCCCAGTGCTGTGTTTAAAGGTGTGCACCACCAAGCCCAGCCTTTCTTTCTTTTTTCTTTTTCAACAGTTTATTCTTAAAAAAAAAAAAAAGATTTTATTTATTTATTATGTATACAGTGCTCAAAGGCCAGAAGAGGCATCAGATCACATTATAGATAGTTGTGAGCCACCATGTGGTTGCTGGGAATTGAACTCAGGACCTTTGGAAGAAGAGCAGAACAGTCAGTGCTCTTAACCTCTGAGCCATCTCTCCAGCCCCCAACAGTTTATTCTTAATGAGTTTATACTATATGCCAGCAGTTTTTAGAAGACACTTATGTTGCCGGGGTATGGCCCATGCACATTGTAGGCTGAAGCAGTAGGATGACTTGGAGTTCCAGAGTGTTGGGCTATCCAGTGAGTTTCACACCAGTAGGAATTATATAGCAAGGTCTGACTGAAAAAATAAAAATGAGCCAGGGGTCATGGCACACACCTTTAATCCCAGCACTTGGGAGGCAAAGGCAGGTGGATTGCTGTGAGATTGAGGCCAGCCTAGTCTACAAAGCAAGTCGAGGACAGCCAAGGCTAACACAGAGAGACCCTGTCTCGAAAACCCACACAAAAAAAAAGAAAAAGAAAAAGAAAAAAAAAAATGACTTTTGCCGGTAGTGGTGGCACACGCCGGTAGGATTTGCTGAAGGAGGCAGAGGCAGGAGGATCACGAGTTCGAGGCCAGCCTGGGCTACACAGTTTTTTTTTTTTAAAAAAAAAGACTTTTATGTAGCCAGGTGTGCTGGTGCACCCCTTTAATCCCAGCACTTGGGAGGCAGAGGCAGGCAGATCTCTGTGAGTTTGAAGCCAGCCTGGTCTACAAAGCAAGTCCAGGACAGCCAAGGCTACACAGAGAAACCCTGTCTCAAAAAAAAAACAAAAACAAAAAAAGAAACTGACTCCAAACTAAGGAAAATATTGTCTACTTGAAAATGTGCCCAACTACCTCAAATGAGAGAGAGAGAGAGAGAGAGAGCGAGAGAGAGAGAGCGCGAGCCTGTAGGTAGTTTGTTGTATATATGTGTAATTATATAAATGTATATGTAAAAAAAGAAAAAAATTATTTTGGGCTGGAGAGATGGCTCAGTGGTTAAGAGCCCTGTTTGCTTCCAAAGGTCCTGAATTCAATTCCCAGCAACCACATGGTGGCTCACAACCACCTATACTGAGATCTGGTGCCCTCCTCGGGCCTGCAAGCTGTATAAATAATAAATAAATAAATCTTTTTTAAAAATTAATTTTTAAAAAACAAGAGAGAGGGGGCAGGGGAAGGGAAAAGCAGGCAGGGTGGTGGTGGTGGCACACACATGTAATCTCAGCACCCAGAAGGCAGAGGCAGGCAGATCTTTATGAGTTCAAGGCCAGCCTGTTCTAGAGAGAGATTTCAGCACAGCCAGGACTACACAGAGAATCTATGTCTTGAAAAACAAACCAAACCAAACAAACGTGCCAGGAATAGGCTCCAGAGCATCCTACACACTGGCAAAACCGTCTACCATTAAGCTACACCTGAAGCTCTTGAACCCTCAAGGGGAAATGTGTTAAATCTCACTACAGCCACATTAGAACACATTGTCTTACCCGTTACGTTTCGTTTCTGCGGGTTCTCATCTTTTCTACATTATTTTGGATACTCCATTTTTTTTTCACACTTTGTAATCAGCAACTTTGAATTTGGCCTTTTTGTTTGTTTTTCGAGATGGGGTTTCCCTCTGTAGCCTTGGCTGTCCTGGACTCATTTTGTAGACCAGACTGGCCTCAACCTCAGAGATCCGCCTGCCTCTGCCTCCTGAGAGCTGGGACTAGAGGTGTGCGCCACCATTCCTGGACTAATTCACGGTAAAACTTCTTGTTTTGAAATCATTATTTTTTTAGTACCATGCCTGAAAGTAGCTATTTCTAGTCAGAAACTGAGCTATAAACAGTCTGTAGATGGCCACAGGAGCTCCCTACGGCAAGTAGGCGTTCCCACAACTCCCTTCGGTCACCGCTTCCCTGAGATTCAGGACTGGAACTGAAGCCACGGGGTTGGGGGGAGGGGAGGATAGAAGCCAGTCCCGTCCGGTGATTTCTTTTTTCCCCTTAACCTCTCTAGTCTTGGAAAATATCTTAATTAGCAATATCGCAACAGAAACATATTTTTGTTTGTCTATCACTACAAAAAAGTCTAGACGGATCTAGGCAGAGCACGGCTATCTGCAGCCTCTTCAAGGACAACAAAGAAAGGTACCTTAACTGCCTCTGAGCTCTGTTTAAACAGGAGGCTTATCCTTCTCCTCCATGTGTTCTGGGTCGAGGGAGATTCCAGAAGAACCCCTCCCAGGCGGGGCCCCCACCCGCTACCTCTCACACAGCCATCTTCCCTCAGCCTCGACTCCCTCAACACCTCGCCTCCCGCCAAAGCGGCCTTCCTCCTCCTCTGATTGGCTGTCCCAGGAGCCGCCGTCCAATAAGGATGACGTTTCCGGCGCACGTCGGGAGGCACGCAAGGCAGAGGCAGGAAGTGCTCAGGGGAGGCCCTCGACACCCGGAGGGAGCGCGCGAGCGAGCCAGCAAGCGAGCGGGCGAGGGCGGCCGCGCCGCGTCGTCCCAGTGCACGTGGGGGCTGGAGGCCCGCAGCAGCCTGGGGGCGCCAAGGGGAGACCACAAAACCCGCGTGGGCAAAGCCAGCGGTGCCCCGTGGGAGCCAGCCCGGATCTCGGGCCTTCGCTAAGCTCCACGTTCCATTCCCAGAAGCCCTCGCGCTGAGGATCCCTCTTCAAAGGAGTTGGGCCCCCGGGGCCCAGAGCGTGCGGGGTGACCTATTTTGCAGGACCTTCTGTGACGCCGTTTTCCTCCACTAGCCCTCGTTTTCTCGTTTCTGGATCGGGAGGGGGAACCGCTGAGGCCGTTGGCCCCCCTCTGCTGCTTGGCGCAACCTTTCGACTTGAGGCTGGACATTAGGAGGCAACAAAGCAACTGGACAAGAGGACCGGAAGAAACAGAGGACAACAGGAGCAATTCCATTGCAGAAGAATTCCAGGTTGGGTCTGAAGACAAGGTTAGGCATTGGTGTTTTGGAAATCTTCCCCGGCAACCTTGCAACAAGTGCCCCGTCCATCCACATTTCCTGTGGGTAGGATGATAATTTAGTGGCTTTCCCACCCTGTCCACCATTACTTTTTTTTCTTTTCTTCTTCTTTTTTTTTTTTTTAAAGATTTATTAGCCAGGTATGGTGTTGGTGCACGCCTTTAATCCCAGCACTCGGGAGACAGAGGCAGGTGGATCGCTGTGAGTTCAAGGCCAGTCTGATATACAAAGAGAGTCCAGGACAGCCAAGGCTACACAGAGAAACCCTGTCTCAAAAAAAAAAAAAAAAAAAAAAATTTATTATATATACAGTATTTTGCCTGTATGTATGCCTGCACCCCAGAAGGGGGCACCAGATCCATTATAGATGGTTGTGAGCCACCATGTGGCTGCTGGGAATTGAAGTCAGGACCTTTAGAGAAACAGACAGTACTCTTAACCTCTGAGCCATCTCTGCAGCTCCTTCACCATTCCTCTTAAAATTCTGTTTTGAGAATGGAGCTCAGTGAATTGCGCATGCTGGTCTGAGACATAATATGTCTGCCTTGGCCTCTTGAAAGATAGCTAAGATTACAGACCTGGGCGTCTCTTCCTTAATTCACCTATTCACTCTTTTCTTTCCTGATAGTTTTGACATAAACTATTTGGAGTCTTCAGTGCTACCTGACGGTGCTACATAACCATACCAGAAAAAGAACACACAGCTGTGCAGTGAGTGGGGGTGGGGAAATGGTTAAGGCACATGCATACATACACACACACTAGAAGTGTACATCAGAATAGTCATATTATTTGGGTGGGGAAGAGTCAAATGCCTACCTCTCTTTGCTCCACTGTTAGCCAGACAGTTAAGCAGGCACACAGAGTCTGTATTTTTGCAAATTGATGAGGTCAGTCTGGCTCACTTTGGTCAATTAACAGTAATCTTGTTCCTATGCAAGATCGCCCAAATCTGTCTTGTCTTGATTATGCACCCTCTGCTGGTAAATGTGATAAGTGAGCTTAAAGAAAACTGCATATGGCTTCCCAGAATTAGTTTTATAGCCCGCAGTATTGTCTTTGAAAGGGTGAAAATCAGCGGGTGCTGAGATGTGGTGTTCAGCAAGACTGCCTGTAGCCGGCCCTAGAGGAGTTGGGTTTTGCTGCTAATATGAATGAGAAAGACTGAAGAATAACACTAGCTGACATTTGGGGAAGATGGTGGTTCTGTGCATGGTGTACACTGTACTAAACAATTTTTGCCTGTGTTGACTCATTTTCAGAGTTTCCCTGTGCAGCCCAGAATGGCCTCAGTTTCCCTGTGCAGCCCAGAATGGCCTCAGACTCAAAGTCCTCCCACATTTCCCTCTCAGTCGCTTCAGTTACACACAGGACACTATTCCCTCATTTATTTTGTTCTGTTTTGTGTTTAAGACAGGGTCTCATATAGCTTAGGATGGCTTTGAACTAGTTCTATATGGGAGGATGGATGCCCTTGAATCCCTGATTATACTGCCTCTGCCTCCCCAGAACTGGAGCTACAGACACGTTCCACCATGTCTGGCTTATTTAAAAATTTTAAGGCCTTATAAGGTAAGTACTGTTATTTCCATTTCATGCATAAGAAAAGTGAATCTCTGAGCAGTTAGGTCACCTGTATGATATTTTACAGCTAGGCTAGTGAAGAGCAGAGCCAGGATTCAAATGTAGGCTCTCTCCAAGCTTCTGTGTGTAACCTCTGCCATCAGAGTCTTTCTTGAGATTACCCTCAGCATAACGTCTCAGCTCGTTTCTTCAGCTCATTATCTCTTAAAATTTCTCAGCCATTTCAAAGACAAAAAATAAATTAGATATAATCATACCTCTGAAATATATTATCTCCCCCTACAGGAATCTGAACTGTGAAAATCTTAAGGTTTATTAAC
Source organism: Acomys russatus (assembly GCF_903995435.1). NCBI lineage: Eukaryota > Metazoa > Chordata > Mammalia > Rodentia > Muridae > Acomys > Acomys russatus. Next base: position 2,828,629 of record NC_067160.1, on the reverse strand, counting down.
CAAATACAACATGTGCTCTCCTGCCAGTTCCAAAATCCTATACAGGAACCCCCAGTTCCTCCAAGTAGCTTTTCTGCAGCTTCATCACCAGCAGCAGAGCGGTGTGTTCTGTGATGCCCTTCTGCAGGCAGAAGGTAAGAAGCTAAAGAGGTTCAGTGAAAACTCACTATCAAACAAAAAGAAAGTTCAAGGCCAGAGGGAAACAGCAAATCCAGAAGAATGGTATTACCTATAAATATTGTAAACTCGTTGGTGAAAAGCTTTTTGTTTCCAGGACAATTATTGTTGCAAGCGGGTGGGATTTGTTTTGTTTAGACAGGATCTCACTATGTAGCCCTGGCTGACCTATATAACTTGTTCTATAGACCAGATTGATCTCAAACTCACAAGGATCTGGAACTTGCCTCCCCAGGGCTTTATGTCACCACCACAGCTGGCTTAGGATAAGTTTGTTTTTGTTGGTTGGGTGGTTGGTGTCTGTCTCTGTCTCTATGTGTGTGTGTCTCTCTGTGTGTGTGTGCGTGCATATCTCTCTCTCTCTCTCTCTCTCTCTCTCTCTCTGGTTTTTCAAGACCGGGTTTCTGTGTGTAGCCTTGTATGCCCTAGACTCACTTTGTATACCAGGCTGGCCTCTGCCTCCTGAGTGCTGGGATTAAAGGCGTGCACTACCACACCCGGCTGGTTGGTTGGTTTTTCAAGGCAGGGTTTTTCTGTGTTCGTGGCTGTCCTGGACTCACTTTGTAGACCAGGCCCTTCAACTCACATTGATCTGCCTGTTTCTACCTCCTGAGTGCTGGGTTGTTTTCATTTGTTTAAGACAGGGTCTTAAAATAGGCTTTTCTTGAACTCTTATGTTGCTGAAAAAGGCTTTGGACTTCAGATTTTCCTGCCTCCTAAATTTGCCACCATGCCTAACGTGATGCAGAGCTGGGAATCAGTCCTGTGGTTTTTGTACATGGTAGGCAAGCACTCTACCAAATAAGCTATATCCCCTGTTCTCAAGATTAAACTGGAAGCTGGAAAGATAGCTTAGTGATTCAGAGTATTGACTGTTCTTCTAGAGGATCCTGGTTTGATTCTCTGAATCAACATTGCAGCTTACAGCTGTCTGTAACTCACACAAGTGGTACACATATATATGCAGGTAAAACACATAAAATAGTAATTTTAAAAACAAGTTAGACTATTACTGGTTTTTTAACCCCTAAAATTAAACTAGATGGGCCTTGAAAGAGATAGCTCACTGGCTAAGAACATTTGTTGCTTTTTGTACTAGCACCCACAAGCTCACTTAAGACCATCCATAAGTCCAATTCCAGAGGATCCAATGCCCTCTTAGCAATAGGCACATATGTGGTGCATATACATACATGGTGAGCAAACTACTCTCTACCATAATACAAATCTGGATTTTAAAAAGTAAAACTAAGTCAGGCAGGGTGGCACACACCTTTAATCCCAACACTGGGGAGGCAGGCGGGTGGATCGCTGTGACTTCAAGGTCAGCCTGGTCTACAAAGCAAGTCTAGGACAGCCAAAGCTACACAGAGAAACCCTGTCTTGAAAAACAACAACAAAAGTAAAACTAAGTTGGGTGGTGGTGGTGCATGCCTTTAATCCCAGGCAGAGGTAGGTGGATCTCTGAGTTTGAGGCCAGCCTAGTCTACAGAGCAAGTTCCAGGACAGCCCTAGCTACACAGAGAAACCCTGTCTTGGAAAACAAAAGAAAACAGAACAACAAAAAAGTAAAGCTAGAAGACAAGCAAGACTTAGGACATTGAAATAAAAGGATCACAAATTCAAGGACACCCCAGGCTATAGAGTGAGGCATACTCATGCCTGCTGCTCCTGTGTGCTTATGCTCTATCACACAAACACACTGATTTATTTATTTTTTGGGCTGAGAGGTGTGCCATGACACACAGAGGAAGGTCAAAAAGTAACTTTCAGGAGGCAGTTTTCTCCTTTTATTGTGCGGGTTCCAGGGATGGTAGGCTTGGTTGGCTACTAGCACCTTTCCGTGCTAAGTCATATCGCATGCCCAGACAGTCTCAACAAAACAACAACAACAAAGCGTAAAACAAAGCTGGGGAGGAGGGAAGGGAGGGGTTGGCTGGAGGAATGGCTCTTAAAAAGCACTTGCTTCACTTTTGCTGAAGACCTTGGTTCAATTCCCAGCAACCACATGGCAGTTTAGAGGCTATCCACTTCCAAAGAGCTAGCGCCCTCTTCTGGCCTCCTCAGGCATCCATGGAAGCAGAACATTCATTTGGCAGGTGGATCTCTGTATGTGGCCAGCCTGGTCTACAGAGTGAGTCCAAGACAGCTGTTACACAGAAACTCTGTCTCGAAAAACAAACAACAAAAGCTGGGCTTATAGTTCAGTTGATAAGTGTTGGCCTAGTTTCATGAAGCCCTGGGTTCAGTTCCTAGCACAGCATAAACCAGGCATCTGCCTCTAGCAGCAGGAAAATCAGAAGTTTAGGTCATCCTTGACACATAAGGAGTTTTAAGCCAGTCTAGATTACATGATACCCAACCCAAAATAAGTAAGAGGGTAGGGAGAGCCAGCCATGGTGGTACATGCCTTTAATCCTAGCCCTTGGGGAAGGAACCCTGTCTTGAAAAAAGTGGGGGGGGGGTGACTGGATAAAAGTGCTAGGTATGCAAGCATGAGGACCTAAGCTTGAATCCCTAAAACCCAAACACAGTGCGTAATTCCAGCGGAGAGATAAGAGTTAGAAGACAGGGGCTGGAGAGATAGCTCAGTGGTTAAAAGCACTGGCTGCTCTCCAAAGGTCCTAAGTTCAATTCCCAGCAACCACATGGTGGCTCACAACCATCTATAATGTGGTCTAATGCCCTCTTCTGGCCTGCAGGTGTGCATGCAGGCAAACACTGTGTACATAATAAATAATTAAGTGCGAATTGAGGACTATAGCACACATTCACCTGTGCTCACTTTTTTTTTTTCCCCAAATGGAGTTTTTTTTCCCTCTATGTAGCCTTGGCTGTCCTGGACTCACTTTGTAGACCAGGCTGGCCTCAAACTCAACAGAGATCCACCTGCCTCTGCTTCCCAGAGTGTTGACATGCACCACTGTGCCTGGCAAACTGAGTGTCTTGACATATATGTTCCTAGAATCCCAGTAGCTAGTCCAGCCAAGTTGGTGAGGGAGATCCAGGTTCAATGAGAGACACCATCTCAAAGGAAAAGGTAGAAAGTCAATTGAGGTCAACTTCTGCCTAAGCACGCCCAAAATAAATAAATATAAACTACAGGGCTTAGGGAGATTGTTCTGTGTGTCACAAGCTTACCGTGCAGATGTGAGGGCCTGAGCATGCGCCCTCAGACCTGGGTACAGGCATACCTCTAGTCTGACTGCTCCTTGGGAAGGCAGAGCCATGAGAATCCTGGGAAGCTTGCAGACCAGCTAGCCTGGCATTATGGAGGACAGCAAAGCACAAAGCAGTCCTGTCAGTGGGGACGGACACTTGAGGTTGTCCTCTTACCTCTGTGCTCATGCTATAGCCCACAGACATCACCCCATCTCACACACACACACACACGCGCACACACACACACACACACACACACACACACGCGCGCGCCCAAAGTTTTGTGGGCATAAAAATTCTATAAAATGCACCAAATAGCCTAATGGAATACTTGGCAAAGGTTCAAGATGTCAAGCACTTAGGAAAGCTTTTTAGGTCGATTTCATTTTTTTAAAAAACAAGATATTATGCCTTAATCCCAGCACTTGGGAGGCAGAAACAGGCAGATCTCTGTGAGTTTGAGGACAGCCAGGACAACACAGAGAAACCCTGTCTTGAAAAACCGAAAAGACAAAAAAAAAAAAACTATTTTGCACTGGCCTTCAGAATGACTGATGTTTCTACCTTCCAAGTTCTGAGGTTACAGGCATGCACCACCAAATGTGGCTTGGGCTGGGCAGTGGTGGCACAGGCCTTTAATCCTAGCACTTGGGAGGCAGAGGCAGATGGATCTCTGTGAGTTTGAGGCCAGCCTGGTCTACAAAGTGAGTTCAGGACAGCTAGGACTACACAGAGACCCTGTTTTGAAAATAAAAAAAAGAAATGTGGCTTGGCTTGGACATTTATTTTAATTTTTGTGACAGAGTTTCTCTGTGTAGCCCTGGCTGTCCTGGACTCGCTTTGAGACCAGGCTGGCCTCGAACTTGGGACAATGTTTTTAAAGTCCTCAGCGTATTATTTAGCTGGTACTATTATATATTTTTCCACTTTCTTTTTAAGCTGTTGCTTAAGATTTTTTTCCTCAAATTAGTGATTTTTGTTGTTATTGGGACTAAAACCAAAAGAAAAAGCATAGTAAATGTGTTTTTTGGTTTCTTTTGTTTTTGTTTTGTTTTTAAGGTGAGGCTGTCCCAGCCCACTGCTGCATCCTGTCCGCCTGTAGTCCCTTCTTCACAGAACGCCTGGAGCAGGAAAGGCCAGTTCAAGGTGGGAAGGTGGTGCTGGAGCTAGGAGGCCTAAAAATCAGGACACTCAGGAAACTTGTGGATTTCCTGTATACTTCAGAAATGGAAGTATCTCAGGAAGAAGCCCAGGATGTACTTTCTGCTGCCCGTCAGCTCCGAGTGTCTGAGCTAGAAACCCTTGAGCTAGAAGGTGGAAAGTTAGTAAAGGCTCCACAGGGTCGAAGACTAAACAGAGAGTGCTTACAACCACCAAGTGCTGCACCAATCTCTGCCAGAGTTATGGCCCCCAGCCGACAGGGCCGAAGACTCAACAGAGAGTGCTTACAGCCACCAAGTGCTGCACCAGTCTCTGCCAGAGAGGTGGCAACTATTCGCCACCCTCGAACTCCACTGTCTGTCACCCAGACTCCTAGTCCTCTTGGGACAGTGAGGTTAAAGTCCTTAGGGGAAGAAGAGGGGCCTCTCAAAAAGAGCAACCTACCAAATGCAGTTAGCTTGTCAGACACTCTTCTACTCAAGAAGAAAGCCAAGGTTTGCCTGACTCAAGAAAGCAGCTCATCTCCATCAAGGCAGAGGGAAGGACCCAAGGAAAACAAGAGCGACCCTGCCCTTGGTTCTACAGCACTTTCCCCTCCCAGTTTGTACCCTTCTGTGGATGAGCAACTGTTGCCCAGAAAGATCAGGCTGAGTCGCTCAAAGCCATCACCCCATGTCTACACATCTAAGCCTTCCAGCACTTTAAGGGGTCCCAGCTCAGTGCCCACAACCCCTGGCCGGCGTCTTTGGAGGCAGAGAAGTAAAGCAGCACAGGGTGTGGACAAGCAGAAGCCAGGGGAAGTCAGTCCTTTACAGAGCACGCAAGAACCACCTGATGTTGGGAAGACAGGTGGCAGCAAGCAGCAGAGCCCTGAATTCAGAGCACTCACCTCCAACTCTGTAGAGGAGGGGCAGGTTGGAAGAGTAAAACTTAGGAAGATTGTCAATGGTACCTGCTGGGAAGTGGTTCAGGAGCCTCCCCTCAGAAACACTCGCGATGGCCCCCAGATCCTAGAACCCTTGGACGCAGAAGAACCGCTAGGAACTCTGCTGTCCTTAGCTAGTGAGCAGGAAACACCTGCCAGATTACAACTGTGTCAGGACTCCCTAGAGAGCCCTAGGCTACAAGACGCTGGGCTCTCTGCTAGCCACTCCCCAGACCACCCTGTGGTGAAGTCAGAATTTGGGTCCAGTCCAATGCTGATAGGGAAGGAACCTGTGTTGAATATTGACTGCAGACAGCCCTACACGTTTGACACAGCCCAGCTCGGCCAGCCCTGTGAAGCTGAGCAGTATCGAATCACAAGTGCTGCAGCTACCAGCGAGCTGGAAGAGATTCTGGACTTCATGCTGTGTGGCTCAGATGTTGAGCCACCTGTAGGATCTTTGGAGAGTCCTGGGGCTGAAGGCTGCAGGACCCCAAGTTATCACCTGTCAGAAACAGGAAAGAATTGGATTGGAGGGGAAGAATGGTGTTTGCCAGATATGGAACTTTGGCCCAGAGACCTCACAGGATTGGAAAAGGAGCCTGTTGGTGAGAACAAAGAGCCAGTTGAGCCCTTTAGTACCCTTGTCATGGGCTCTGAGAACACAGAATCAGTTGAACCCCTTAGCCCCCTTGTCATGCCTTCTGAGGTGAGTAGAGAGGCACTTTCACTGAGAGGCTCTTGGACTCCAGATCTTGAAATGACCACCTCCCAGCCACTGGATGGTCAGGGAGAAAAACTCCACCTTGACTCCTCTGACCCTTCCCAAAGTTCTTACAGGGATCTCTCCCCTCCATGTTCAAACTGGGCAGAGACAGGACTAGAAGTGTCCCTAGGCATGGAGGAAGTATTGTATCCTGTTCCTAAGGCAGACAGGGACGTGTGTGCCAACCCTGAACTGCTGGACCCATTTCCTGGCAGTTCTGAAGATGAAGAGATTGATGTGGTCAACTGGACAGTGGAGGGGAGGCTGGGGCCCACTAGTGTTCCCTCTGTCTGGCCTGACCCTTCCTCAGAGTCAGAAACAGAGGTAGATATACTAACATAGTGGAGGCAGGAGGGCAGACTAGAGCTCCTAGGAGGGTGACACCTGTTGATCAGCAAAGGCTTTCTTGGCAGATAAGCAAGCATGTCTCCTCCTCTCAGCACTGATCTCCCCTCGGGCTTGTGGATACGTCAAATAAATAGTAATACCATGGATAGAAAATTATGAACTTGAGCTATTTTTTTTTTTTTTTTGTAATCCATTTTTCAGTGACAAAAATAATAAACTGTGTGGTCCCCAAAACTATGAAGTAATAAGACTAGTTAAGACCAGGCATCTCTCAGTTCAAGAGATACAGTCACTGAAAATTCAGGAAAACTTAGATTACTGTTTGTGGTTGGGTTGTATTTAAAGAACGTTTGAGAAGGAATGAAGCTGTGTGAGGTAGCACATTGGAATGAAAGTGGGATCTCTTTAAATTGTCCAGGCTGGCATTGAACTTTGACTCCTGCCTCAGCCTGCAGTAGCTGATGTTACAGGCCTGTGCTACTAAGCCCAGCCACATATGGGGCTTACTCACTGCCAGGATGGGAAGTCTAGCAAGGCCTCCACAGGGGCCATGAGGATGGTATTTCCATGACCACTTCCAAGAAACTGATTAAAATTAGTTGCTTTTAAGAAAATACTTCGTATCTAGAGTTTTGTTTCTTTGTTTTAAGACAGGTTACCATGTGAGCCAGGTTCATCATGAATTCTCAGCCCTGTCAGCCTCCCAAGTGCTGATACTGTAGGCATACACCACCAAACCCAGCAACACTCATGTTTTCATAAGCGTTTCAGGTGTTTTACCATAGACCCTACAATTTCCACATACAAGCTACTTTGCAGTATGAAAATTACAAAGAGGTTGTGGTCATCCTTTAAGACAAAATTTAAACTTGACCATTACTTTCACAAACCTTAACTTTTATTAAACCAATCAAAATACTTTTACGGTGCCTTGCCGGAGGGTGCCTCCCTACTGAGCCATCACGTCTGGTGAGGAAAGCCGTGGCTTCAGGCACATAGCTTAAGTTTGCCTATGCACCATCATAAATGCTTCAGCATCTCCAGGGACTGAAAGCTGCAAATGGAGGGCAGAACACGAGAGCGGGGTTCAGACAGTCACCATACCCAAGAGAGACATGCCACCCCCACCCATGTGCGGCACAAAACTCAGGAGCCCAGTGACTCCACCCCACCCCCCACCATGAGACCACAACATGCAAGTTCAGGAAACATGCCAAAGCCCTGTATGAGGCACTAGGAACAAAGTATGTAGCCAAGAAGTGGGTATGGGGGTGTTTAACGCTGCCTTATCTTACAGATTACTAACAAAACTCAGGAAAGTTCAGGTAAAGTGAAGTAACAGCAAAGATTCTGTCAATACGAGAGAGAAACGTAAAACCACAGAAACACGTCACACTTTGTTGAATCAGTATGATTTGAAATAGACTTGTGGAATTAAAATACCCAATAGAGATGGGAAACTGAATCAGCAAATGCAAACCTTGCCTGTACCTCCAGGACACGACTAACTCAAAAAGCACAAATAGCACATTGATTAGATGTGTACGGGGTGGGGGGCTGTTCCCAGCAGGAACTCTACAATTCAGCGTCTCTTTAAAAATCCCCAATCCCATGTAAAACACATTGTAATAGCAAGTAGACCTTCGCTGTCTACCCAGTGTCTATCCCCGGGTAACGATGCAAACCTCAGCGTGGGGACTCCTGCCCAGCGGCCTTAGGAAAGGTACTTCTTCAATTCTTTAACCACCTCTTGTGGCTCAGGAAATTTGAGCTTTCGCGGTGGGCCCTTCTTAATACCAGTCCAGAGTTCGGCACCTGGGAAAGGGTTGGACAAAGCTAAATAAATTATGGTGGCGCTCACTAGGGCCCCCTCCCTTCAGGTGGCCCGGGGTCGCTTCTTCCCGACGTCCCCCCCACCCTCGCCCACTGCAGCCTCCACTCACGGCTGTTGTCCGGGCGTAGCAGCGTCACCTCGAAGCTGCCCCTCCTCGGCTTGGACGGGTTCACCTGCACAGGCAGCTCTGGGGCCTCCAGCTGCAAAGCCTGGCTCAGGGCAGCAGCGTGGCGGCCATACACGCGTCAGCTAGTGCTGCGGACACAAGGCATAGCAGATGGGGTCTCAGGCCCCGGCGACAGACAGGCCGACCTTCCCTGCCCTCGCGGACTGCCCACCGCTTACCAGTGCTCAATGACCACGGCGGCGCCCTCCGCCACTTTCCCGCGCTTGTCCGCCGGCTCGCCCTGCGCGGTCGCGGCCTTACGCTTCCTTCCTAGAGGGGCCATGGCACCGACCCTGGGGTCCCGGCCCGTGTGGGGATGCGGCGTCGGCGGAATACGGTGACACGCAACCCCAGTGCAACAAACCCACAGTTGAGAAGCCCGAACCTCGCTGTGCGGAAGGCGGCGCCCACGTGATCTGAAGGCGGGACTTCCAAGCACAAACCTGCTGCCTATCAGAAAGGGGGTCTGGGCGGAAGCCGGATCAAACCACCCGGGGCCGGTGGGTGGGACTCAGAAACACCACACACCGAGCGGAGGGCCCTTAGAGGCTCTCTGCGGGGGGCTTTCTGTGTCTACTGCTCACCCGGGGCTCCGCAGAACAACCCCAAGTGAAGTCCACATCGCAATTCCGTGGAGTTTGTACTAACTACAAAAACGAACTAATTCCCACTAAATTTGGGAAATCCACGATCCCATGTGGTTAAAAAACAACCAAAAAAAAAAAAAAAAAAAAAAAAAGAAAAAAAAGAAAGAAAGAAAAAAGGTACGGCCTTTACCGTTAAGCGGATTTTGAACCACAGCCCATTTATAGATCAGGAGCAGTGCTTGGCGTCTGTACTCTCTGGAATTTAGGTGTATCCACAGAGTAGTGAGTTAGAAGTTAATCTCTCCAACAGATCAAGACCCAAACTCAAAAACAGCTAATTGGGGTTGGGGTGTGTTTGGCTTATGAGTCCTTAAGTTCAGTATTCAATCTTAGCATCAAAACAAACAGCTGTTCAACTTTCTAATAAAGGAGAAACACCAAGGCAATCAAAGTAGCACTCCCTTTATTAGGGAAAGCTGTGTAGACAGTAGGAGAAAACAGCTGTCAAGCCATGGGGCTTGCCTCCTCAGGTCTCACCGAAGGAACCTCTCAATTTATATTGCCCCTCCTCTCAGTTCCCACAATACTGGGGGATCGTTCAATTCTATTTCCAATGATGAAAATTCGGACTGAAGGCTTTTCATTGGGATACTGACACTTAATGCGTAAATTACAATACATATACCCCTTTTGGGTGTTTTGCTTTCATCTATGTTTGTGCACCACATGCATACAGTGCCAGCCAAGGTCAGGAGGATGCTGGAGCCCCCTAGACTAGGGACTAGAGTTACAATGGTTCGGCCTCCGTGTAGCTGCTAGCAATCGAACCTGGGTCCTCTGGAAGAACAGCCACTTCTCTTAACCACTGAGTCATTTCTCCAACCCCTTAACTTAAATTTTAATGAGTTCCACAGATCAAGCCAAAAAGGCCTAAGGTCCTTGAGGAAAAAGTCATAGTGCTTTATACTCTCACATCTAACAGTAGAGTTTAATTTAGTCTATGCTTTGCAGGATCACTAGGAGGAATAATTAAACCAGACTAGTGATATCCAAGTGTTGACTGACCCAACCTTGGAGGTGGAAACCACTTCTACCTCTAGCCATTAGATGACTCCTTTCAAGAAACAGTTGGCCAGGCAGAGCAGCCCTTTGTAACGCTAGCGGCTCCTAGAGGCTTCCTTAGAAATAAGAAGCAGGTGCCCTGCCCCAGCCTAGGCACGGCCAAACAGGAGAAATCAAAGGCTACAGCCTCAGACAAACTGGGCCTCAGAGGCACCTGAAATTGACAGGAGAGGAAACAAAAACAATGCAGGATCCTATTTGTCCTTCTTATTCTCCCCATCTGGCACAGCAGTGGGAGTAGGGGCCACGGGGCTCTCCTCTGACAGGCTGTCTCCACCCCTGGAGAGCTTCTTGGCTCGTTGGTACAGCTCATTCAAGTTGAATTCTCGAATCACATTCTCCTATGCAAAAGAGATGAACACATCAGACCTACGTGGGAAGGTAAAGTTCAGAGCTTAGAGGTAGGAAGTTTTTAACTAAGCATGGTCTGGACACCAGAGGAATCAGAGGGCAGAAGCCTGCTCTAACCTAACTTTTCTTTGATACTTAAGTGTCCACTAGAGGCCAATTAGTGTGCCAGAATTATACCTACCTGCAATTGTAAAACAATCCTATGAGGCAGGTGATACAGCCCCCAATTTACTGAAATTTACTGCTGAGGAACCTCATTGCCTATAGACTATAGGCACCTCACATTTTCCTCAGTAGTAGCAGCATATAACATAAGTCTGCTGAACGACTTAATAGGTGACATCCAGGAAGTAATCTACCTCCTCAAAAACAGTGGGCCAGTGGCAGGACTCGGAACTGAACCCAAATCAAGCATAAAGCTCACTTGCTGCTGTTCATCTTCTTCAAACAACTGCCCATTCTGTTCATGTACCTCAGAGAAGGTCCAAGAGACTGCTCGTCCCTTCTTGTCAATCTGTGGCCGCCGAATTACCTCCTTGCCTCCTTGGAACAAGATCAGGGTAGGTAGTTGTTTGGTGAGGGGTGACGTGCTGACTTTGTACCTATAAGGTCAGCAGAGGACTCTGTACATGCACTGTATCCATCACGTACGTTACTCTAAGTAAATTCTCAGCTCAGACCCTTAGCCCGAGCATCTACATACCGTGTGCTGACATCAGTGTAGCGTCCAACATCTACCTTCCCAAAATTGAGCCCTGTACAGTTGTACCTGCAAAATAATATATTATTTTTTACTAAAAAAAAAAAAAAAAGGTTAAACCGGGCATGGTGGCATATGCCTTTAATCCCAGCACTTGGGAGGCAGAGGCAGGTGGATCACTGTGAGTTCGAGGCCAGCCTGGTCTACAAAGAGAGTCCAGGACAGCCAAGGCTACACAGAGAAACCCTGTCTCAAAATCCCCACCCAAAACATTAAAAACAAAAACAAAAAACAAGGGATAAATCAAGGGAAGTAGAAATATAGATAGATACCTAGGTAAGAAAGGGAGAAACAACTTTGGTTGTGCAAAAATTTCATGCCAAAGGAAAGAAGCTGCAGCGTTGCTAACTCTGACATGCTTCACTGTGCATACTTACTTGAGGGACAAGTCAGCATAGATGGGGGCAAATGACTGGCAATCATTAGACCAATTGGCAAAGAACTCCACAATCCAAGTGACCCTCTTGTCTCGCTCCAGTTCTTCCTACCACACAAAGGGAAGAGACAGGCTGAATCACTGGGGCAGCTGAGGCGGCCAGACCCGTGACTGTCCTGGGCTCCCTTTTCCCATGATGAACTAGTACTCTGACAACCTTTTCGTGTTTGTCTGTTGGTACCAAGAATTTAAGCCAGTGCCTCATATATGTGAGAGAAGGACTCTACCACAAGCAAACTTACCAATTTGTTTTTTGAGACAGGGTTTCTCTGTGTAGCCCTGACTGTCCTGGACTCACATTGTAGACCAGGCTGGCCTCGAACTCACAATGATCCACCTGCCTCTGCCTCCCGAGTGCTGGAATTAAAGGTGTGCGCCACCACGCCAGGACCATATGTTTATTTTATATATTATTATTGTACGTGTGTGTGCCACAGTGCACATATGGAGGGCAGAAAACAACTCCGTGGAGTGGATTTTCAAAGTCTACTTTTACATGGGTTGCAGGGACTGAGCGCAGGTTGTCAGGGCTTGTGTGACAAATATCATCACCCCATGAAGCCCATCTCACCAGCCTGAGACAGAATTCACTATGTAGCTGGGACTGCCCTAGAACTCATTATGTAGTCTACACTGGCTTCAAACTTGTAGCAATCCAGTAAGCAGTAGTGGCACACAGCTTTAATCCCAGCAGAGGCAGAGGTAGATGGATCTCTCTGAGTTTGAGGCCATCCTGGTATACAGAGTGAGTTCCAGTACAGCCAGGGCTACACATAGAAACCCTGTCTCGAAAAACCAAACCAAACAAAAACAAAAACCTTGCAACAATCCTACCTCGGCCTCCCAAGTTCAAGGATAACAATTATCCACCACCACGCCCAGCCACTCCCAACCGTGAGGCACTGTCTTTATGAATAAAGAACACAAAACCACAAACCAGGAACCAAGAAACAGACAGTGGAATACTCACATCTATGGTTTTATCACTGAAGTACTTGATGTACTCAGGACCCATGTACAGGGGGGGCTTGCAAGTCATCAGGAACACTGAACACAGAAAAAGATGGCAGAGATAAAAACACACAGGGCCTTTTACAGACTTATTTACAAACCCACTTCAGACACCAAAAGGTAGATCTGTGCACACATCCCTCTTAGAATGCTGTCTAAGTCAACACCACTTGAGCTACACATATAATTGTCTTTTTTCCGAGACAGGGTTTCTCTGTGTAGCCTTGGCTGTCCTGGACTCACTTTGTAGACCAGGCTGGCCTTAATCTCCGAGATCTTCAGCCTCTGCCTCCCTAAATGCTAGGATTATAGGTGTGTTTTATATGTGGGTAGTGCCCGCACATATAATTCATTAGGTGCAAGATAAGGATTGAAATCTGGTCCTTGGGCTGGAGAGATGGCTCAGAGGTTAAGAGCACTGACTGCTCTTCCAGAGGTCCTGAGTTCAATTCTCAGCAAACACACGGAGGCTCACAACCATCTATAATGTGATATGATGCCCTCTTCTGGCCCACAGGTGTACATGCAGGAAGAACACCGTATATATAATAATAAATAAATAAATCTTAAAAAAAAAAAAAAAAAAAAGGAAATCTGGTCCTCAAAACTCAAGCCTTTGTCAACGAACTTTATTATTTCAAATTATTACATTATAGAACCATTTTCTCACCTATGCAGAGTGTGAGGTACAGCAGGCCCATTCGAATATCCAGGCGGAAGAAAAGAATTACGTTGGCCACTTTACTAAACATGAAGATGTTGCCTACATGTTGCTCCACAGTGACTGGAACACAGAGACACCCAGTCAGGCTGGGCTGAGAGCTCCCACTCTCTGCCCTTTTTCCTGGGGTACTTTGAATAGGGACAGGAGGGAGAGGATACAGAAGTTCAAGGTGAAATTAGCACCTTGAATGAAATGTGGAAATGGTTCACTAAATATGCTGCTCCTCCAATAATACAAAAAAGGAGCCCTGCAGGGCACAAGTGCTACACCCCCCCCCCCAGCCAGGACTGAGCAGGCAGAGCACAAGTGCTGCCCCCCCCCCAGCCAGGACTGAGCAGGCAGAGCACAAGTGCTGCCGCCCCCCCCAGCCAGGACTGAGCAGGCAGAGCACAAGTGCTGCCCCCCCCCCAGCCAGGACTGAGCAGGCAGAGCACAAGTGCTGCCCCCCCCCCAGCCAGGACTGAGCAGGCAGAGCACAAGTGCTGCCCCCCCCCAGCCAGGGACTGAGCAGGCAGAGCACAAGTGCTGCCCCCCCCCCCCCAGCCAGGACTGAGCAGGCAGAGCACAAGGGCTGCCCCCCCCCCCCCGCCAGGACTGAGCAGGCAGAGCACAAGTGCTGCCCCCCCCAAGCCAGGACTGAGCAGGCAGCTTACTGGATCTGCGGTTCTTCATCATCACAATGGCACTGAGGAACATCAGGATCTCCACTTCTCTCTGGAAGATAATGACAACAAAATGCTGACTGGTGCTGATGGGACAGGGGACAAATATCAAATGCAAAGCAAGAGATCCAGCTTGGCAGTAGTAAAGAAATAACTGGAGCTGGCTAAGGTGTAGTGTGACCAAAATCTCAAAAGACATAGGGTGAGGGCCTACCCTTGGCAAATGGTTGTATCTTTCAACCTTTGGGTTTTCTCTTTTCATTTTTTCTTCTTTCTTTTTTATTTACTTTTTTTTTTCCGAGACAAGGTCTCTCTGTGTAGCCTTGACTGTCCTGGACTTGCTTTGTAGACCAGGCTGGCCTCTAACTCACAGCGTGTGCCACCACTGCCCGGCTCTTCTTTCTTTTCTTAAAGATGTATTTATTATGTATACAATGTTCTGCATGCATGTACACCTGCACATCAGAAGATGACACCAGATCTCATTATGGATAGTTGTGAGCCACCATGTGGTAGTGGGAATTGAACTCAGGACCTCCAGATGAGCAGCCAGGGCTCTCACCGCTGAGCCCCCTCTCCAGCCCCCCTCTTTGTTCTTTCTCCTCCCTCCCTCCTTCTATGCTTGCCCAAGCGATTCTCCTGCCTCAGCCTCTAAAGTACCAGGGTTTTGGGGAAGGATCACCATGTCCTACTAGCTTTCTTTCTTTCTTCCTTTTTTTTTTTTTTTAAACGATTTATTTATTGTATATGAGGGCTTTTATCTGCAGAAGAGGGCATCAGATCTCATCATAGATGGCTGTGAGCCACCATGTGGTTGCTGGGAATTGAACTCAGGACCTCTGGAAGAGCAGGCGGTGCTCTTAACCACTGAGCCATCTCTCCAGCCCTAGTTTTCTTTCTTTAACCACATTTATTTAGTGTGTGCACAATCACGCATGTACCCCGCCCCCACACACACACACTTGGAGGAGTCAGTTCTTTCCTTCTTGTCTCCACTGTATAGTGCAGGCAGGCAGGTTTCAAATTTGTATACTGCTCCCATCTCAGTCTCTCAAGGGCTGGGGTTCTGCTTTGTCATTTAGTTTTGAGAAAGGATCTAAGCCTCTATAGCTTAGGCTACATTTTCTCTTTATTTTTTTCTTTTAATTTTGTTTTTGAAAATCTTTTCTGGGTCAAGCTGGCACCCAACTCCCTATGTTGGTTTACTTTAACCTCTTGCCTTTACCTCCCAAATGATGAAATTACAGGTGGGTAGTACCATGCATCTTCAGGATGCAGAGTGTGAGCCACATGTAATGGTGTACACATTTGAACCAGCATTCTGGAGCGCAGAAGCGGGAGAAACACCAATGGTTCAAATCTAGCTTGGTCTTCGTAAGAAGTGGAGGTGAGTGGGGACTATGTGCAGCTTCACTGTTGTTGGCACAGCCTGTTCCCCTAACCTTAGGAGCCCACTCAGGCCACACAGTGATTCACAGTGTCATTGACAGAGAGCTTCCCAGTTAGCCAGTATGAAGAGTTGGGGAGGGGGGTGTTTGCTTTTAAAGTTTTTTCCTTTTTTTAATTTTTTCCAAGACAGGGTTTCTCTGTGTAGCCTTGGCTGTCCTGGACGCGACCCGCCCACCTCTGCCTCTCCAAGTGCTGGGATTACAGGTGTGCACGACTGCACCCAGCTAAGAATTAGTTTTACTTTATGTGTATTAGGGGTTTACCTGGATGTATAAAAATGCACTGTGTGTTTAGTTCTCACAAGACCAGAACTCGGTGCTGGATCCCCTGGAACTTGAATTGTAGATGGTTCTGAGCCACCATGTGGGTACTAGGAACCTAACCCAGGTCCTCTGGAAGAGCAGCCAGTGCTCGTAACCAGTGAGACATCTCATCTCTCCAAGCCCCAGAGTTAGGCCTTCTTAAAACCATTTCAACATTTACTTCTATTATTT
Source organism: Acomys russatus (assembly GCF_903995435.1). Taxonomy (NCBI): domain Eukaryota; kingdom Metazoa; phylum Chordata; class Mammalia; order Rodentia; family Muridae; genus Acomys; species Acomys russatus. The sequence goes on along the minus strand of NC_067160.1, from coordinate 2,812,494 downwards.
TTAATCACGTTTACCTGTGCTGGTATGTGCAACTGAGTGGAGGTGCCTGAAAAAGACCCCTCAGAGTTACAGGCAGCCATGAGCCTCCTGATGTAAGCACTGGGGGAAAAATTGGGTTATCAGAAGAAAGTATGTGTTTTTCTTTTTGGGAGCCTCTGGCTCCTAAGCTCTGGCATTAAAGGTGTGCAGCACCACTGCCTGGCATGAGTATGTGTTCTTAACAACTGAGCCATCTTTCCAGCCCTCAGCTATTTTAATATAGCCTTAAGTGTGTGGATTAAAGGAGAAAGAGTTCAGAAAGACTGAAAAATATGGGCACCCCGTTGTCTCTACAGCATCTATACCATATGGGTGGGGTTCAAAGCTGTTCTCTCCAAAATGAAATCACAGGGCAATTCTTACGAGGCATCTGGCAGAGTTACAGTTTATAAATTAAGACTCTAGAGTACAGGACTGGAGGAATGGAGGGTATCCGGTGTGCCATGTTTGTTTTGTTTTGAGACATGGTCTAATTGTGTAGTCTTGACTGACCTGGAAAGTGTTACATAGACCAGGCTGGCCTACATCAATCTCACAGAAATCCACCTGGCCCTGTCTCCAAGAGTGTTGGGATTAAAAGGGTACAACACAAAGCCTGGCAACAGTACAGTATCTTTAATGTAAACAAAAGTTAATCATGTTTGAGGAATGTCCCACAAAATATCTGAGGAAACAAATGAGGCCAAGCCAAGGTTATATTAATACCTTCAGGCCTTAAGTCCTGGTCACTGCATCAGCTCTAGGTCCACAACCGTCACAGCAAATGTTAATTAATCCTAAATTACTGCTTCTCAGATGGTGAGGGGCTTCTCCCCCCATCGTGTTTTTGTAATCTTCCCTGTTTTTCTACCCCACCTGAGGAAGGCAGTGTGTGCAGTTACTACAGCCTGGGTAGTCAGTCTAGCAGCTGCTTTTCCACCCAGGTCATTTTGTTGAGTTAGCGCCCCACGCTGGCCGGTCAGAGAATTGAAAAAGGTTAGGCAGCTCTTTCTGAAAGCTGTGTGACCTTGGGAAAACCGCCTAACTACACTGAGACCAATTTGTTAAACATATTAAACAAAACGTTTTTAATGATACTTCTATCTCTGGCCTTGTCTTCCTCACTGGCGCCCCCAGGGAACTTGGCATCACTGTAAAACACTGTTCGTGCGTGAAGGAAACCCTGGTATCTGTTTCTCCATCTTAAACACTGAGGTTAAGACTAGATGACCGCCCGGGCTCTCCACTCAAAAGTCTACACCCCGAAACCTCCCCCATACTTTCACATTCCCCTGAAGGGCAGGGATGGTCAAGGTCGAAGGCAACTAAGGCAGGGGGCGCTCACCCAGTCAAAGTCACACGGGTTGCCGTCTTCGCGCTGCGTGGGGAGACCGCTGCAAATCGGCGGCAGTTTCCTCACGAGAAGGAAAGCAACGGAAAGCAGGGCTGACAGAAGGCAGTACGGTCGAGCCAGCCATCGAGAAAGCCGCGGCACCGAGTACACCAGAGCAATCAGGGGTGCGAGGACTGCCATCTTCCCTGCCTGCCCTCTCGCAGACTCCGTCCCGCTCCCCGAGTCGTGGTCCCCGCCCCCCACCAGCGAGGCTTCTATTGGGCCAAGTATCAGGTGCAACGCCTCCGGACCCGGATGTAGATCTCTTACTGGATGCTGTAGGAGACCGGAAAAAAATGAGATTGATATTCTATTGGTCCGTACAGTTGTCGCTTTTCTACCTGAGTCATTTTATTGGCTAGTAGGCTGCTAAACAGTTCATGAACAGTCGCTCAGGGCAACGGAAGTAGCTACCGGAAAATGGTAGGCGGGACAAAATGGAACCAATGACGGGAAGCTATTAGAGGAAGGGGGTGGGACCCTCAAAAGTACTGTCCAATGAAAGTCGTTAACGCTGGATTTTTTCCCCCCCCCCGCCCCCCCGCGGTAACGCGGGCGAGGAGAGGGCTATGGAGAACTTCACGGCGCTGTTTGGGGCTCAAACTGAGCCCCCACCGCCCCCGAGCGCCCTAGGCTTCGGGCCTGGAAAGCCTCCTCCGCCTCCCCCGCCCCCTCCGGGAGGTGGTCCAGGCACGGCCCCGCCGCCCACGGTGACCTCGGCCCCCGCGGGCGCGGATAAGTCGAGCGCCGGAAGCGGCCCCTTCTACCTTATGCGGGAATTGCCCGGTGAGTAGTGGGGCCAAAAGTAGCCAATCAGATAATGGATTAGGTGGCCGGTGTCGGGTGTGGCCAGAAGAAGCTCTTTGGTGATTCACAACCCTAAGGCTTAGCTTGATTTCGTGTGGCTGACTGACTACCTAGGACTACCAAACCTCTAGCGAGAAGTTCTGTGATCCGGGTTCTCTGACCTCCGTTTGTGACTCTGTAAAAAAAACGTGAGCCGTTGTTTGGAGCTCGAGAGACCTGATTTAACATTTCTGGAGACGCTAAGATCAGTTTTGAAGTCTGTCACAGACTTGTTGGTTTGTAGCAAGTTGCCTTCCTTGTCAAGAACAAGGATTAACCTGTTCAAAGAAAGGATTATTTGAAGCTCACATCACTTTGTAACAATATGTAATGCTTACCATAGCCCTTTCAGATAGATGTTATCTGTATTTTATAATTGAAACTAAAGCATAAAGAGATTGACTGTGTTTTACCGGTAGGTGGCTTCCAGCAATTTCCTTTTTTAAGTTGTTTTGTTATTGGTTTTATTTGTTTGGTTGGTTCTGTTTGAGACACGGTCTCACTATGTAGCACTGGCTTGCCTAGAATTCACTGTATACCAGGCCGGCCTTGAACTCATGGGGCCTCTACCCCTCTGCGTGCTGGGATTACAGGCATGCACCAGAAACACTTTTTCTCAAAGGAAATAGTATTACAGTTTTGTTGCTGTTTTCTTCTACCCAGGAGATAGGGAGATTGATTTGGATAGATTGGAACTTTTGCTTCCCCGGTGCTGGCATCAAAGGTGTGCGTAGGCTCAAGTACCCCGGGAATTTACGTTTCTCTGCTTCTTCCCTTCATCCCCACTCCCCCGGTACTGAGAGTCACACTCACAGCCTTCCACTGCTACATAAGCATAGCACCACTGTTTTTTTTTTTTTTTAATTTAAGTATTGCTTTCCAAAGTTACAGAATGAGAGTTCCAAGAATTGGAATAGAGAGGCCATAATGATGTGAACAAGACAGGATTTCGGGAGCTGGAGAGATGGCTCAAAGTTTAAGAGCACCGTCTGTTCTTCCTAAGGTTCTCAGTTCAATTCTCAGCAACCACATAGTGGCTCACAGTCATTTATAATGAGATCTCGTGACGCCTTCTGGTGTAGGTGTACATGCAAGCAGAACACTGTACACATAATAAATAAATAGTTCTTATTTTAAAAAAAAGACTTAGAAGTTCAAGAAAGAAACAAAAACGAATCTGCATAAAATTGGCAGAGAAAGAATTGGGAGTTCAAAATTTTTATTTAAGAGTCATGGCTTCTTAAAGAAGTTACAGGCTGGAGAGATGGCTCAGAGGTTAAGAGCACTGGCTGCTCCTCCAGAAGTCCTGAGTTCAATTCCCAGCAACCACATGGTGGCTCACAACCATCTAGAATGAGATCCGGTGCCCTTTTCTGGCATGCAGACAAAACATACAGGCAAAATACTGTATAAATAATAAATCTTTTTTTAAAAAGTAGTTTTTAAGTCATTTTTCAGAGAATTAACAGTTCGAATAGAAGTTAAACTCATTTCTGTATTTTTTAGTGTGTATGTATATGGATGTCCTCCTGCGTGTGGTTTATGTACACTGTTTGTGTGTCTGCCTGGTGTCCAGGCCATCACATTCCCTCTAACTGGAGTTACGTATAAATGCCTGTGAGCTGCCCTTTGGGTTTTGGAAATGGAATCTGGGTCGTGCGCTGAGCCATCTAGCCAGCCCCCTCATATTTACTTACTTTTTTCCCCCCTTGAGGCGGTCCATATCACTCAGGATGGCCTAAGACTCATGTAGCATGGATGAACATGAATTCCTGATCTTCCTGCCTGTACCTTTCTAAATGCTGGGATTCCTGGGGTATGCCACTTTGATACACTTGAACTCCTTTTTTAGAAGTTATGAAAAATGCTGGGAGTGGTGGCTCACACCGTTAGTCCCAGCTCTCAGGAGGAAGAGATAGGCAGATCTTGAGTTCAAGATCAACCTGGTCTACAAAGCTAGTTCCTGGACAGCCAGGACTTTTAAACAGAGAAACCCTGTCCAGGTGTGGTGGTACATGTTTTGAATCTCAGCGCTCAGGAGGCAGGACAAGCCGATATATGTGAGTTCGAGGCCAGCCTGATCTACAAAGTGAGTCCAGGGCAGCCAAGGCTACACAGAGAAACCCTGTCTCAAAAAACCAAAACAAAAAACAAGAAAGAGAAACCATGTCTTTGAAAAAAATAGTTACAAAAAGCAACAAGTGCTTCTCAGCTGAGCATTGAACATTACTAACTGGAAGGAGGAGCACAGGCAGAAGAGGTGAATGAGGTAAAGTAGGAAGTAGCCGCCTCAGAGTTGAGGGAGGCATTGTAACACTAAGTATCCATCCTTGATGGCTTCCCTCTGTGGGTCATTTCACTGTGAAGGAAACAGGAGAAAGAAGACCTAGGCCAGAAGAAAAGTGCTTGTTTATTTCAGAAACATGTTGTGTATAACCTGGGCACTAGCCAGCCATAAGACACCATTTCCGCCCTCACAGTTCAGAACCTGAACTTTCCCAAGTCAATGTTTATAAACAAGCCACTTTACCTATATGCTTTCATAATTACCCGTGAGGTTGTAGGTTAGATATTTCTACTCCTTGTCCATATTATTAGTATGTTTCTATTCTTTTGAAAAAAGTCAGCCATCAAGTATTTGATATCAGTGAGCCTTGAAAATAGTGAAATCCAAGCCAGCCGAGGCACGTTTGAGGCCTGCTTGAGCTACATGGAAAGATACTCTCTCAAAAAATTAAATACATACATAGCCAGTACAGCAGCCTTAGCAAGACCGTCATGCCACTGCATCAAGATTGACTTTTAGTGTAGCGATAGCTGAACCTTAAGGTTCTATATTAAGCTGATCCAGATAAAGATGTTTCTGAGACATTTTATGAACAGCAGAACAGTATTTGATATCATGTCAAGTAAATTATTCTAGTGCAGTGTTTTTATTTTTTTTTTCTAGTTTCTATCTCTGCCCTACTTTGTTCCATTCCTTTTCCTTCCTCTAGCCTACAATATAGTATTTTGTGTTCATTATATTTTATTGAGTTGGGGGTGTTTATGACAGGATCTTACTAAGTAGCCCAACTGGCCTTGAGTGCAACTGTCTTGCCTAAGCCTCCTGACTGCAGGCATTTCAGGCTTACAGGTATGCACCACCACACCTGGCTAGTATGTCATTACAGGTTTAGTGTCTGTTGTCTAAAACACTCATCTAAAATGCCCCCCCCAAAAGATTAAGAAGTAGCTGGGTAGCACACACCTTTAGTTCCAGCTCTCAGGGGGCAGAGGCAGGCAGATCTCTGTGAGTTTGAGGCCAGCCTGGTCTACAAAGTGAATCCAGGACAGCCAAGGCTACTCAGAGAAACCAAACCAATAAATAAACTCTTTACAATTTTACAATTTTTGTTGGCTTTGTTCTTTTTCTCTTTCTTTCTTTCTTCTTTTTCTAAGGAAAAGCAATTTTTAGATTTCCTTTATATATATGTTTATTTTGCCTCCATATATGCATGCCACGTGCATGTCTGGTGCCTGCAGAGGTCAGAAGAGGAGGTTGGATCCCCATAACTGGAATTACAGATGGCTGTGAGCTGCCCTAGGAATTGAATCTGCGTCTTTTGCAAGGGCAGCCCATACTCCAAACATACTGAACCCTCTCTCTAGCCCCACATTTTAATGTAAATGAATCTCTTAAAGGAGAATTATTGTCTTAGTGACTGTCCTATTGCTGTGAAGAGACAAGACCACAGCAACTCTTACCGTTATGAGAGAGCTTGCTCACACTTGTAGTTGGTTATCATGGTGTTGGGTAGCATGGTGCTCAAGAAGGAGAGGAGAGCGACCTGCTGACCGCAGGCAGGGAGAGGAAGAACAGCTCCTCCAAAAAGGCCATGCCTCCTAATCCCAATCTTTTAAGTAGTTCCATTCCCTGTAGACTAACATTCAGACATATGAGCCTCAGCATTGTGGGACCTCCTTCCTGTCTCGATTTCTTGCCGTCCTGGTGGCTGATCTTGGTTGGGGATTTGTCCTGAACGTTCACGCAAGAAGATGGTGGCTGCAAAGAAGATGAAAAAGTCTGGCGTCGATCAACTCTAGGCTCCAATTTGTTATGAAAAGTGGAAAGTATGTACTGGGATACAGACTCTGAAGAAGATCAGACAAGGCAAAGAGAAATTGGCTATCCTCACCAACAACTGCCCAGTTTTGAGGAAATCTGAAATAGAATACTATGCCATGTTAGCTAAAACTGGTGTGCATCCCCACAGTGGCCATAATGTGGAATGGAGCACAGCGTGTAGAACATACTAGTGTATCACACGTCACTGGCCCAAGGGTTCTGATATGATTAGAAGCATGCCAGAACAGACTGAGGGAAAAGTAAACTAGGAAAGGTTTCCTTTAATAAAACTTTGCCAGAACTCCTAAAAAACAAAAAACAAACAAACAAAAACAAATATATGAGCGTCTGGGGGCCATTCTTACCAAACCACCAAATTTATAAATTTTTGTTTTGTTAAGAAAAAGAACAAAGCCAGGCATGGTGGCACACACCTTTAATCCCAGCACTCGGGAGGCAGAGGCAGGTGGATCCCTGTAAATTCAAAGCCAGCCTGGTCTACAAAGTGAGTCCAGAACAGCCAAGGATACACAGAGAAAACCCTGTTTGGAAAGGGAAAAAAAAAAAAAAAAAGTTTCCTTCTTGGTTAGTGACAAAAAAATTATCTGCTTTTGGTATAACTTTATTCCTGTTTTCTAGGCAGCACAGAGCTGACGGGCAGCACCAATTTAATCACACACTACAACCTGGAACAGGCCTATAACAAATTCTGTGGGAAGAAAGTAAAGGAGAAGCTAAGTAACTTCCTGCCTGACCTGCCAGGGATGATTGATCTCCCTGGCTCCCATGACAACAGCAGCCTCCGCTCCCTCATTGAGAAGCCGCCTATTCTTGGTGGCTCTTTTAACCCAATCACAGGGACCATGCTGTCTGGTTTCCGCCTCCACACTGGCCCGGTAAGTCCCTTGTTGGGGAGGAAGAAAGCAAATGGCCTCAAAGGCATGTAGGTAGTTTTCTGTCCAAGCCTGTGCATGAAATGCACTGAGAACAGACGATGGGGCAGAGGCGTTCCTCTTCTCACCTGGACCTCCCTTGGCCTCTCTCAGTTGCCGGAACAGTGCCGTCTGATGCACATTCAACCGCCCAAGAAGAAGAATAAGCACAAACACAAACAGAGCCGGACCCAGGACCCTGTCCCCCCAGGTAGGGAGCGCTTCTGTTCAGACCAAGACACGACCCATGTCTGCTGGCCTGGTCTGCAGTTTAGCTTAGTTACCCTGGTTTTGTTGTTTTCTCAAGACAGTGTTTCTCTGTGTAACAGCTCTGGCTGTCCTGGAACTCACTCTGTAGTCTAGGCTGGCCTTGAACTCACAGAGATCCGCCTTCCTCTGCCTCTGCCCCCCAAGTGCTGAGATTAAAGGTGTGCGCCCCCACCGCCCAGCAGTGTAGTTACTCTGGACTCCTACTTTTCCCCAAGAAGAAATTCATGTAGTGGCATTTCTTGGGCAAGCAGTGGCTTAGCACAGGTGCTGTAGCAGCAGCTTTATATCCTTTCTGGACATTTGAGAAGAGAAGCAGTTAGGAGTTCTGGGGTTAGGTTTTCCTGTAGCCTTAGCAGTTCATAGCAGATCTTAAGCCCTTAATGTCTCCTACAGAAACACCATCTGATTCAGATCACAAGAAGAAGAAAAAGAAAAAAGAGGAGGATCCTGAACGGAAAAGGAAGAAGAAAGAGAAGAAGAAGAAGAAGGTAGAGGATGGTCATGGCACCCGCTGACTTTTTCCTGTTGTCCCCACTCCGGTGTTTTTTTAAATCAGCACATGTGCTTCCTTACCTAAGTGCTGTGTCCACAAAGGCCACAAGAGGGCTTTGGCCCTGGAGCTAGATTCTTAGTCCCATGGTAGTGATGGGAATTAACATAACCGCTGAGCCGTCCCTCCAGCCTCCGCCTCACCATTCTTAAATAGAATCCACCGCCTCAATTAGACCTAAGATTGACAACCCGGGGCAGACTTTTGTCTTTTACAACACTGGCCAAGGCCAATTCTCTTGTTAACTTTTCTCTTTGAGGTAGTAGGGAATTAACTAGGGCCTCACTCATACTAGGCAAGTGCCTTACCACTGAGACATCCAGTCTCCTTTTTTAATGATTTATTTTCCTTGTTTATTGATAATTTTTGAGGCAGGGTTTCACTGAGTTGCCCAGGCAGGCCTTGAATTTGCATTCTTCCTGCCTCCCTCTCTCTCAGGCAACTGAGACAATCTATGCTAACAGGCTCATCTTGGTTTTTTGTTGTTTTGAGATGAGGTCTTCGCCAGGCGTGGTGGCACACGCCTTTGATCCCAGCGCTCAGGAGGCAGAGGTAGGCGGATCACTGTGAGTTCGAGGCCAGCCTGGTCTACAAAGCGAGTCCAGGACAGCCAAGGCTACACAGAGAGACCCTGTCTCAAAAAACAAAACAAAAAGATACAGTCTTGGCTGACCTACAACTCACTGTGTAGACCACACTGGCCTCTACCTCAGAGATCTGCTTGCTTCTGCCTTCAGAGTCTGGGATTAAAGGCATGCATCACCACATCCAGCTAGGTCCATCTTTTAGTTTCTAAATGTTCTTACCCCCTCTTCTTTGTCTTCTCTAGAACCGACACAGTCCAGACCACCCAGGTATGGGTAGTTCCCAAGCCAGCAGCAGCAGCAGCCTCCGCTAACAGGACCACTGGACTTTGCCAAGGATGGTTTTCCTGTTATACTGAGCCTGACGACAAAGCCTCTCTTCAGGGCACTTGGACACTGCCATGGGGGCATCCAACAGCTGGTCAGAGGCCAGTCCCTACTGTGCTTGTGACTAATACACCTTAGAAAAGGGTCACACTTTTTTTATGGTTTAGTTCAATTGGCTTTTTCGTGGATATCCCTTTTCACAAAAAGCTGTCTTCTTTTTCCTTCCCTTCTTTGCTTTGTGCAATTTGGTTCCAGAACTTCATTTTTGTTATTTTTAAGTGTGTTTAACAGACTGGATAGTATGGCTGCCTTTTAAGAGGCAGGCGCTGTCCCATTTGAGTCAGAGTTTAAGACAAGGCACTGCTAAGACCTAAGAGATCGTGGATATGGCCATCACTTTTTTTTTTTTTTTTTTTTTTTTTTTTTTTTTTTTTTTTTGGTTTTTCGAGACAGGGTTTCTCTGTGTAACAGCTCTGGCTGTCCTGGAACTCACTCTAGACCAGGCTGGCCTCGAACTCAGAGAGTTCTGCCTGCCTCTGCCTCCCCAAGTGCTGGGATTAAAGGCATAGGCCATCACGCCTGGCACATTATCTTCGCAGGTTGGACTATTACAAGAGCAAAAAGCATGGTGTAAAAGCAACACAGTTTGCTAGTATTTTCCTACCACAGACATAAACGCTTTGCCCATAGTGCTCAGAGCCAGTGCCTGACGCTCTTCAGCGTCCATCAGGAGAGCCAGCCAAGGAAGGTCCATGCCCAGGGAAACTAGGGGACTCACAATCGCCAGTGTGTCTTAGCAGAAGAAAACCGGCGTGTGTCCCATAATGCTCCCACATTTTCCTGGGGACTGACCCCCTAAGCCTTGTATATAAGCAAGTTTGTCGTCTCTGTCCTGTCCCCTGTGACACCCACCAACACAAACTTTATTCCATCTGTGTTTTTTAAATGAACCTCTGGCAAGAAGTTTAATGTTTCTCTTATTCTTTAGCTTTAAAAAAAAAAAATGGATTTAGTTATTTATTAAGACAAAGTTTGGGGTTTGGGTTTTTGAGACAGTGTCACACTATGTAACCCTGGCTGCCTATGAAGTCCAGGCTGGCTTCACGCTCGAGACCCACTGGCCTCTGTCTCCCAAGTTCTGGGATCAAAGACGTGTTCTACATGCTTAGCTGTTTTATTTTACTTTCTGAAGAGGAAATTAAGAAATGACAGAAGAGTTCTCTAAGATTTCAAGAGAACAGGGTATAATGAAAAATTAGGTTTTTCTCATCCGTCCAGCAGGGCATTTAATTTAATAGCCAGAATGAAAACAGAACCAGAGAGTAAGATTTCCCTTTTGACTTCCATAAGACCATTCACCCTGCCTTAACCAGACAAAACACAAGCCAGGGGGAGCTGGTTAGATCAGGGTTTATTTTATTCCTTGTTGGTTTAAAATGGCTAATCAGAATAAAAAAATTAAAGGGTCTCTATATAGAGGCTGGGGTCTTCCCTGTTTAAAGGTTAGAGCCCAGCTACCCCTCTACCCAGCACCATAGTGAGGTGGGCTAAGGGGTAAACCCCGGGGACATCAGGAGGGGCCGAGGTCTGCCGCTCCTTCTCTCTATCCCATTTTTGGCATATGATGAAAAATATTGCTTTTTGGATTCTCTCCTGGCCTTGGATTTTAAGATCATTTTAGCTGTAGATTATAAGAAAGCATTGAAGGAGGCTCACTGAAGCCCACCATAATCCCTGTCTCCCGAGAATGGGGGGCGAGGTTGCTAGATGTTTCTTAAATTAGGCCAAGCACTCTTTCTGATCTCCCACCACCGTCATGGAACCGTGACCCCTTTCCTGGGGAAACTCATGTCAATGAGCCTAGAAAACTAACTCCAAGTTCCTTTATCTGACCCAGAACCCCAGACGTACCAGGCTTCTCTCCTAATCACTTAGCACCAGCAGAGGGTGCTGTTTGCTCAGTCAATAACCAGGACAAGAGAGAGCATGGAGAAAAGACGTTAATGTCTCTCTTTTCCTGCTGCTCTAAGGAACGGGAAGAGTAAAATCCCCTCCTTATATATATATATATATTTATCTATATATCCCTCCCTTGTTCTCCCATCCCAGGATAGATATATAATTTCTTTGATATTTATAATATATATATATATATATATATGTACACACACACCTGGTAACGGAGAAGAGAAAAAAATAGAATCCGTAACAATAATAAAAAAAATTATTTCTGGTTTAAAAATGATCTGGTTCCCTCCAGGGTGAGCAATTGCACAAATGTCCACTGAGTCTGGTCCAGGGATCAAGGAAGGGAAGATCAAGGGGGGGAAGGGGTGGCCAACCCCAATCTAAGGGCCCCAAGTCTCCTCAACCCCATGGCATTTTAATAAAACAAGCCTCATCCTGTTGGAATCGGTGGTTTTAAAATGTCCATGCAAAGTAGGGGAGTGCCTTGAGGGAAGGAAGATGGCCACCTGAGGCCCTTTGGTGTAGGTACAGACATGTGGGGGAGGGGAGGTGCCAAGATTCACACAGAAATCTCGTAAGTGGTACCACCCACTCCTGACACCTTCTTGACTCCTCCCCTTGTGGGGCTACTGAGAGGTGGCTGCCCTGGGCCAGGGGAAGCAGAGCCTATACTCTTGGGCTGTCCATTGGATCTGCTGTAGGTGGTCTTGAGCTGCACTTCATCTCTGGGAAGAAAAAGAAAGACATCAGGAAAAGATGCATGAAACACACACACAAAAGGGGTCTGATGGGGGGTGGGACAGGCATGAGTTTTTCCACATTATTTTCTTACCCCAACAATCCAGTCTCCTTTACTTTATTAGGTCTTTCCAGACAGGGTTTCTCTGTCTAACAGCCCTGGCTGTCCTAGACTTGTTTTGTCTAGGCTGGCTTTGAAGTCATAGATCCACCTGCCTCTGTCTCCAGAGTACTGGGATTAAAGGCCTGTGCCACCACACCAAGCCCCCTTTTACTTTATTGATATGCTTAAAATAAGATTCTCTTTGTTCCCAATGTATTCCTTTTTTTAAAAAAGGGGATTTGCCTGCCAGAATAGGGCACCAGATCTCATCATAGATGATTATGAACCACCACGTGGGTTGCTGGGAATTGAACTCAGGACCTCTTGAAGAGCAAATTGCTCTCAACCTCTGAGCCATCTCTCCAGCCCCTCTTCCCCCATCCCCTCAATTTATTATTAACCACAGCTCTCATATACTTGCTTTTTGGCAAATAAAACTTTTGAAGCCGGGCGTGGTGGCGCACGCCTTTAATCCCAGCACTCGGGAGGCAGAGGCAGGCGGATTGCTGTGAGTTCAAGGCCAGCCTGGTCTACAAAGGGAGTCCAGGATGGCCAAGGCTACACAGAGAAACCCTGTCTCGACAAACCAAAAAAAGAAAAAAACTTTCGAGAAGATAGTATTAAGAGAATATTATCAATCTTCAGTATCTAAGGAGGCATTGTCCATAAAGGCAATCAATCATGTAAGTTCTCAGGATCCCCAGGGTCCACCTATTCTAGAATCATGTACAGCTAAAGACCCAATGCCTTCTACTAAGTTGAAAGTGGGATATGAGAAATACTTACTTGGGTGTCAGTAATGGCTGCAATGCTACTTCCTCTGTCTCAGAGACACCAGATGGGGCTTTTTGGCTGCTATGAGACATTGATCGGCCCAGGTAGGGGGCAGTCGGGCCTGGTTCAGGGGACCCTACTCCCCGGCTCCTTAGCCCATCTGGTTTGCCGAAACGGGGTACAGCTGGGCGTCCCAGTGGAGTCTTGCTCAAGGGAGATCTCTTTGAATCATCTGAGGAGGAACTAGTACGAGGGGCATGGCCTGAGCCTGGTGTTGACTGAATGCCTGAGTCACCCAAGCCTGGCTCTTCCTCACGTCCTGCAAGTGGAGGTGACTGTCTTAGCAGCTTCTCTCGTTCCTGGAGGGAAGCCACAATGTGGCGAGACAGATTGTCATAACGGACTGGTGAGGGCTCTCGGTGTGCTGGGCCGGTTGGCACCAAACGTGGGTGCCTCTCGGCTTCCCGTTGCTGGGCCAGCCGGGCTGACAGGAAGGGAGAGGTGTAGCCTAAAGGTGGGTCTGGCTCAGGCCCTGCCTGTACTGACTCAAAATCAGGGCTGTCTGAAGGAGTGAGAAGGCTGTCGTAAGATAGACTTCCATTGCGTGTCTGATTGGCCAGGCTCTTATAGGAGGTGGAGGTGGTGCCCTCTGATCGAATGGACTGCAACTGGCCCAGCTCAAAGCCTGTGCCCTGGGCTGACTTGAGGCTGGAAGATCGTGAGCCACTGGACAATGGATCAAAATGAAAGCTTTTGCCAAAAGTGGGAGACCGGAAGCTCTCTGGCTCCAAGCTGGGTTCTGAGCGGTAGCTGGGATGGCGGCTGCTATCTGCAATTGAAGTTGGCTCCTTCAAGCTGTCTCCACGACTCAACTGTAGAAAAAGAATAAAACAGTCTTAGCACTCTTTTTGACAGCTGCAAGACACCAGAGCCCAAAGAGACACTGAAGAACAGAATTACATGCCAGTAGTATACTTCAAACTTGGACATCATATGCTTTGCCCTTAATGCAAAGCTGTGACTTGCAACAAATGCCTCATTTTAAAATGTAAGCTATGAGGCATTTTTAAAAAATGATTTCTGCTTTTCTAATGTGCATTGGTGGTTTGCCTACATATGTGTGTGTGTTGGGTCCACTGGAACTGGAGTTACAGACAGCTGTGAACCTTCATGTGGGTGCTGGGAATTGAACCTGTGTCCTCTAAACGAGCAGTCAGTGCTTGTAACGGCTAGGCCATCTCTCCAGCCCTGATTTGAAGCTTTTTAAAGTTGGGCATGGTGGCAGATGTCTTTAATCCCAGCACTTGGGAGGCAGAGGAAGGCAGATCTCTGTGAATTCGAGGCCAGCCGGGTCTACAGAGCCAGTCCAGGACAGCCAGGACTACAGAGAGAAACCCTGTCTTGAAAAAGCGAAAGCAAAGAAAAAGAAAAAAGAAAAAAAGAGGCTTTCAGACTAGGTAACTTGGCTGAAGTAGTTTCTGAAATCAAATTTGACACCAGTGTTTTTATCTAGTATGTGTCATTTGCTCCTTTCATGATGAAAAACACATCAAGGAAATTCAACTCCCTTAATGCCAACAGTCAGTAACTGCCTTGGTTCTTACGTTCCCTTCTTTTCCTGGAGAACTGGCCCCGGCTATGACCCCGCTTCTTAGAGCACAGTACCTTGGCGCTGGAAGAATGAGGCATGGCGGCTGACGTGCTGCTGCTGCTGTAACCTGGTCGATACTTGTACATGGTAGGTGTAGGGGGGCTGTCCTTGCCCAAGAGACTGCTATCTATGGGGGGAAAACCCAAGAGCACTACTTTACAAACTAATTCTTTTAACCTTCATGGGGTTTCTTAAAGTTCAGGGGAAGGACGTGGCAGAATCAAGTACACCTAATAAAAGCAAAGTCTAGTGAAGACTCAGCTAGGCCTGGTCCTTAGACACAGGCCTGCAGTCCCAGCCTCTCAGAAGTCTGAAGCAGGGGACAAGTGGTAAGCAGACAAACGCCCATATACATAAGGTACGAAGTAAGGTAATAAAGCCAGCTGTGCTAGTACACACCTTTAATCCCAGCACTTAGGAAGCAGACGTCTGTGAGTTCAATCACAGTCTAGTCTACATAGCCCTGGTTTCTTTTGTTGTGTTTTGTTGAGACAGGGTTTCTCTGTGTATCCCATGCTGGCTGGCCTTCTCTCAGAGGTCTGCCTGCCGCTGCTTCCCTGGTGACCCACAATTTAAAGGCCTGAGCCACCACTGCTGGGGAAAGGGGAATGATTTTCTTCCCCCTAGCTTTTTCAAGGCAGGGTTTCTCTGTGCAACAACCCTGGCTGTCCTAGACTTGCTTTGTAGATCGGCCTGCCTCTGCTTCCCATGGGCTAGGATTTAAAGGCATGGTCCACCACGCCCAGCTAGTGATTTTTCTTTTTTAAAGAGCAAAGATCTGTACTAGTTTCAGAATATGTGGTGGGCAAACGCATCAAACATACTAAGAAGTTCTGACTCAGGCAGACTGTCAAGTGAAAGCACTTGCCATAAAAGCCTAATGACTTGAGTTCAATTTCCAAACTCCACAGTGGAAAGACCAACTCCTGGAGGGTGTCCTTTGATCTACACCGCCCCGCCCCCCCACCATGCATTTATATAAGATTGTAAAAAGCAATTCTTTGGAAAGTCCCAATCACTGTCTACTGCTACTTGACAACCCTCCTTTTTTAACTATACAAAGAAAACTGCTCAGCTTTGCACAGTGGCAGTATAGTAGCCAATGAGGTTTGTCTAAGGTGCAATCAGTGCTAACTGAAAATAAATAAATAAATAGCAAAGAAAACTGCTCATGTACTCATATGCTGGGTGTTCTCAGGCATAACTCAAGTATTATCTCCTAGCCCTTGCTCGTTTTTTCTACAACTTACACGGTACCTCATTCCTGTCTTCAACCTCTAGGATCTCACAGACCAAGGCAGCCCTTACCCTCATCAGGACCCAGGCTGAGGTGTGTACGCAGCCCTGTGTACCGGCTCAGGTCCGGCTTAGGAGGAGGTGGAGGCTCGGCATCAGCAGACTGGCTCTCTGTTATCTCCAGGCTTCCCTTAGACTAATAAGTGGAGAGAAGGAAATCAGACCGGGAAACTACATTGAGTAAGGGAACAGTAAGTAGTCAAAAGAAAAGTACTAGGACGAGTCAGTTTGAGGGTAATAAAGTACAAAGAAAAGCTGAGTGTCTATTATGTGAATGATGCTATCTCTTATGAAGATATGGAAAGAAATGGCCAAGTGTCTATTGTCGTTGAACTTAAAATCTAATGAAGATCTGTGTTTAAGTGACTTGAACACAATGATGCGCACTCCATAAAAAGCTCCTACCCCTTTGCTAATGGATGAAACTCTCTGGCCTGACTTCCCTGTATCTTACCTTAGCCCTCCTCAGTTCCCCTTGGATGCCATTATCCATGATCTTCACAGTTATCTGCCCATCGGACACTTCCGGTCGGAGGAAAGGAGGTCTGATTACAATTGTCTTCTCTTTCTTTGGTCTCCCCAAATACCTGCGTAGCAAGAGGGAGAAGGCTTTCACTTACTATTTCATTCAAAAGTTCTACTTGCATACCAAGTGTGAAACATTGTGCATATGCAATAAACAGTCATGGACTGAGGTGTAGCTCAGTGATAAAGAACAAGACCCTCGGGCCAGGCGTGGTGGAGCACGCCTGTCATCCCAGCACTCAGGGAGGCAGAGGCAGGAGGATCTTTGTAAGTTGGAGGCCAGCCTGGTCTACGAGTCCAAGACATCCAAGACTACAAAGAGAAACCCTGTCTTTAAAAAAAAACAAAAACAAAAACACAACAACAAACAAAGACCCTCAGCTTAATCTTCAGCATCCTATTTTTGGACAATTTCACTGAATAGCCCTGGCTTGGCTGGCACTTTCTATGTAGAGGCAGCTGGTCTCAAACTTGCTGTAGTTCTCCTGTCACTTTTTTTTCCCTGTTCTTTGTTTTAATATTTATATTATGTATACAATGTATACAATGCCTGCATGTACACCTGCACACCAGAAGAGGGCACCAGATCACATTACAGATGGTTATGAACCACCATGCGGTTGCTGGGAATTGAACTCAGGACCTCTGGAAGAGCTGATGGTGCTCTCAACCACTGAGCCATCTCCCCAGCCCCCGTCACTGCTTCTTAATCCTCAGCATCTTTAAAAAACAGTCCTGAGTGTAAAAGTTAGCACTAAACTGATTTGATTCACCAAACATCTTCAGCAAGAATAGACTTTTACAGGTAGATATCTAACACTCTAAAGTTTTATGCATCCTCAACTGTCAAAGGCAACTAGCCATACTCCAACAGTAGCAATTGAACTCAAGAATTCACCAAAATATCAGCATGTCTTTTCCTTGTAGCACTCACCATTCCAAGAGAAAACACCGACCAACCCCCCCCCCCGGCTTGTTTGGTTTTCTCTGTGTAGCCTTGGCTGTCCTAGACTCACTTTGTAGACCAGACTGGCCTTGAACTCACAGATATCTGCCTTTCCTCTGCCTCCCAGAATGCTGGGATTATAGGCCTGCACCACCAAGCCCAGCTTTTTTTTTTTTTTTAAATTAAGCAAACCCTTCTTAAAAGGCCATTTTCTGTCAGATTTCTTTTATTCAGAACAAGCCCAAAGGAGACAGAAGTTTGACCAGGAATGCACCGCGTACCTGGGTGCTGGAGAACTGCAGAGGACGCGGCTAACGTTGTCACAGCAGCCATTGGTGAATGGATTCACACCTCCCCGGAATTTACCTGTAACCTAGGAGATAAAAAGAACTGGGTAAGTCAGACCAAAACGTAAATTACTGTGCAACGAGTCTTTCAGGTAAAACACCGATGCCTGTCAAGAGCAGGGAGTCTTGAGTCAGGGTCCTCAGTTCAAATTCTAAGTCTACCTCATGGAGACCGATCCCAAACATCGGTTTCCTGTACAAAATGGAGTTAGGCAACGTTCTGAATATTGACTGAAGTAATTCACAGATAATTGTGTGTAGCGCATGCACACTAATTACACACTGGTTCATCTCACAGTATTGTACCATGCCTAAAACAGCATGCCATGTAAAGAGTTACTGTATTATTAGGCACCAATGCTAAGAAAAAGAATTTATATATTCAGTACTGATGTGATTTTCCCTCCAATACTTGATTGAACCTAAAGAATCCATAGAGGAGCCAGGTGCAGTGGCACATGTCATTAATCCCAACACTCAGGGAGGCAGAGGCAGGCAGATGTGAGTTCGAGGTCAGCCTGCTCTACAAAGCAAGTTCAGGATACACAGAGAAGCCCTGTCTTGAAATACTAAAAAAAAAAAAAAATCCACAGATAACAGAGAATGCTGACTGCCTACTATTATGTGCACAAAAATAATCTTTAAGCAGTACCATGTGCTTCATAAAGCCTGTTCCAACTTGTTTCTGTAAATTCACAAACTAAATATTTGTTAAAATAATTAGAACAAGGCCATTCTTCTCTGTTTTGGTTTTTCGAGACAGGGTTTCTCTGTAGCCTTGGCTGTCCTAGTCCTGCTTTGTAGACCAGGCTGGCCTCAAACTCACAGAGATCTATCTACCTGCTTGTGCCTCTGCCTCCCAGGGAGCTGGGACTAAAGGTGTGTGCCACCATGCCCACTACAAGGCCATTTTTCTTCCTTTCTTGGAGACAGGGTCCAAGTAGATCAGATTTCCTCAACCTAAGACTACAGGCACGCACCACAACCCTCAGCTTTAATTCTACTTATTGAGAACCGTGGCCTACTTTACTCACTTTGCCCACTGCTGTCAATCACTACACCATCACATTAAGTATGTGCTGACACTGTTTGTGACAGCAATAAACTCCTCACTAGTAAGGGCTGAACACACGCCCTGTTCGGTCTCCCGCCACTTCTCCTGGTACCTGTTCATTGGTTGTGCGTCCCCTAGCCACCAGCACCACGTGAAATCCCGTGAGGCCAGCTACAGGGATGAAAAACAAGCCAGCCACGCACATCACTGCCATCCTGATTCCAAGCAGTCAAGAAAAACACAAAAATGTCATCTTCTTGTCCCTGGCTCTACTGTGACCATTTTCCCTTTCCCTTTCCTGACTTAAGGACTCAATTTGCCCTCCCAACCCATCCGACAAGCCTTCAAGGATACGTGACAGCAGTGCGGACCCCTGAGAGCTCCTCTATGTGATAGAGGACATAAAGGAGGCCAAAGCCAAACACACCCATAATGTGGGCTGTCAGGGAAAGGAGGAAAAGGAAGAAGTATCTGTAGTTCCTGCGACCAATACAGTTGTTCACCCAAGGGCAATGATGATCAAATTCCTAGGAGCAAAAAGAGACAGAATAAAAGGCATCTTTAAAACACTAGGGTTGGGGCTGGAGAGATGGCTCAGACAACAGCACTGTTTGTTCTTCCAAACGTCCTGAGTTCAATTCCCAGCAACCACACGGTGACTCACAACCATCTATAATGAGATCTGGTGCCCTCTTCTGGTTTGCAGGCACACATGTGGGCAGAGTACTGTATAAATAAATAAATAAACAAACAAATAAATAAATAAATAAATCCTTAAAAAAACAAAACAAAACACTAGGGTTGGCCAGACACTTCACTGGATAAAGGTATCTGCCACCAAACCTGACAACCTAGGTCCAATCCCTGTGACTACATGATAGAAGGAGACAACCAACAAGTTGTCCTCGGACCTTCACATGTGTGACAGACACATGTTACACACACACAAACACACACACACACACAGTCGCACATACACAAAAAGCAAACAACAACCCCCTCCAAATCCAGTATTAGATACCTTCTGTTGGAAAAAGGAACAAAATTAACAGAACTTAAGTTTTAATTTTAGTAATTTATGATCATGTTCATCATTTAGTTACTTTTTGTTTTGTTTTGTTTTGTTTTGTGAGACAGGGTTTTTCTGGGTAGTCTTGGTTATCCTGGAACTTATGCTGTAAACTCAGAGATCCCCCTGCCTCTGCCTCTGCTGGAATTGATTAAATGTGTGCACCACCACTGCCTAGCCCCTAGTTACAAAAATTTAAAGTTTTGAAAAATTAAATTTGAAGAATATTCAAAGCAGTTTCAATTCTTCTATGTAAACTGAAAGAATGACCAAAAAGCCAAAAGCCAAGTTCTCAAATTGATCTAAAGTTTGGTGTGGTGCTACAAGTCTACAGCTCCAGTACTTGGGAAAAAGAAGGGTGGCCACACGTTTGAGGGCAGCCTGGTCTACACAGTGTAATCATCTAGGCCAGCCTGGTCTACACAGTGTAATCCAGGCCAGCCAGGACTGCAGAGCAAGTCCTTGCTATAAAAAAAAAGAAAAAAATTCTATCAATCAAAAAAGACAAACGTTGGCAAAACATTCAAGGTTTATGGTAATAAAAATAAGACAACACAGAAGGATAGCTACAAAATGCAAACTAAACACAAGAACGTGCTGTTTGCATCAGAGATAGCACCAAGTATCCACAGGATGGAAGGCTGGGGTGAGGAAAGCTGTATTAGAGTTAAAGCTGCCCTGTGTAGTAACAGAGTTCAGCTCTAGCTCTCACATGCCTCACTCCAAATACTATGTGGGCTAGCTGGGCCATGCAGACCAGGAACTTGGCAGGCCTACACCTTAGGAACCCACCCTAAGAATGCAGAGACTGCTCAGTCATCAGAGCATGTGCTGTTCTTGCAGGGCCCGAGATTAGCTCACAGCAGTCACATCAGGCAGCTTAGAGCTGACTATAACTCAGGCTCTAAGGGGACCCTCGCCTTTTGGCCTCCTCTGTCACCAGCACTTCATGTCCAAATACCCATAAACAAAAACACATATACGTAATTTTTTAAAGGGGGGGGGGGGGTAGTAGGGGGAGGATGGAGAGATAGCTCAGAGGTTAAGAGCACTGGCTGCTCTTCCAGAGAACCTGAGTTCAATTCCCAGCAACCACAGGTGGCTCACAACCATCTATAATGAGATCTAGTGCCCTCTACAGGTATGCAGTTGTACATGCAGATACAACATTGTATACATAATAAATAAATAAATCTTTAAAAAAAATAATCTTTGATGAAAAAAAATTTAGAGGGTACAAAGATGGCCCAGTGGCTAAAAGCACTTGTTGCTCTTATAGGACCTGGGTCTGGATACCAGCACCTACATGGTGGCTCACAGCCAACCATCTGTAACTCTAGTTCCAGGCGATCTAATGCCACCTTCTGGCCTCTTCAGGTTCCAGGTACAAACAATTTTTTTTTTTTTAACTTTTAAAACTTTTAAAAAGTTTTTGTTTTGTTTTTTAAGACAGGGTTTCTCTGTGTAGCTTGGCTGTTCTGGACTCACTTTGTAGATCAGGTGGCCGTGAACTCACAGAGATCCACCTGCTTCTGCCTCCTGAGTGCTGGGATTACAGGCCTGCGCCACCATGCCTAGCTTATTTTGAAAAAGAACAGAGAGCTGGAGAGATCTTGCAGAGGAACAGGCTCATTCCCTTCAGAGAGGCTCATAGATATCTGTAAGTCCATTGCAGGGGTCTGACATCAGTTTCTGGCCTTCAACATGTACATAGGGCATAGACATACATACAGGCAAAACATCCATATACATAAATAACAAAAGTTTTAATTAAAAAAATCTACTCTACAACAAGGAAAAAGACAACTTCAGATGAACAGTCTTAGCCATCCAGTGCTCTCACCTCCACACAGTTGTCACAGACACTGCAGTGTGAACATCTAGGAGGACGGTAGAAGCGGCAGGTGGCACACCATTTCATTCGCACTTGGATGCCCTTGATCTCCACTGTTTTATATAGGGGAGCTCGGAAATCATCCTCTTTGTCTTCATCCTCTTCGGCTAGAGAAGAGGAAATTTTTAAACAACTATGCCCAAACTAGTAAGTACTAAGAACATAAGATGTTTAAAATGTAGCTCCTGAAAACTAATTGTGTATGTGTGCACACGAGTGCATGTGAGTGCGTGCGTGCGTGCGTGCCTGTGTGTGTGTATACACACACCAGAGAGGGGTTGGATCCCCTGGTTCAGGAGTTATAGGCAGTTGTGATCTGTGAGTGCTCTGAGTGCTGGAATCAAACTCAGGTTTTCTGCAAGAGCGATGTGTATTCTCTACCACTGAGCTATCTCTCTAGCCGTAAAGCATGGTTTTGAGATAATGCTGTATTTTACAAATCCACAGCTTACATCATACTGCATGGTTAAGAACAAAAGTTTTCCCCTCATACCAGGAATAGCAAGAATATACATTAATTAAAAAATTTTAATTTAATCGTTATTCTGTGTGTGTGTAAATGTGGGCACATGTGTGTGGAGGTCAGAAGACAACTCTCAGGAAGTCAGTTCTCCTTCCACTGTGGGTTCAAGCAATGGAGCTCAGATTACTTTTATGTGTATGAGTGTCTGCATGCAGTCTGTATATGCACTATATGCATGGAGCGCCCAGAGGCCAGAACATGGCGTCAGATCCCCTAGAAATAGTTATAGAATTATGAGCCACCATGGAAGTGATAGGAATATCACCTGTGTCCTCTTTAAGACTAGCCTGTGGCTTTTTTGTTTGTTTGCTTTTGTTGGTTGGTTTTTCAAGACAGGGTTTCTCTGTGTAGCCTTGGCTGTCCTAGATTCACTTTGTAGACCAGGCTGGCCTCCAACTCACAGCGATCTGCCTGCCTCCCCTCCCAAGTGCTAGGATTAAAGGTGTGCACCACCATGGCCCAGCCCTAACCTGTGTTCTTAACCACTTAACCATCTCTCCAGCCCAAAGTAAATCTTAAGAATAAATAAATAAATAAAAATAAAAAAGGATACTGATAACATCCCCAGTGCACCTTATTTCACAGCGATGCTGCCTACAAGTGAATATTATCTTGTGAAAATGCATTAGTATTTTACTTTTGTCTTTATCTACATGTATGTTAAAAGTCAAAATTTTCATTTATAGCTAGTAAGATAGCTCAGCCAATAAAGGCACTTGCAGCCATGACTGACAACCTGTTGAGTCAGTGCTAATGACTCTAACACATGCTTCCTTGGTTTGTGGGACACAGAGAGCTTCTCTCACAGGCATCCCAGTGATCACTAGCACTGAGCAGGCTTTCAGAGGATCTCTCCTCACTGCTATCCCAGTGCACTTGTGAGGAGAAACAGATGGCATTAGTAACCACTTTTTGTCAGCTCATGGTCTCTCTAACTCTTACTTATGATAGTTTTGTTGTTGTTGTTTTAAACATTCCCCCGCCCCTTTTTTTCGTTCTATTTTTGATTTTCCGAGACAGAGATTTCTCTGTGTAGCCTTGGCTGTCTTGTAACTCACTCTGTAGACAAGACTGGCTTGGAACTCAAGAGATCCTCCTGCCTCTGCTTCCCCAGTGCTGAGATTAAAGGCATGCACCACCCCTGCCTGGCCTTTGCTTACTTCTTAAAAAAGGAAATCTGTTACTTCCTGACTCTGCTTCCCCATTTTCTATATTTTTCATTCACTGCCTTCACTGTAATTCAGCTCTATCTTTCCCTTACACACACATAAACACACTTCTTAAACGACTGGAAAGATCAATTTTTTCAGCTGGGTATAGTGGCTTCCACCTGTAATTGCAGTGCTCAGGAGGCTAATGCAGAATTCAAGGCCAACCTGGGCTACAGCTAAAAACAAAAGTATTTTTAAAGAATCAGTATTTGCTGAGTGTGGTGGCACATGCCTTTAGTCCCAGCACTGGGGAAGCAGAGGCAGGCGAATCTCTGAGCTCCGAACCAGCCTTGTCTACAGAATGAATTACAGGGCAGCCAAGTCTACACTGAGAAACCCTGTCTCAAAAAATCAAAAATAAGTCTGGGTTTGGTGGCACACACCTTTAATCCCAGTACTTGGGAGGCAAAGGCAAGCAGATCTCTGAGGGTAGCCTGGTTTACAAAAAGAGTTCCAGGATAGCCAGGCCTGTTATACAGAGAAACCCTGTCTAAAAAACAAGAAAACAAAACAAAACAAAAAACCCAATACTTACTAACTAAAACAACGGAGATGTCACTCTGCTACCAATAAGTCAGTTACTTGAGGAATGACAGTTCGCCTTCTCTTTACCTTCTTCTTGTCCAATCCCTGTCAATGGCGCTCCTATCCTCATAATACAAATGGCAGACCTGACCAGGTCTCACCTCATCTCTTTTCTAAGCTGACTCTTTCTCTAGATAATCTTCACTCCTGCTGTTTCAAATACCATAGCTACACACTCCTTAAACCAAGTATTTAACTCCCACATTCAACTGCCCGCTGGGTAATTGTACCAAGGAGTTACCTCAAATTCATTATCTAGTCTGAGAGCACAGCTCATGGTAGAGTGCTTGTCTAGGGCCTGGGCTCAATCCCTAGCGTGGAAAAAAACAAAAGCACATACACAGCCTATTTAACATTTAGTTTATAAAAATCAGCATCCACTTTATCTCCCAAGTTATGAACCTTGAAACTACGACAATAAAACTATGCGCTCCCATCTAAGTACAACACAGGCCTAACCTTGCTTAGATTTTGAGTTCAAACAAGACCAAGCATGTCCAGGGTGGTGTTAGCAGCAGATGTTTCTCAGTCTTTGCTCTACCCCATTAAGCTGTCACAAATGATTCTGTTGAATCTACTTCTGGAAAGGCTGTAAATCTAGTCTTGAATTCAAATCTTCATCTGGTTTATATCACCGCCAAAGCCAAAGACTGTATACTGAAGAATTCCTTTTTGTAAATTAAGGGCGCCTTGGTATCAAAGGAAGAAGCATAATATATTTACCAGAGACTTAATCACCTAACTTAGCACATCAAGCCCTTTACAGTTTAGCTCCGAGGTTTTGTGTTTTTTGTTTGTTTGTTTGTTTGTTTGTATAATTTTTTTGGTTTTTCGAGACAGGGTTTCTCTGTGTAGCCTTGGCTGCTCTGGACTCACTTTGAAGACCAAGCTGGCCTCAAACTTGGCCCCGCGGTTCTTTTCTGGTCCCACCATATACTACACTGCATCCTCCAACCTTGATGAGGTCACCATTCCATGGGTACAAGCTTCTGTATACACTTCCTTTATGTGAACTGCCCTCCGCAGTCTTCTGCTTAGTGAAGTTTTTCTCACGCATTCTTAGCAGTACTTCACTGTTTCTTTGAGCAGAGCTGGGTGCACCCATGTCTGAGTTCTCAAGAGAATCTTACCCATACTTCTTCTGGAGTTTGTACCTAGCACCACTCAACTTACAAGCTCTAAATAAAATCAGAGATTGGATCCAAAGAAACAGACCAAAGCCCAAACTCTAATCAAGATGCCATTTACAACTGATAACTGTTGAAAAGAAAAGAGAAACCTGTTTCTCCAATGGAGCGGCACGGGGTATCAAGCACAGGAGCTGTAGCAGGCCAACACAAAACAGACTCCAGTTTTTTGTTTGTGTATATACGTGTGTGCTTTTTCTTTTGATTTAATTTTGATTTTTTTGTTATTGCTTATTTTTAAGAAGGATAGGACATGAAGTTAGGTGGGTAGGGAGCTGGGGGATGGGAAAGAATAGGATCAAACTATTAAAAAAACTTAAAAAATAAAATTTAAATAATAAGAAAGGTTTGATCCAAAGTGAACCAAATAACTAGATATTGTGATACACACACACACACACACACACACACACACATACACGCGCGCGGGCGCGCGCGCACATACACACTCCTGTAACAGAATCCTACAAGCCCAAGATCAACTGTTATCTCCCCAAACATTTTTGGTTTGGTTTGGTTTGGTTTGGTTTGGTTTTTTGAGACAGAGTTTCTCTGTGTAGCCTTGACTGTCCTGGACTCGCTTTGTAGACCAGTCTGGCCTCTAGCTCACAGCAAACCACCTGCCTCTGCATCCCAAGTGCTGGGATTAAAGGCATGTGTCACCACTGCCCAGCTGTCCCCAAATATTTTTTAATGACAACAGGGAGCTGACCAGAGAGTACAGAGAGATCTTACCTCGGGGAAAAATTCCTGGATCCATAAAGGTGGCCATGCTGAAGTTGGCCAGCACAAAGAGAAACATAATTGCATTGTAGATGGGCACTGCAGGTGACACATACAGGCTTAGTCCTGGACACCTGCAGACAATACAGAAAATGAAGAGCTGCCTCTAACCCTTTGACACCAGCAGAAACCTACAGCCTTCTTACACATATGTGATTCTTATGTGGTTTACCTCTGGGATCCCAAATTACCTTTATATCCTTCCCATCAGTTTCCCTTGAAACTGTCCATCTTACATCAGGATGAAATCATCTCTCCTGTTCTAACTGCTTCTATCAAGATTTGGTTCTGCAGAGGGATTGACTCTATAATGACTATCAGCTATCCCTGCCTCTCAAGCAACCTAAGGTTTCTAGATCCACGTCCCACTGGCCTGCACAACAGCCCAAAACATATGGATGCTACCTGCCTCTCTAGCTCCCCTTCCATCTTCACGGTTAGCTCTGGATCAATCTCAACTACCTTAGGTTTCTTGACTGTCACCCATCTAGAGGCTAATTCTAACGGTTGAGAATTGAAATAATAAAGCAGGAGGTGGCGGGGGGTGGGGTGGGGGGTGCTTAAAGCACACCTTTAGTCCCTGAACTCAGGAGGCTAAGGCCAGTTTGTCTCTAAGTTTGAGACAAGAGTGAATTCTAGGACAGCCAGGGCTACACAGAAAGACCTTGTCTCAAAAAGACTAAGTAATAATAATACAGATAAGAATGTATATTAGAACACAAAAATTAAAGTCAGGCATAGCTGTAACACCAGCACTTGGAATGAAGAAAGTACAATTGCCAATTCAAGGTCCATGTGGGCCCTATAGACAAAAGCAGTGTTCACTTTGGCAGCACATATACTAAAATTAGAAACACAGGTTATCATGGCCTCTATGCAAGAATGACATGCAAATTTGTGAAGCACTTCATAGGACAAAGAACTAGATTTCTCCTGACATCTAAAAATGGAGTGAAGAACAGATGAAAAATTAGACAATTTCAGATCACAGAAATCTTAACTCCTATGGGGGGCAAGGGAAGGACTGGCTACACACAGTCAGTGTTCACAGCGTTCAAATCAAGAGACATGTTTTAGAGACATGCTTTAGAGGCATGCTTTAAAGACATGCTTTAGGTAACTTTGACAAGAAAAGAGTGTTACTTTGAAGTCTGACTTCAGGTTCTTTCAGAATCTAACTCTGAACAGAGGTGCTGCCCTCTGATTTTCCAGAAGTTTGAACTTCTGGTGTGAACCTCACCTCATCAGCATTATTTCCTGTTTCACCTTAGAGAGAACTTCCTACTCATTACAAGACAACGGCTCAATACCCTAATCTGCTTTGTGGTTGAGAATTTAATCTCTAGAACCAGGACAGCATCTGCCCTTGTCCCTTTCACCTGGACAGTTGGAAGACAGAGTTTAATGAAGGAAAAGACAGGCCTAGGGTAATGACAACATTCAAGTCTGAAATACTGATTCACAACAGACAAGAAAGATGATCAAGTCCTGCTAAAATACACAACTCTAAATAGTGACCCAGAGAGTTTAGAAGCAGTGGGCTTCTTAGTAAGATTTAAATAAATCAATGAGACACAAATCTTTATCATCACTGTCCAGTTTTTCAAATTCAGCCAACCATTTAAAAATTTAAAGTAAATACTATTTATGTGCTAGGCTTTGCACACAGTAAACATCAATAAACTCATTGCTTCTCTTTATTGGACTAAATAGAACTGGTAATCAAAATAATAAAGACAGCTGTCAAAGTGAAAACAGCCCTCAGCATGGTTCCTACCCTAGCATCACAGAGTCCCACACAGAGCCCATGGCTCTGTGACAGCTCTGGAGTAGAACTTACGAAGAGTCCCTGCGCAGCCCCCACTCAAGGTCTGGCGCCCTAGGTTTCTTAGAAGGGAAGGAGAGAAACTGAAAACCAGTCATCCAGGTCAGAGCCCCTCCCTAACACTCAGCTCTCCCTTCAATTTCCGCCTGAGGAAGAGAAAGGGTGACTCACTTCACTCCTACAGCCTGGGAAGATAATTACAAGGGAAAATAAATTAAATCTTTAGAACACTGGGGTGCTCATGACTTAAACTTCTTACAACCGGCCACTGCAGCCCCTCACTCAGCACCCAACCTAGGTCTTTTCTTCTTCCTCCTCCTCCAAACCCACTTGTTTTGGTTTTTGAAAGAAGGCCTCAGGCCTCTTTGTGCCGCTGATTCCAGCCTGGGTTGCGCTGGAATATACCCTCACACTAACTTGGAACTTGTAATGTCCCTGCCCGCTTCAGCATTCTGAGCGGCACTTGGGCTTTGCCACGACACTTGGCTCAAGTATTGATCGTTCAGATCACCCCTTTGCTTCAGTTTCATTTCCAAACAAATCATCCTATTCCTTCACCTCCAAACCCCTATCAGCACATCTCAGTGAAGTGTGTGATTGTGGAAGTGAGATTATCTATTGCCAAAATAAACAAAGACTGTCCCCACAGTAACAGAATGTCTAAGTGATTCAAATAATTCACCCTCACGAACAGGATCTTCTCTAGATTCAGACTTACTGCTTCTAGCCTTAAGACTCTAGTTGAGCCCGGCGTGGTGGCGCACGCCTTTAATCCCAGCACTCGGGAGGCAAAGGTAGGCGGATCACTGTGAGTTCAAGGACAGCAAGGTCTACAAAGCGAGTCCGGGACAGTCAAGGCTACACAGAGAGACCCTGTCTTGAACCCCCGCCCCCCCGAAAAAAATCTAGTTGAAGGCACAATCAACCTCAACAATCCCTGAGCAAAGCTTCCTCGGCCACACCCTATATCCTTCTCATCTTGAGGGAAAGCGTTCCATGCTTTAGTACTCTGCCAGACTCCAAGATGACCACCACAAGTGGCCTGTTTGAGTCGGCTGCCTTTGATGGAGAGAGATGAAGCCAGTGCTAAGCAGAGAAGTTAGAACTTGTCCTTAGCTCTCTAAGTGATAATCACAGAGCACAAGAAGTTTAGGGAGTGGCTGCAGCTCAGAAGGCTGACTCACTGATGGGATTCCCAGACATAAACCAGCCCAGGTAGAACAGGTTCTTCTGCCCACCCATTCATTATGCCTATTTCAATGCCAAGTAAAAGGGGAAGTGGGGTTTCAAAATACACTCTCCTGAAACCTTGTTTCTTGGCATTTCTAACACTTTCTACTAGTTGAAAGAAAAAAAAATTAAATTCCTAGAAAGAAAAAGAAAAAAAAAAAAAATCAATCAAGAATTTTAGATTCAGGGCTGGAGAGATGGCTCAGTGGTTAAGAGCGCTGCCTGCTCTTCCAGAGGCCCCGAATTCAATTCCCAGCAACCACATGGTGGCTCACAACCATCTGTAATGTGATCTGATGCCCTCTTCTGCAGATAAAGCACTCATAACAATAAATAAATTAATTTTTAAAAAAAGAATATTAGATTCTAACCTGTCACAATTCACAAGAAACTTTCCTTGTTACTTTATGAAAATGGAAAATGTCTGAAAAGATGCTAAAATTCTTTTTTTGAGGGGGAGAGGGATCGTGTGTGTAGGGGTCCTGTTCTTTGTTTGAAACAGGTTCTCACTATGTGGACCAGTTGTTCTCTTACTCAAGAGATCTACCTGACTGTCTCCCAAGTGATGAGATTAAAGGCATGCAACATGCTTTGCTACTAGAATTCTTTTTCTAACAAGAATGTATAACCCTGAGGGCTCATTAGACAGAAGAAAACATCATCAGTGCCATCAGTTATCATCTAGCTCTTCCATCCTTTATCCCACCTCCCCTATGTGAAGCACCAGAGACTCAAGGACACGTCAAACCGAGGCGCTGAGGTCCTACAGGCCTATGCATCGAAGCCTAACATACTGCTCGAGCATTTGTCTAGTTTTTCTTGATGAGAAGGCTGGAATTAATG
The DNA here is from genome assembly GCF_903995435.1 of Acomys russatus. Taxonomy (NCBI): domain Eukaryota; kingdom Metazoa; phylum Chordata; class Mammalia; order Rodentia; family Muridae; genus Acomys; species Acomys russatus. The sequence goes on along the minus strand of NC_067160.1, from coordinate 2,782,914 downwards.
ACCCATTTCCAGTCTAGAAATTCCTCAAGGAATGCTTTCTTCTACATTCCATGGAAAAACAATTTGTCCTGACAGGTTCGTATGTTTCTCTTTACACTTGCTTTCTTTTGTATTTCTGTACCTGTAATTTCCATCAACTGAACCATGTATGCTGTAGGACCAGGGCACTTATTCCTGGATGAGGAAAACCACATGGGAAGGAAAGGAACAGCCATGGCTCAATTAATACCCCAGACCATGAGGCTGCTCCCACTCAACTCAGGTGCTGACACCTGCACAGGTATGAAAAGAGGGAAAAAGCCCAGAGGTTTTCCAACTATGTAGACATCAAGGTTGGAAGGGACCTGAGGCAGAATCGAAAAGGAAGCAAGCTGTGCCACCAATAGGACACTGGAAAGACCATCTGGATTCCTAACCTGCTTTTTATTCTTCCAAACCCAGAGATTACCCTAGCTCTCTCCACAACTTCAGAAATGGAAGATTGAGACTTTGTTACTAGAGAACACTTTAGAGAAGATCAATTTAGTGATTCCCAAGGATGCTGTCAGGAGCCCTGAGGTCTCAGGCATCCTGGGAAGGTAAGAAGGGAAACACCAAGTAGCTGGACTTGCATAAATCTGTCACATATGAATCCCAGCATTCCTAGTTCTTGTTTTATGTACTGAGATTCCACGAAAGATGATACCCAAAAAAGTTCACAAGGCTGAAATAAACTGCTCCAGTTTCTAACTTCTTCACAGACAGAAAGGAATAACTGAGATCCAGAAACATTAACAAAGTACCAAACTCAGTCTCCTGCCCTCCAAAGCCAGGCACGGCGACACCCAACTTTAACTCCAATACTCCAGAGGCAAAGGCAGGCAGAACTCTATCAATCTCCTGGTATAGACAATGGGTCCCAGACCAGCCAGGGTTACGTAGTAAGAGTCTGTCTTAAACAAAGAGTAGCCAGAAGCAGTGGCACATGCCTATAATTCCATCATTCTTGAGGTAGAGGCTGGTGGATCTCTGAGTTCAAGACCAGACTAATCTACAGAGCAAGTTCCAAGACAGCCAGGGCTGCACAGAGAAAACTGTCTCAAAAAACAAGAAAATATCAAAATACCATAGATGGGACCAAGATGCAAAATCTGCTACCTAACCAGGAAGGGGTGTGCTTACCTAAGCAGGCACTCTGCTACCCAAACAGTGAAAAGAGAAATGAATTAAGATAGGATGCTCACCATGCCTGTCTGGCTTTAGTACTGAACAAATGAATTCAATGAGGAGAAGGATCAGCTCTAAGGAGAATCTCAGCTACTCTTTGCAGACTTCTTTGGGACAGAAAAGTGTCATTATTTCTTTGATGACCAGACCTAACTGGTAATTTCTGTTCATAGCTTTCCCTACTTAACAAAGAAGCATGGAGGGTAAATTGTTCCTAATTAGTTGAAGCCTACATGCCTCCACTAATTATGTCTGCCGACTGAAAGGAACTCTTCCTCCTGCTGCCAGTCCTCTAGGTCTCAAAGAAATTATCCCCTGGGACCTAGACTGATGTAAGAGCCACCTGTAGCCTAGTGAGGAGAACAGGAGGGTGGCGGAGCAGTGCAGATAGGCACAGATTCATGGTCCCACATAGACGAGGGTCAAGAAGAGCCTTCTTCTTTATCTCTCCATTTGAAACTATAAACTCTTTTCACATGGTACACAGTTTTAGACAGTGTTTTCCAAGGTGACCCTCAACAGGAGAGGGAGGGGAATGCGCAAATGAGCCCTTCTTGAGAACAGTGGTGCCTCAGCTCAGAAGTATTTAGGAGACACTTCAATCAGAAAAAAGCCAAGACTCTCAGAAGCAGCAAGAGCTAGATGATGGGGATGGAGACATGGCTCAGTGGTTGAGGACACTGTTATTTTTCCATAAGATCTAGGTTGAATTCCCACCGTCTACATGACACTTATACAACCTTCTATAACTTCACTTCCAAGGTATCCAATATACTCGGCCTGGCTTCTGATGGCACCAAAACAAAAACAGAAACAGAAACAAACACAGCTAAGTGCCTATGACTCCAGAGAGCACAAGCGAGACTTTGGGGAGCCCAGACATTGATCCTGTGGAAACTAACAATGGGGGAATTTCAACTGTGATTTTAGGCTCCCCTAAATTAGAAGCAGAAATCCCAATAGAGTCAATAATATCCTCTTTTTTCCCAGGCTAAGGATATAGTTTAGTTTTAAAAATACTCACCTAAAGCCGGGCATGGTGGCACAGGCCTTTAATCCCAGCACTCAGGAGGCAGAGGCAGGCGGATCACTGTGAGTTCGAGGCCAGCCTGGTCTACAAAGCCAGTCCAGGACAGAAAGGGTGACACAGAGAGACCCTGTCTCAAACAAACAAACCTCACCTAGCATGCACAAGGCCCTAGCACCACAAACAAACAAACAATGTTTTGCTGAAACTGACATAACAAGAGGGACCCTACTCAACTAGCACCAAAGAATTAAAAAGTAGGCTAAATAGCTTCAACTATCAGTAAGACAATGCCTGTTAGGACAATTCTTTGTGGGCAGACTGGTATAACAAGCCAAGCACTTCAATGATTCCAGATTAACAAATTAAAATTAAGGACTTGGCATGTGCGATCTCCACAACAGTTTGAAAGAGAAAAACCACTTACTCCCCTGAATACTTCAGCTACAAGAGCATGACTCTCAAAGGGAAATAGAAGTGCCAACAGGGAGGCCTCCAGGTATTAGCCTGGTCCCGTTACACACCTCTCCGGACCCAGCACAACTGCTACTAAAGCACAAAATGTAAATGTCCCTTGGTTAAATTCTGATTTTGCTTACACCAAAACAGCAAAAACCAAAGCGTGCTCTGACACTGAAGAAGCACTCCTCCTTTCACCACTCGACATACCAAGGGCAGAACATGAGTCTCACAGGTGAAGAGCATGAAGAATGAAGTCCCTGGTCCCCGATCACTCCACGAGGTGCAACTGGAACGCTAACTCAGTGACTCAGCAGGGTAAAGCTCAGAAGGCTGCTGTAGACTTATTATGAACGGCTAACTAATTAAACCACGCTCAGAAGGCTAAGGCAGGAGGATCGTGAATTTATGGCAAGACTGGGCTATATACCAAGATCCTGTCTCAAAATTCTCAAATCTCAAAACCAATTCTATCAGAGCAAGGTAAAAAAATATATGTAAGATCTCAGAACTCAGGAGGCAGAAGGAAGAATTACACAAATTTGAGGCCAACCTGGTCTATTTAGGGAGTTCTAGGCTAGCATGGGCAATGTAGTCGTGACACTGTGTCTCAAAACAAAAGGACAATGATGACTATGACGCCATGACCTCTCTGAGGATGACTATGATGACAGGACCTCTCTGGGGTGCTCAGGGTTCACAATCTCTAGCCTATGTGTCAGACAGCCCAGGTGTGACTGACTGCTATTTGAAAAGACTTAAGTCAGCACAGCCTGATGGTGCAAGCCTTTGATCTCAGCATTTGAGAGGCAGAGTCAGGAGGATCTATGTGAGTTCATGGCCAGCCTAGTCTACATAGCAAGTTCTAGGACAGCCAGGGTTCTGTGGAGATGCTGTCTCAAAAAACAACAGCCAGGTGCAGTGGCACACACCTGTACTCCCAGCACTCAGGGAGGCTGAGGCAGGCTCATCTCTGTGAGTTCAATACAGCCAAGGCTACACAAAGAAACCTTGCCTCTAAAAAAACAAAAATAAACAAGTAAACAAGCCAGATGTGGTGGCCCACACCTTTAATCCCAGCACTCGGAAGGCAGCAGCAGATCTCTGTGAGTTCAAGGCCTGCCTGGTCTACAAAGGGAGTTCCAGGGTTATTACACAGAGCAACCCTGTCTTGAAAAACTAACTAACTAAATAAATAAAAGACTTAAGTCTATTCTAGTTCCCTTTTTCTAGTTTAAAAATCTTTAAGCCTCTCTGTATTTTCCTACTTCCTTCCTAGTTTAGCGTCATCTATGTTGGAAGTAGATAGGAAAGCATGAAGACACCTATGACTCTAGAGGACAGGAAGTAGAGGAAAGTAGTCACAGCAACGAAGTAAGGACAACTATCTATTGGGCCTTCCAAATAACCAGTGAAACTGAATAAATTAGTCTTCATTTTCCATGGTATGACCCTCCCACCCCCAAATGCGACTGCAGAGAAAACTTACGTAAATGCAAAGAAGAGTGTTGTAGCTCCCACTAGAAATATGGCGGCTGCTGAGACCGGTACATACTTGCTGGGTTTGAACCTCTTTCCAGACTCTGCGGGCATGTTGGAGCTCTAATGAAAGATGTGCCCTGCCGCATAGCCCAGGCCCACACAGCGGCAGAACAGACAAGAAAATGGGATGAGGGAAACAGAGAGGAAAGAAATTGGGGAAACAGAAAATACAAAATTATCACCCTTCCCCCTCCCAAATAAAAATGAAGGTCAAAAGATCTCAAATGAAGGGGAGCACATGGGAGGGGGAAAGGTGATCTCAGCTGACTAATAACCACTTCCCCAGGACAAAGCAGAAAAGAAGATTAAGGAACACAACTTGTACAACTTGAAACGTGAAGACAAACAGTCACAGGTGGAAAACATGGAGTCAGGCAGATCAAAGTATAGCTCATGGATGAAGGCAGGTCTTCAGCGGGAGGGAAGACTATCAGGGAGAACCGGAAGCTTCAACCCTGCGGAGGAGAGACAAGAGCCCGCCACAACGCTGCACTTCCACAAACTATGAGCAACACCCAACAGGTGTGCCCTGGGTTGCTATCTTAATCCAAGGCGGAACTTGGGGTCCCTTCCAGCTCTAAATAGAAGCTGATTTTTTTTTTTTCTTTAGCTGCAGTCCTTGTCCGTTTCTGGCAGTCTTCTCAAGGCCACCACTCTCACACTTGACTTCACCAGGGCTAGTAGTCTGGCAATGGAGACTTAATTTTATTTATTTCTCTCTTGATGGCCAAAGTTGGACAACGGCTGTTACGGGGTTGAGTTGTAAAACCTTTTCTTTGAAGTGGGAGAAAAAAGAGGCCACAGTACTGTCCAGTTTCAATTTCTTCTTGTTATTCCCAAGCCCTTTAATAAGGACTTCTTTTCCCATAGAGTTCATGAAAAACTAAAAGGAAATTTAAAATCCTTGAGGCCATGTCCTTTCCAATAAGCAGAATAAGATGAAGTCAGTTTCACCTGATGACAGTTTAAAAGATTACTGTAGATAAAGTTCGAAAGATGTCCCTGTTTCCAGGTTAGTCAATGTTTCTGATCTTTTGTCTTCAATCTTGGGCTTCCTGAATGAAGAGTTCAAGTGGGATGTAGTGCTTTACCTGGAGAAAAAGCAAATGTCTTTTATCAAAAACACTCTTTCATGGTATTTCTTAGGAATAAGGCTAACCCCACAGGCCACTGTTAAAAGGTGTCTTTTGAAAGAAGAGTGTTTTCCACTTCACTCACATGAGTATGAGCTCTAAATGGAGAAGAAACACACTCAGGGCCCTTCACCTGTGAGGGCGCCTCTGACGACAGGAGGAGAAGCCAGCCTCAGCTGACTAAGGTCACCCAAGGACCAGCTCTTATACACCCACCTCTCTTGACAAAAGTGCAGTAACCACACACACCAAGAATATAACAACCTCCAAGCAAACAAGGGCGCAGAAGTGAATGAAGAGCACCAGTAAAACAGATGTTTCTCTTTGCACAAAGAGAATATTTATTCCAACACTGAAGAAAGGAAGCTTAAAAATAGGACAATAACTATCATTTCCCTTTTGTGTGTCTCTTTCTATGCCTATGGCTTTTAGCTTTAACACCAAAGAAGCAAAAAGTCAGTTTGGGGCTTTTGGAGTCACATGTTAAGGGTCCTAGGCAAGAAACAATCTTGCACCAGGGGTTGAAAGTCTCTATGAGAAATGAGTCCAACACAGGGATTGGTCCTTTTCTTCCATATTCAATAATTTTGAATTCCTAACACTGGCCTATTAGGAGGTAAATTAAGCTCCTCCTAATCTAGTATGATTAGAGTGGCAATTATTTCTGTTGATCACAGTAACAAAACAACATGAACACCTTAATTGTATAGGATGCTTTTCATCTGGTGATCTCAAAGCACTTTACCCACATTACCTGCTGTCAGAGTCCCTTATCCTGTGTTGTAGAATTGAAGGCTAGAGAATGCCCCAGGCCGTCCCACTGAGTCACTCGGGGAGCCAGGTTCAGAACTCAAGAGTTTAACTGCTGACATAGACCCTTTCTACCACACTGCATGCCTAATGATACCTTGGACTCTACAGACCAAGATTTGTGCTTAATAAGAATTTTAAACGAAAGCAGTACTATTCCCCATAGGTAGTACACTATTTGATACCAATAGCAGCTATTAACAACGTCAAAAGATCCAGACAACCAAAGACACGTGTGCTTGGAATTTATCACTTCTTTTCTTACCTAAGACATAGAAGGCAAAGGCGCCTGCTACAGTTCACCTCTCAGTTATGGTGGTGAATGCCTTTAATCTCAGTAGAGGCAGGTAGGTCTCCAGCCCACCCTGATATGCATAGATTCCAAGACAGCCAGGGCTACACAGTGAGACTTTGTTCTAAAGGGGGGAGTGGAGGGAGGAGGAGGAGGATGGACAGCATTGTTAGAATGGAGACCCAAAAACTGCAGGAAGTTTTTACAGTCCTAAAAGCCAGATCCTATTTAGTCCTGGTTTTATGATTATTTCTGTTTCCTGAATTTAGGCCTAAGTAGCTTTTTTTCTTTTTCTTTTTTGGTTTCTCAAGACAGGGTTTCTCTGTGTAGCCTTGACTATACTGGAACTCGCTCTGTAGACAAGGCTGGCCTTGAACTCACAGATCTGCCTGTTTCTACTTCCAGAGTACTGGGATTAAAGGTATGTACCACCACCACCTGGCTTGGCCTAAGTATCTTATTAATTGCAACAAGCAAATTTCTTGATATGTAGAGTTCTATTAAAGCAAATGTTTTCCCCAAAACTCCAAAGGTTAAAGAAATAGCTGGGAGGCAAAGGCAGGAGGATCTCTGTGAGTTCAAGGCCAGCCTGGTCTACAAAGCAAGCTCCAGGGACAGCCAAGGCTACACTGAGAAACCCTGTCTCGAGAAACCAAAAAGAAAGAGAAAATACTTAAATATTATATAAAGTTAATCAGTTTGAATCCTGTACTACTGCAGATCACATTTACTAAGGAATAAAAGCCACACAGACTAATTCTGCCATGGTACAGCAGTCATGGTAGGCCATCATCTGAAACGTTAGGATATATATTAGAAGGGACAAGATAAAATAATTTATTTGGGTATAAATAACAACATACCAAGTCCCAGCAAAGGCATGTGGTGCAGAAAGACAAGGGGCGAAACCGGAAGGTTGAGTGTGGTTCATCAGTCACGCTCTGATGGATCCACACCAGTGTCACCAAAGTGTACAAGGATGTGTATGACACATGCTGACAGAGGGGGAAATCATGGCGTGGAAATATGTATGTATTAAACAAACAATCAGAGCCGGGTGTGGTGGCTCTGCCTTTACTACCAGCACTCTGGAGGCAGAAGCAGATGGTCCTCTGTGAATTATAGGCCAGCTTGGTCTACAAAGTGTGTTCCAAGACAGCCAAGTCAAGAGATCCTGTCTCAAAACAACAACAACAACAACAAAAAACCCTTATAAAACAATTCAGGTTATGTAGTTTGAAGGCTTTAGAAAGGTTTAATGTAAGTAGTTCTTTAGGAGAAGTGCCATGGGCAGCACATGGACTATTTGTTAAAAATAATTAAGCTTTATAGCACAACGGAGATACCATATAAAATAATGCACTCAGCTATGAGGAAAAGACCCAAGCTGTACTGAGGTAGGTACCCAAGTACCTGTCGACAGAATTCTTACCAACATTAGGTGAATTTATATGTGATAATGACCACGGGAGAGATCTGTCTGATGTAAAGCAGACACACAGTGGGATAAAAGGATGGAGAGCCAAAACCTATGATTATCCTGGACAAGGTGGCATCAACCAGGAAGTAAACCCAAGATGACAAAAAATGATCTGCAATATAACATATCTGATTCTACGACTTCTAGTAAGTTTGGTCATTTTCTTGTTTCTCATTTCAGTGGTTTCATTTGGCTAACTGGTTAAGGAACTTTACACCTCCCTAAGAATAGACTCCCATAGATAAAACACTGTCGAACACAGTCAAGCTCCACTTGTAAAGAGTACAAAGTACTAAAGGCATGGAGCACCTGGCTAGGGGGGTAGGGAGGAGCAGCAGATGGATGGGTGAAAAGAACAGGTACCACAGGACGAGACTCTAGCCAAAAAATAAGTATCAGCGGAGCGTAGGGCGAGGGGCCTGAACCGCGCGCGGAGCGGGTGGGTAAAAGGGGAACCGGACCCAGTTCCCAGCCTGCAGCTAGAGCGAGGGAGAGTCAACCCCGGAGACAAGAGCTGGGCACCCCTGGGCGAGAAAAACACGGAATCCACCGCGCGCAGGGCCCGCCGGAGCTGGGAGAACCGCGGGGCCGGGGACGGAAGGGGCGGCGGCTCCGCAACCGGGCAGCCCGGCACCAACCGGTTCCGAGCCCCGGAGGCCGTGGCTCTCCAGACACTGCGGCCGTCCGTTTCGGGGGGTTGGGGAGTTGCTCATAGAGCCCGGTAAGGGGTAGGGCCTTAACCTCCTCCCCTCCGTGGTCCCCCTTCCCTAGAGGTCACTCTCCCCTCCCACCTCGCTAGCCCAGCACTTCCGGTTCCGCAGGGGCCAGCGTCCCCGGTACTCACCCCCCGGCGAGGTGCCCGTCACCGCCGCCGCCGCCGCCGCCGCTGTCGTTGTCGCCGCCACCGCCTCTCAGCAGTGCCGTCTGGCCTCTGAGAGGCAGCGCGCGGCCCCCGCACGCTCCACGCCCGCCCCGCCGCCGCGCGCTCCCGACGGCCGACGCTCGCCTCCGCGCCGGCGCGCGGCCGTTGCCCTCAGCCTAGGGTCCGTAGGCCTCGCGGCGTTCCCATTGGCTCCCCGGGCGCGGGCGGCGGACGACGTCTCTCGCGGGGCACGTTCTTCTCATTCATGCGGCTCGAGCCGCCGAGCCCGCCCACTGATCACTCTCCCATTCACCACCCACCCCACCCCCCGCTCGCCCTCCCCCAACACCCTTGCCCCCGCCCCGGCTGCGCTCCCTCGGGCGTGCGCGCGACCGCGGGCGACCTCGCCTTCTGATTGGCTGCAGGGGCACGGCGCCGTAAACACGTGATTCCTGCGGGAGCGCGCGCGCCTGGCCGTCGTGTCCGCCTGGCCGATGGTCTGGAGGAGGGGATGCGGCCAGCTGCGCAAGGGTGGGGAAACGAGGAGATGGGCAGGCGATGTCTTTCTCTCTCGTTGTCGGCTCTCCTATTTGTAGTGTATTCAAGAAGAGCTTCTATGAAGGGCAAATGTCTAGGTATGTACCAGAAGCGCTCAAAAACCAAGCAGATGCCCTTTTTCAGTTCGCCAACCTCCTTCGGGTTAGCATGGTACAGCCCTGACGAGCGTCTACCATAGCCAGTCACCGGTAGGACTTTTCCGCTTCCTTGCCTCTTCAATCATTGGCCAATCATATGAGGATTAGGTAGGGCAGCCCACCTACCTAACCCCCCTACCTCCCCCTCTTTTTAAAGAAGTGAAACTTTATTTAAAACACTCTGTTCAAGTCTTCAGTGGGGACCTCTGCAGGATTCCCGAGTGGTGGTGCGGCCGGTGCTATGGCTTGCACATGGAGGGAGGCCGGGGAGATCAGGGCCCGTAGAGAAGTGTAAGGAAAGGGTCCTGCCAAGGGCTGGGTTAGCTCTAGGAGCGTAGCTGCCCACCGACGGAGCGAAGCACTGGGAGTGCGCGCCTTGCGGGGCGCAGGCACCTCCAGGACTACACACAAGAAATGGGCGCCTTGACCTCACCCAATTTGAGAAAACAGGATGAAGAGAAAAAGCTTTCTAGAATAGCTCCTGTCCCTGGCGAGCTGCTGGCCAACTCTCCGTAGATCACGGCACTACATTTTGCCCTAATTAGCCCGAGACAGCTGTGGACCCAGTAGCTTTGCCATAAGGCTCTCCTCTTACGTCTCCAGGCCGTCTCTCATTTGCAAAGCAGCTCTGTTACATAACAGCCCTTCAAAAAGGTGTCCCACCTGCCACTTTCCTGAAGCCAAGGTCTCTCGTGTGTCCAGTGTGGTTTCCAAGTCCTGTCATTGTCTCGTCGGATTGGCTTCAAATGTTGCTGAATTAACTTTGACACGCAGCCTTAGACAGCCAGCAAGTTAATGCAAAAATCTACACTTTTATAAAGTCTACACTATTTTCCTCTCTAACATGGCAAATATTATCATTTGTACTCTATTTTTACTACTGGCTTCAATGCAGCATTTATTGCAACCTATTCGAGTTTATGTTGACTATTTTTAAAACTCTTCAGCTACCCTGGTGTGATGGCACACACCTTTAATCCCAGCATTGTGGGGGGCGAGGGGGAGTGGCAGAGGCATGCGGGTCTCTTGAGTTGGAGGCCAGCCTGGTCCACAAAGTGAGTTTTCAGGATAGAGAAACCCTACACAGAGAAACCCTGACAAAAAAAAAAAGTCAAGCCGGGCGTGGTGGTGCACGCCTTTAATCCCAGCACTCGGGAGGCAGAGGCAGGCGGATCGCTGTGAGTTCGAGGCCAGCCTGGTCTACAAAGTGAGTCCAGGATGGCCAAGGCTACACAGAGAAACCCTGTCTCGAAAAACAAACAACAACAAAAAAAAAGTCAAATTTCATTTATTTCTCTAGGATTTTAAAGCTTTGTTTTCTCTACTTCATAAGTTAAGCAGTTTTATTTTCCTACTTTTTAAAATAGGAAATTGGGGGGTGAGGGGGTGTAGGTCAAACAACCTTTGGGTGTTAGTTCTCTCCTGGCTTCCAGATACGGAGCTCGGGTTGTCAGGCATGCCCAGCAAGCTCTTTCACCCACTGCCCCTTCCTGCTAGCCCAGTTTTTCTACCAAGAACCCATGTGAACAATTATGTCTCTTGGCCAGACACTACTTAATGGAAAAAGCCTTCCACCATCCAACCAGAGGTACTAAATCCCTCAGGGTCACTGGGGACATGAGACTGCTGGGTTGTCCAACCCGATTTTAGCTGGATGAGCAGTGGCATAATCACCGTCCCCGTCCTTAACAAAGACCCCATTCTCCTTCCCTTAGGATCACAAAATGGTCATCCCAGGAAGAAAGCTCAGTAGGATGGAGCTCAAAAACATCTGAAGAATAGTCAGTAAAATGTAGACCAAAACATTATCCAGATCATCATACTTGAAATAAATTACTTTGACACATATATCAAGTAATACCTGACAGGTTTTCTAGCGTCACTTATCTATGCTTTTTCATATCCTCTTGAGTTTTCTCGTGCTCATACCTTGCAGACCAGTGTCGCAGTACAACTTCTTTCAGCAGTGTAACAATCAGCGCATTTTAAAAACCTCGTCATGGTAAAACACTAGCTTCACTCCTTGACCTCATGAGATCCTCTCTGTGGAGCTGGGGATGAGGCTCGGGGGCAGAGTTTGGGCTTAGCATTTGCAAGGCCCTGGGTTGAATGCTTGGCATCCCTGCCACATAAAAGCTTCTGCTAAAGGACACAGTTGCCCCTTTGTTCTCGCTGCATTTTTCCTAGGTGTTTCTTTTCCTTTTGATTTATCTTTGTGATGTAGTAAAGGCACACACATGCCACAGAACACGTACGAAAGTCAGAGGACAACTGCAGAAGTCAGCTTCCTCCACACTGTCAGGTTTGGCACCAAGTGCCTTTACCTGCTAAGCCATCTGCCAGCCTTCCGCCCACTTCCTTAACAAAGCTTCTTGAAAGACGAGTCTGAACCTTCCCTCCTCAGTTTATAGTTCCTCTGAAGGCTATGTCAGTGGCGCTTGCATCTGCACTGCTCCAAGACTGCAGTTGTCAGGGACAGTTCTGGCACGCACCAATGCTCACTCTAGGATCCACAGGGAAGCCATGTTTGCCAGTGCTGTGCTCTGGGATCCACAGGGAAGCCTTGTTTGCCAGTGCCTCACTGTGCTCTGGGATCCACAGGGAAGCCATGTTTGCCAGTGCTGTGCTCTGGGATCCACAGGGAAGCCTTGTTTGCCAGGCCTCACTGTGCTCTGGGATCCACAGGGAAGCCTTGTTTGCCAGGCCTCACTGTGCTCTGGGATCCACAGGGAAGCCTTGTTGGCCAGGCCTCACTGTGCCTGGCATTCTGCACCCTCCTTCCACCTCTGCTTTGTTTCTCCCCTGTGATGAGAATGGAATCTAATGCCTGTTAAGCAAAGGCCTGAACAACTAGAACTACATCCCAAACCCCTTTGACCTTTAATTCCATCCTTAGTTTCCTTATCACCATCTTCACAGTACCAAACTACACGCTTCAGACACTTTCTATATTCAGAGTCAGTGGCTGTCATCAACTTTCAGCCCTAACCTTTTCTAAGGCTCCAAATGCTGTCTGCGCTGTACCTTCAGATGGATGAGTCATGGCTCCAACTTCAACAATACCCAAACCCCGCGTGCTAGTCCTACGCCCTCCTTTAGTGTCCCAGCACTTACATTGCCAGCACTTAGGAGAGCCAAGGTAGGAGAATCTCAAGTTGGAGACTAGCTTGGGCTATACAGTAAGACTCTGTCAAAAAAAAAATTTTAAAAAGCTGAGCAGTGGTGGCTCACACCGTTAATCACAGCACTTGGGAGGCAGCGGCAGGCGGATCTCTGTGAGTTCAAGGCCAGCCTGATCTACAAAGCAAGTCCAGGAAGATAATGCTACATAGAGAAACCCTGTCTCGAAAAACCAAAAACAAAACAAAACAAACAAACATATATATATTATATAGTTCATATAGACATATATATGAATAATAGATAGATATGAATAACACTGGTGAAATAGCTCAAGTTGGTGGGTAAACAAAAGTGACTTGTTTACAGGTCACAAGCCTGATGACCTAAATTCTATCCCCAAAACCCACATAAAGGTGAAGAGGGAAAAAAAAAGGTGACAAGGACTGACACCACTCCATGGGTGCCCTCTGACCTCTGCACCTGTGCTGTGGTAAACATTCCACATACGTATACCATGCACATAGATACCCACACAGAAAAAAGTATAACAAAAATTTTAGGGGCTGGAGAGATGGCTCAGCAGCTAAAAGCACTGGCTGCCCTTCTAGAGGACCCAGGTTCAATTCCCAATGCCAACACAGCAGTTCACAACTGTCTGTAACTCCAGTTCCAGGAGATCTTCACACAGACATGGGATCAAAACCACATAAAATAAGAATAAAAAACTTTTTTTAAAATCCCTTTTTTTTTAAATATGAGCCAAGTGTGGTGGCGTATGTAGTAACTCCAGCTCTTATGTGGAGGGAGGAAGACTGCTGGGCTATGTACAGAGTTTAAGAGTAATCCATCCCAAAGTGTACACAGAGAGAGAGAGAGAGACAGACAGAGAGGGGGGTAGGGAATATGCTCAGCAGTCAAGAGTACTTGTTTGCCAAGGGTGGCACTTGTTTGCCAAGGCACACTTGAGAGGCAGAGGCAGGTGGATCACTGTGAGTTCGAGGCCAGCCTGGTATACAAAGTAAGTCCAGGATAGCCAAGGCTACACAGAGAAACCTGTCTCAAAAAACCAAAAATAAAATGCACTTGTTTACAAAAAAAATAAATAAAAGATTGGGTGTGGTGGCACACACCTTTAATCCCAACACTTGAGAAGCAGGAGCAGGTAGATCCGAGTTGGAGGCCAGCTTGGTCTACAGATTGAGTTCCAGGACAGCCAGGACTACAGAGAAACCCTGTCTCAAAAAACAAACAAACAAACAAAAAAGAGCACTTGTTATTTTCCAGAGGCGAGGCTTTGGTTCCTAGCACCCACATAGCAACTCACAAGCTAAACTCCAGCTCCAGGGATCGATGTCTCTCCTTCCCAGCCACCATGCGTGCTTGTGGTGCATATACAAACACATAAAACGTAAAGCACACACACAGCCCATCATAAACCATCAGCTTTAATACAAATTTCTCTCCTTTATCACTGTCACCAGCAAGTCCTGTCCATTTTACTTTCAAAATATTGCAAAGCACATACGGTAGCTCTCCGCAGCCCTTTCTCCGCAGCCTCCCCTCATCCTGTCCTCCACCAGCTCACACCTGCATACGGACACACAAGTATCTCATGTGTGCCCTGGCTTCTCCAGAGGTTTGCCATCTGTAACCAGTTATCCACACAGCAATGATCTCTTCAAAATGGAGAGTTGGTTAGTAAAGCATTATATGAGAGGGGGCGGTATGGGTGCACAGAGACAGAGGACAGGAAAATGGGGAAATGGCAGGAGAATCCACCAAAACTATAGGAAGATGCCAGAAAGGAACCAGTCACACGTGAAACGCATTGTGCCAGTCCTTTGCTTAGTGACCCTGGTCCATTGCTGCGGGTGAAATCCATGTGAGTCCAGTTTGTGAGCAGCATACCTCAGCTCATCCTTGCAGCTCCCTCCGGTCTCACCCTTAGAGCCCACTACAGTGCTTTGTCCTTCACTGAAGTCAAAGCTTTCCTTTCTAGGATGTTGTCGCTTCCTCTACAGGGAAGCTTTTACACAAGTGTAAAGTGTGAAGTACTTGTACAGGACTGCTTAGTTTTCCCAGGTGTTACTGAAGACGCACTCTCAGAAAGTGCCCTCCCTGACTGTCCCGTGTCCCCAAACTTAAAACGTCTGTGGACTACTTGCCTTTATTCTTCTGCGAGCTTCATGAAACTTTGTTTCCCACCCAGAACAGTTTCTGGTGAGCACTTGCTCAACACAGAGCTGTAGAATGAGGGAATGGGCAAATCCACGGGACACTTCCTAACAAAAGATCAGACAACAAACACCAAAATTGGCTTTCCCAGCTCAACACCCAAAAACTTTGGACTTTGGGACCTGATTCCACATAGACAGACAAGAGGGAGGACAGCTGTAATAAAACGGGAGCTGTGAGGATGGCCCAATGATGAAGAGCAATGGCTGCCCTTCCACGGTCATGAGTTCAATTCCCAACAACCACATGGTAACTCACAACCATCTATGCCCTGGGATCTGAGGCCCTAATGCCCTCTTCTAGCATTTAGGTATATGTGCAGACAGAGCAGTATACACAAAATAAATTAAATTGAGAGAGAAAGAGAGGGAGAGAGAGAGAGAGAGGGAAGGAGGGAGAGAAAGCGCGAGAGCGCACATCGGACACAGTGGAGCACACCTGTGATCCCAGCATTTGGGAGGCAAAGGCAGGTGGATCTACAAAGTAAGTCTAGGACAGCCAGGGCTACACGGAGAAACCCTGTCTCAGAAAAGTAAAAATAAAGAAACAAATGAGAAACAAATACACAAACAACAAGAAACCCTAAACTAAAAAAAAAAAAAAAAAAAAAAAAAAAGGTAATGGGCTATCTCAAGACACTAGCCTCTTATCTCAAAGTACAGGAAACATGGCTTATAAGTAGGTTCTTAGTTTTCTCCTACTCACAGCATTGTAGCAATAAATCATTCCTATAGTTTCTATACTTAGGGGCGAAAATTAACCAAGAACCACACCAACTCTACGTTATGACAACAATTATTTATTAAAATAATTATTTAAGTTTGAACTTTATCTCACTTTCACCCTGGCTAAATAATATAACAAGCACGACATATGTGGACTAGAAAGTGGCAAAAACACCACACGACGGCACAGTGAAGGACACGGGATGCTCTCGGATCCGGGATATTGGTACCTTAGATGATTTGTAAAAAAATAACCATAGTTTCTTTTCATGTTCTGTCCTTTTGGTTCAGGATTACAGAACCTGGCCACTACACTGTCCTAAGAGGTAGAACGCGTGCTTTCTACTAGTTGGTCCTTGTCAGCTGCCTTAGTAAGAGTCCCATATCCCATCTGCCTGTGGTGACGGCCAGAACTTTGTGGCCAGAAAGCGAGGCTCCTTGCTAATTACTACTTGAGATCCATGAAGCGGATATCCATTATGAGAAGAAAGTTCTTAGGCAGTGGGCGGGGGGCTGGAGACAGGACAGTAAATACCTGGTGCTCCACGTCCACGCTGGTGACAACGATGAAGCCAGCCACACTTGTCTCAGAAAGGTTCTCCTCTGTGCCCTCGGCGGTGCTGACACTCAGCAGGTGGTGCACCATATCTCTGCCCGGGGTGACAGGCACTAACTTGAGCTGATTGTCTTCCTGAGACATGCCCAGAGGTAAACAGGAGTCTGGGATGGTGGGTGCCCCAACTTTGTAGATTTTCACATCAGAAAATTTGACATTGAAGGCATGGGGATAGAAACAGCCTCGGAATCCATAGAAATACTCACGGATCCGCTCATCCCTACACTCCCGCCGGAAGTCCTTGGAGCGCTCTACCACGCCCCCCGATTTTGGGAGCAACACAGTGCGAACAAAATGTGGCAGGTCTCTTTTCAGTTCGTTGTACAGTCGCTCTTGATCCAGAACCACAACCACATCTACCTCAAAGGCTGAGGCTGCATGCACCAGGGCCTGGTACCCAGAGCTCTTGACCCAGCCACAGGTGTTGATGACGCAGCCACTCACGGAAGCCCTTCTGTTCACCTCACACCTTTGGTTGAACACGTCTGCTAAACGTGATGTAATCTGCAAAAGCATCAAAATGAGAACAGAAGCATTATAAATCTATCTGTATTTTTCTTAATGATTTATTTTAACTTTATGTGCACTGATTGGTGTTTTGCCTGCATTTATTTCTGAGTGAGGGTGTCAGATGCCCTGGAGCTGGAGGTACAGTTAGTTGTGAGCTGCCGTATGGGTGCTGGGTCTTGAACCAAGCCCTCTGGAAGAGCAGCCATTGCTCTCAACAACTGAACAGTGTCTCCAGCCCCTAAATCCATTTAAGTTAGGGTTTAGAGTAATAGGTGCCATCCAAAGACTGTACAGGGGCGGGAATCCAACCACAACCTTGAAATGTTCTTGGCAATTCAGCTACAACCTCAGACCTCGGCTCTCAATTTTTGCTTTTATGAGACAGGGTCTTAGTACAAAACTCTAGCCTAGTTTCAAACTCCTACATTAGCCTTCCAAGTCCTATGACTACAGGGATTAGCTACAATATCCAGTTCAGAACAAAATATTGGCTTTTTGGGACAGGGTTTGTTTGTATAACCGCCCTGGCTGTCCTAGACTTGCTTTGTACAACAGTCTGACTAAAGGGTAGACCACCATTCCCAGCCTCAAAATTAACATTTTTAATGACTGTGGTTTTTGACCCCATAACATGGATTTAATTTTATGTTACTACAGCTTCCTTTTTAATTTTTTTTACTTTTCATTATATGTATCTGTATAAATGTTTGTCACATGAGTACAGGTTCCCATGAAGGCCTGAGACATTAGCTCACCCTGGAGCTGGAGTGACAGGCAGCTGGGACCAGCATGACATGAGTGCTGGGATCCAAATGGACCCTCAAGAGGCCTACTCATTTTGTTTTGTTTTTGAAGACAGGATTTCTCTGTGTAGCCTTGGCTGTCCTGGACTCACTTTGTAGACCAGGCTGGCCATGAACTCATAGAGATCCGCCTGCCTCTGCCTTCCTGAGTGCTGGGGTTAAAAGCATGCGCCACCACTCACAGCTCTTAGTTTTACAAGTCTTTTCTAAAATCACGTGGCAGTAATGGCATATTATATACACACATACATGATAGATAGATATATATTTCCCCACACACACAGGGAAAATTGTAGTTTCCAGTAACAACGTTGCCTCCTTCCCACCCTGATGGAAACTCGTCCCTTCACCCCCTCTTGGCCCCAGCTCGGACCTTATTATAAAGCTTGATGTTGGTGCCAGGAGTGGTGGAGCCGAAGTGATACACAAGAGGGGCCTGGATGGAGAACCCTTCCTCCACGTCTGCCGGCCGCTCGATGTACAGGGCCCCCATGGTACCAGGGATAGACACAGAGCCCTGGCCCACATCCAGCTCCACGTAAGTAGGACGGCGGCCCAAGCGCACTGCATAGTTGAGCAGCAGCCGACACACCGTTGACTTGCCCACGTCAGTAGGGCCCACGACCATCACTCGGGGGCCTCTCTCTTCCTCCTTTTCTGCCTGCCTCCGCATCTGCTCCAAGGCTGTGTGAGTGTTGAGGTAAAGCAGCATAGGGGTGTCCTTAGAGACATAAGCCACCTCCGTCCGGCCACTCAACTGTAGAGAACAGCCATGCCAAGTGAAAACAGCCACCTTGGCACCAGCATCAAAGGTGAATTTCTTGTTTCTGGTCAGCTCTGTGCCAAAGATCTCCGCCATGCCAGCCAACAACTCCAGCTGAACTGACTGAGATGCCTCCACCTCAAATCGAAGCTCTGTCTCTCGCTCTAGTTCAAATTTAGTCGTTGGTTTATCATCGTTGGAGTCCTCGCTCATCTTTTCGGTATAGCTGCTACACCTAGAACCCAAATTAAACATTAGATCAAACCATCACATCAGGCCACCATCCAAAACCTCCCAATAGTGTCATCCCTTTATCTTTTCCTGCAGTTATTTTATTTATTTATTTATTTATTTTTTGATTTTTTTGAGACTAGGTTTCTCTTGAAATCCTGGCGGTCCTGGACTCCCTCTGTAGATCAGGCTGACCTGGAACACAAAGGGATTCGCCTGCCTCTGCCTTGAGTACTGGGATTAAAGGTGTGAGACACCACTGCATGGCTCTCCTGCACAGTTCTTATTGCCTCCAGACTCAGGGTTTACAGCCTGTCTCCTCGAGACTAGAAGATAAAGGTATTTTTAGAATAGTAGTGCAACTCAGTAGAAAACACTGAGTGTAACTGGGTGTGGTGGTGCACGCTAATCCCAGCACTCGGGAGGTAGAGGCAGGTAGATTGCTGAGTTCAAGGCCAGCCTGGTCAACAAAGCGAGTCCAGGACAGCCAAGGCTACACAGAGAGACCCTACCTCGAAAAACCAAAAAGAAAGAGAAAACACTGAGTGAGCAAGTCACTAGGACATAAAGAGAACACTCCTTACAAATGTAACTAACAAGAGACTTTATCTGCATGATCTTCCCTCTATCTTTACATCAGAAAAGAAAGTAA